>NC_090937.1:1096635870-1096939021 GCF_040938575.1 Ambystoma mexicanum
CCCCCACCCATGTCCAACTCATGTCCCCACCACCCCCACCCCCCAGCAGTGCAGGGACACCCTCCACCAGGCCCCCACCAATGTCTCCCACCACCCCCACCCCCCAGCAGTGCAGGGGCACCCTCCACCAGGCCCCCACCCATGTCCAGCTCATGTCCCCACCACCTCCACCCCCCAGCAGTGCAGGGACACCCTCCACCAGGCCCCCACCCATGTCTCCCACCACCCCCACCCCCCAGCAGTGCAGGGGCACCCTCCACCAGGCCCCCACCCATGTCCAACTCATGTTCCCCACCACCCCGACCCCCCAGCACTGTGGGGCACCTGCCAGCAGGCCCCAACTCATGTTCCCCAGCCAACATGTCATCACAATCTAGATCCCTGGTCCCTATGGTCAGCCTCCAAATGCAAAAAACCCACCTGAGTATTGCATCCACCCACTCAGAAATGGCAATTACATGACAACACTAATTGCATGTTTCGAAACAAACACATGTCCCTCACATACACCCAATGGGTGTCAGTGAATCTCAAAACCCATATCATGATATGCATGAAACCAATGACATGATACTACACATTGAAGTACGATAAAAAAATATATATTAAAGGAAACATAAATAGATTCAAAAATAAAGAAACAGAAATGGGAATGTACAGAAATGAAAAGAAGCATGTCCGTGAAAAAAAGCAAAACCAAAAATCATAATCCAAAGTAATGGTGTCCAAAGTCACTGTCCACAAAAGAAAATCCAATGGGAAATAATAATTGAAAGCCATTGCTCCATGAGTAAATTGTGAAAGTAAAATAAAATCCAACAGTGAACTATGTACAGACGAACAAGCCAGGGTCCATTATCCCAACAAAAGAAATGAAACCTATCTAACAACACTAACTAATAAAATAAACTATATACAAAAATGTGGCCAATGTCCAAAAGGTCCAAAAAAAACCAAAAAACAAAGGAAACCTAACACTACCTACATAACTATGTACAAGGGCAGCGGGCTAGTCTGACGGCTCACTTTTGGATGTCCCGGGCCAGGGCATCATCGAACTCCTGCTCAATGTCCCGGAGGCGGTCCTCCTCCATGGCCCCGAGGGTCTGCAGGGCCGTCGACGTGTCCACCTCCAACCCCCTGCGGATTGCCTCGAGGCATTCGGCCCGCTTCAGGGCCCTCCGCATGGAGTTCTCCGCCCTGACCATTGTGAGCCGTGCCTCTTCCGCCCGCTGCCGCTCCGCATCTATGGCGTGGCCCAAACGCTGCCACACGGATGACACACTCTGTCCTGGGTCCCCCTGCCCTCCGGCCGATGCCTGCCCGTCCGATGTTGAAGTCCCCGAGACTTCATGGCTCCCACCACGTTGCTGCTGCTGCCGTGCCTCTGCCCATGCACTGCCTCCTGCTGCCTGCACATCCTCCGCCGGCTGGGGTGCAGTCGTTGATGTGGCCACCCCTGCTGGACGTCCGACTCCCGACTGTGGCAGGGATGCCTCCTCCACCAGCCTGGCCGCACCGTCAGAGGCAGCTCCACAGGGCACCCAGGTGACTGATGGGTGGGAAGATGGCACGGAGGACGACTGGCGCGTAGGGGGTTCAGTTGAGGAGGGGGTCGTAGCAAGCCCCATCAAACGGAGGAATCTGGCCTGGGTGACCTGTCCCAGCAGGCTGACGTGGTCAACGAGCCATTCGAGATGACGTGCAGGAGTCCTCATGAAAAGACTGCAGGTCACCTCGCATGGCCCGTTGACGCAACGCCACACCAGTCAGGACAGGCTCAACCCGGACCCGGATAGCCACGTCCGCAGGCAGAGGAAGGCCAGTTGTCGTTTGCTCATCCCCTGCCTGAAAACGGGTCTGGACGTAGGCATCCCTGCTGGTGCAAGATGATGCAGGGACAGGATCAGGGACAGGATTGCACACAGGCACCTCCGCGGCGGCCTGTGCTGCCTCCTGTCCCTGGTCCTGCACTAAACCACTAGCACCAGTGGGATCCCCACCTCCAGACCCCGTCTCTGTTGCTTGCACGGCCTCCTCCTCCACCAAACCCCCCACCAACCTGGATGACTCCGTGCCATCTTCCCCCATTGGGCCCTGTGGGGTCCCAGCTGCCCCTTCTGCTGCCGAGGAGTCCAACTCCAACCTCCGCCTCTTGGACCTCCCCCCGGCAGCTGCAGCCTAGGACGCGGCACCGGACTCCTCACTCCCCGACGAGATGACAACATGGGAGGGGAGCCGGGCCTTGCGTCTCCGGCTGGCGGTGGGATCCCCGCCGCTGTGCTCCACAGCACCTTCTCCGCCCTCTTCATCAGTTGACGCTGCAGACAGGGAGAAATAAAACACAGGCATCAGGGCACTGTACAATGGACACATACACACATGACAGTTGTACATGAGTGGCATTGGCAAACCTCAGACATGCCATCACAATCCCCAACACACATGTCATTTCAACTCACACACATGAGCCATACCACAGCCATATCGCAACTGCCAGCACCATCCATACACATACAACAGCATGAGCAGGCAAAGCTGAGCCAGACATCACATGCAACACAGGAAGTGCACCACACATGTACACACACCACCACACTTGCATGCATGTGTACACCTCTGCCAAGTGTCGCAGTATTCAGATGGGCATCCATGTCACATCTGCCAATCAGGCTTCCACATCCCGCTGTCACATGCATCCATGTTGCATTACTGTTGCACCCTTGTCAAATACACACAAATGCACATGTACACAGTGCTGATACATGCAGCTGAAAACAACATACATGCGTGACATCACGGACATGTCTACTTACATACACATTCATCCAAACATGTGTGCCCACACAACTGCATTTGGCATGCAAGCCTACACACACAAGCACCATCCATGTCTCACACATTACAGCCCTCGCATGTGTTAGCCCCACGGCCCTGTACACCCCCACCCATACTCGACCCCATACAAACAGATGTGCAACCTGCACACTACTGAAACATCACCACACGCACAGCTCACAATCAGGATGCATGTACACTTACCGCTCGACTCCAGACGGGTCTGCCTCTCAAGGACCTGGACGTGGAGCGCTGGGGATATGCGTTCCAGGACCCTTGTCTGATCTTCCGGGCTCCGGGCCTTGTTCAGGGTCCTGGACCTGAAGTCCTCCCAGCGCTTCTTGACATGTTGGAAGTCGCGGACTGCCACCCCCTCCGCGTTGATGGCAGTCATGATGTCAGTCCAGATCCGAGTCCGTCCTTCCTTGTCGGCGCGGGAACTTCCGAAGAGGGCATCATACTGCCCCAGGACTTGCTCCACCAGGACACCAACTTCGGTGGCACTGAAGCTGGTGCCCCTCTGCCTCTCTGGCCGGGGGTTGTCAGTGGTGCCAGATGTTGCAGTGCCCGACATGACAACCCCAGAGGCAGGAGTGGGTGGGCAACTAGGTCCTGGGGCTGGGCTGTGGAGCGATGGAATCCCAGTCGGGAGTCTTCGGTTCCAGCAGGGGTGGTCACAGCTACAGCACCCCTGGCTGATGTGCAGGCAGCAAATGGCAGGGCACGTGGGCAGCAGGCAGTCAGGCAGCAGCAGATGGCAGGTGGGAGCGTGCTCGGGGCTCTGGGGGGCAGTAGTTCGGCCTTCTGGGCAGAAGCGTGGTCTTACGTGTGCTTACGCGTGGCCAGCTTGATACGGAGTGATTTGGCACGTGAAAATTCGGCACGTCAGCGTGTAATTCGAGGAAAGGCCCTTAGCGCGTAAGCGCGTCTGCACGCATACGCAATTTCATTGGACAGAAGGCTCCTCAAGCGCAAGTGCCCCTGTGACGTGACGTGCACAGGCGTGCATGGGCATTTCAGCGCGCGTGAAAAACTGCACGTCCGCGTGTAATACGAGGATAGGGCCCATGCGCGTAAGTGACGTGACGCGCGCGTGCGTTTCCCTCAGCACGGGTTAAAGCGGGCCCAGCAGTTCACTGTACCTGCCTTTCGTGGAGACCGACGTGTGTTGCTGCTTCCTGTTGTTTCGCGCGCCATCACAACTTCACAGCTATCAAGGACGTATCTCTTCTTTTGGCGGGGGTATTGGCTAAGCGTGTTTTTCTGCATCGCGCTAGTCAGACGGTGAGTCGCACACGCTCTTTTTCCCACTGCGGGTGCCCCTGTGTATCGCACCCATTTTCGATGTGATAGTAGCCTGCGTGTCCCACGCGTACGCGTTATTCGTGTTACTGGGTGCCACCGCGTACTGCGGGAGGTTGAATCCATGCACGTAGGCTGCAGGGTTGCGTGCACGGTTTTACTGCAGTTTTGGGGTGCCTGAGCATTGCGTGACCCGTCATTACATCACCGGGGTCACATACAGCCGTGCAGGTGCAGGGGGGCTGTTAACATCTTGCTTCCCACCCCCTTCACACCAATTGCCCAGGTCAATTGTGGTGTACACCTCCCATTGGCACCACTCCATCTGTGCCGGCACTACTACATCTATGCCATGGTTGGGAGGACACCAAAGGTGCGGGGTGCCTCAGCTGTGCGTCCTCCTCGTGGCGGGCGTGGTCGGGGACGTGGCCATGGTGACCAGGGAGTAGGGGGACTCCAGGGTGTCCAGGGCGGCCACAGAGGGGGAAGAGGCAGGGGTGCGCCACTTGAGCACAATGTTGTGCCATGTGTCGGTGCAGTCATGCCACCACCCCCTGTGGTTCCGGGGGATGCAGCTCCTGCATCTGGCACTGGCGCCCGTGTGACCCGGCAGTCCGTTCCATCGACTGCCACGGGCCGAAGGGTAGTGGTAGCTGCAGGTGCAGCTGTGGACACCGCCACCCAGGCTCGGGGTCTGCAAGCGCAGGCTGCGTTGGCACTTGAAGAGCCCTTGGTAGATCTCCAACAGGCCAGGGGGGAAACCATAGGGGCATGCTGGGCTGCTCAGACCAAGACACGTGTCCCTGGGGCAGTCATGTCATCTTCTGCCCCGAACAGCCAGGTGTTGGCAAGTGCAGGGGCAGATGCACCCAACAGCACCCCGGTTGTGAGTCTGCCAACCAGGACCGTTGCGGTCAATGACCCTGACACAGCTGATGTTGCTGCGCAGGGTCCATTAGTGGGCACCCAGCTGCCACTGACACAAGTCAGGCCTTTGGTCATCCCTCCACCTGCCACTCCCTTGGCTCAATCCACCGAACCCACTGGCCATACTGGTCAGGGCGGCATTAGCCAGCCAGGGTCTGCGCCACAGTCCAAGAGGAGGAAGATTGCACCTGCAGCTCAGGCTGGGACCCCACACACAGCCACGACCTCCTGCACGTCGAGGAAGAAGCCTTTCTGTAAGCAGGAACTGGACTTCCTCGTGGACTACGTGCGGGCCACAGCTGTGACATGCTAGTGGGTGCCAATAGTCAGACTACGGCTGCCCAACGTGACACCCACTGGAAGCATGTTGCGGAACATGTCAGTTCATTCGGCCATGAGGTGCGCACGGCGCAAGAGTGCAAAAAGCGTTGGAATTACATCAAACGCAGCACTAAGGCTAAGCGTGCCTCTAATTACAACTTGACTCTGGTGACTGGCGGTGGGCCTGCACCAGAGGAGGAAGAGCTCACTCTGCATGAGGCACTCGTTGCGGAGTTCATACCACCTGAATTGGTCGAAGGAGTGGGAGAGATGCTGGACTTTGATGCCCAGTCCAGTGAGTGTTGATGCGTGTTTGTTGAGGACGTGTGTGTTTCACTTGTGGGATGTGTTGTGCATGATTGCCGCTACATGTGACGTGTACATGGTTCTGATGTGTAAGTAATGCAATGCTTCCGTCATGCATGTCTCCTCTGCCTGCATGCGGGGACACCATGTAGACATGCTCCCTTGCCCCTCCTCCGCCACTCTGCACCCCAGTTCCACCTTTGCACTGGTGTTCTTCAATCATGCCAATGTGTACTTTCTTGTTCATGCGTCCTGTGTAGATGCTAACTTCCAGCGTAGAATCTGCCAAACATATGCCGTGTGGTACAGCCTTAGTACTTGATGCAGGGTATCTCACTTGTACTGTGCATAGATCAGATGTCCCGCAGGGACATGAGTGCCCATTCATGTCCATGTGCATTGCACGCATGCCCCTATGTGTCCTTGACTGGATGATCACTGTAATACAAGTCCTTGGTTACATACATTGCCTGCCATCTCATCAGCCTTCCCATGTCAACTGTGGCTCAGTCCTGCGTTGCACACATGTTTAGGGTCTGACAATCTGTGTGGCTCACAGGCCTCAGCCTGTTCAATGGCCAATGACTCTGTCCAACTGTTGTTGTGTCTTCTTCACACATGGGCGGAATCCAGAGTTTTCATCATGTGTCCTGCTTACTGTCCCAGCATCATTTGCATTGTTGTCACTTGAATCACATACAGCTGTTGATGCCAGTCAACACTGCCTGTCAATACACAGGTGTATGGTCAGCCTTTTGATACCATGCTAGGCATCCCTGCTTTGGTACTGGGGTGGAGGGGTGCTTGGCTTCTAGATATGGTACACATTGAATGCACAATGCACGTGATGTCTGAATTTGACATTGCACTGCCTTCACATTTCCTGGCACACACCATGGAGTGCTTGTACATGTCGGTAGTCAGTGGCGTACACATTTTCTGCACTGCATAGACCCACTTCCATGGGAACTGCCACCTTTAACAGTTCTGATCACAGAAGCAATTCAAAGTTGACCCAGCTTGCATGGCAGGTTATATGTTGTGTGTCACATGTCTGCCTGATGCATTTGCTGTCGGTGTGTGTGTGTGTTGTGTGCTTCTGACATGTGTAGTGACCTTTTTTCTCCCTATTTTTCAGGTGATCACGCAATGGAGGCGGAGGATGGTGTTGTCATGCCAGACACAGGGTTGTTACCACTACATCAACCCGGCACTAGTGGGGATCGTGGGGTGGTAGGCCACGAAAACCCCCAAGTGCTACAGTCCATCTTGTCTCTGGCTGCCTATGAGTCCAGCCTTGATGACGACTCTGACGTCCATGTTGAGTTGGATGAGCATCAAGTCCATGTGTCAGGGGTGAGTGATTCTGATATGGACACTCCTCTGTCTGCGACACCTGCACTGAGGGATCAGACAGTCTTGGTTCCTCCGTCCGTGGTGGATCGGGACACAGGGTCACCCTCCACACCAGTCACTGATGTGCCTGGGACATCACGTCGACGGGGGCATGTAGTTGTGCAGCCGCGGGCAGTGCCAACACAGCGAGGACCCCCGGTCCTTGGGTCCCGCAGGGGTCAAGCCCGGCAACGCGGTTGCCGCGCGCAACCGCAGTATACTGAGTGGGAGCAAGACATGACTGCCAATTCAGAACGGCAGGGGGCAGCAATGGAGAACATCGCTGAGAGCATGGAGCGTATGGCTCGATCTGTGCTCCCCCCTGCTAGGCAGGTGCTTCTCCAGCAGCAGGCGGCATGGTCCACGGCCCGCTCGCTCAGGTTGGGCATGGCAGCCTCAGACAGGGCACGCCAGGCTGAAATGTCGTCTCTGCGTCAAGCAATTGCTGCTCACGCAGAGGCGCACATGGATGTCCTGAGGGAGGAGTATGCTTCCCTCAGATCCACTCTGGGTGTCCTTATGATGTCCCAGAGGCAGCAGGCAGAGGAGAGGTTTGCACAGCTTGAGCGTACCATCTCGGCTGACCTACAGGCTTGCCGGGAGGTGCAGCGGTTGTCCAGCCAGGCCTTGCAGGAGGAACTCCGTGTTACACGTGCTACCTTGCAAGAGGAAGCATGTGTATCACGTGAGGTTCTGCATGCAGACCTACGTCAGATCGCCACACAGAACCAGGCTCACCGGTCCGGCAGACTTGCTGCCGACGAGGGGCAAGCTGTGGCTAGGCGTGGCCAGGCTACTGTGCCACGTCCTCCTTTACAGGATGAGCCAGACTCGGACGACCATCTATCTCCCACATAGGTCGGGCTGTGCAGGCGTTGAGCCCATGGAGGTTTTTTTTTGGCTCAGCATCATCGCATGTGGATGTTGAGCAGCACCCTGTACCTCCCCCCTCCTGGGTGCCTCCCCTCCCCCCCGGGTCGTATGTGGCCATTTTTGATTTTTCTTTTAGTTTAGTTAGTTAAGTTTCTGTTTGATAGTTAGTTTAATTAGGTAATGTAGGTTTTCCATAGTTAGTGTAATTAGTTAATAATTAATATAGTTTAAAATTGCTTGTCTATTGTGCTTTCATGTGACGGTGCAGTCCTTTGTGGCTTTTGAAGGCATCCACTGTCTGTTCCAGCTTTGCCCTTCAGGCTTGTCTTGTGTATGTGTTTGCTGCTTGGGGTCCTTGAACTCCTGCCTCCCTTATCCATGGGCTCGCAAGGATGGTTCGGTGTCACAAACTTTTACACAAGGGCTTTGGACTGTCATATCTGTGGCATGTCTGGTGCTGTGTGACTTGTGTTTACACCCCTAGTGGGGATGATTTTGGTGTTATTGTCCACTGTTCAGCTTTTGCTAGATGGGGTGTTTCATGATTAATGTGTACATTAATTGCTATGCATTGTGTAGTATGCTTCTTATCTTTACTGTACACGTGCTTGTTGCAATTCATGCTGTAGATAGTGTTCCACACTTTGGATGTGAAAGACGGACTGATGGTGTGATTTATGATGTGACTCTCTGACATGGTCAAATAATGGGATGCCTGAAGAGACACACACAGATGACTTTGAAGCATTAATCATGTGTTTCATGCCCTTTATGCAGGGGGATGAGCCTCCAGAGCACCTTTGCCAGCAGACATGGCCCATTGGACGTCTGAATTCTGGACACGTTTGTTGGTGCCCACATGCACATGTGTGCACAAGCAGAGGCACAGGGATTGCAGACCTACATCCTAGAACTGCTGACGTGTTCCAAGGAACTCCAGGCAAGGTGAGCAGCACAGGGGGGCCACAACACAGCAAAGCTTGCACCAGGCGAGTTGCACATGCAGGCTTAGTCACAGAACTGAGGGTGAGCTTGGACGAATATTGGTGTTGAAGCACACAATGCAGCTCAGATGTGTTGGTGGACTGATGGCTGTTGATTGTAAGGTTGTCTGGGACACCTGCAGGGGCAGTGGCACATACCTTCCGGTACACCAAGGTCCATTGAGGCACTTGTATCAACCATGTAGCCTTCCGAGACATGGAAAGGGGCAGCTCACAGGGACATACAGCAAGGGACATACTCGGGTGCAGTGCATTTCATTTCCATGTACATTTTGATACATGCACTGCCGACTTTGTTTCGGTCATGGTGGTACGCAACTTGCTCTGAAGTCATGCTATATGGGTATGTCTGCTTACCCAGGGAACATTGCATGTTGTGTGAATTGTGACACATTGGTGTTCCATTTGCCACGCACCCACCGGCGGCTGACTTACTGCATTGACTGTGTATGACTCGTCACAGGGGTAATGTTATATATGGGTACGAAGCATCTACACCAGATTGTCTGTTTGTAGAGTAGTTTGTTGCTATGGGGCATGTTTGGTGGTGTGTTTTTGTGTAATTGGCACGTACAGGTTGTTGACTGTGGCTCTCTTTGCAGCATTGCAGTGCTCCTGTAACCGGACCTGAGAGTGCGCAGGCAGGAGGCCAGCACTCAAAACCAGAGCTAAGTGTCTTGTTGTTTTTCTTTCAAACTGCTCTGCATAGGCTTGCTGGGGGGTGCACTAATGCATGGATGTATGTGTGATTCAATTTGGTATGTTTTTTTCCCCCTAATCACCCGGAATCCTATGCAATTTTGAACCCTGTACCCTCTGCCCGGTGTTCCTGCTTCACGTACCTATCCAAGCAACGTTCCCTAACCCTCTTTCCCCGCTGGGGTTGCGGATGCCTGTGTAAGGCCCGAACTTGCAGGCGCCAAAACCCTAGAGGGGGTGATTGGTTCGTACCACTCCTAAGCCTGGACTACAGAAGGGCATGACAATGATGTCCAAGTTTGTTTGGATTGTGTATGTGTTCATGCAGGTAGTACATTTTCGTGCATTCCCTACTTTCATGTGTCATTCCTCCTCCCCTCTCCTGCCACTCATTCCAGTTATGCAGTGTGCCAACACCTGTCCCGACTGCATATCTCTGAACCTCCTTCCCCACCAGGGTCTCAGGGGCCTTTGTGAGTTTGACCTTGCAGGCACCCGGGACACGGTGGGGGTGGTTGTTTCGTGACACTCCCGCGCCTGTACACGGGACCTGTGACAATACACATCCGTTCATGGTGCATCATCCTATGTTATGTACCACACATGGTTCACATCCTTTTGTGACATTGTTTTACTGTGCTACCTTGGTTGTTGCATCATTGTGGTAGTACTTGGCCTTTGTGAGGTACTGCTACGTCAAGTCATCTACTGGAGGGTGTTCGGGTTCGTTTTTATGCCTTGGATTTTGTGATTTTGGAAATTAGTGTGGATTCTGAGGGTGCAGGCACCTTTTTACACACAAGGTGGGAGATGGTGACGAAGGGTAGAGGTGATCCTGTGGGCAGGTGGAATTGAGGGTTGAAGGCTTCATGACCCAGGTGCAGTTGTTCAGTGGGTCATGGTCATTTGTGAGGGAGGGGGGGTTGTTGTTGATAGTTGTGTTGCCCTGCAGTGTGATGGGAACTCTGACATTGTAATGGTGGTATCCTATGTACATGTTGTGTTCTGCTGATCAATGCCTGTTCATGTGTTGTGTTACCCTTTCAGGTGCGAGGGGATAGTTGTGGTTTGACATGCTGGGGTGTTCACATGGTGAATGTTCACATGTGATGTGTAGAGAACACTGATGGTCACTTGAGTGCACATGCATATGTTGAGTGCATGTCCTTGCAGACCCACACACTTGCACTCTGATGCACTACATGTACTCCCACCCTTGCATATCCACGTGTACACTGTTTGCCTTCTGGTGGCCACTGTGTCCCTGCAGCACATGTTCTGTGACCAATTATGGATCCTGTACATGCCTAATTTGCTTTTTGATGTGGTCTGTCGCTTAGATGTGATGCTCAGGGTGTGCATCACACACAATGGCTGTTCACTGTGCTGTGCGCTGAGCAGTGTGTTGCAGGAGTAGGACACAGCACACAGAAGCTGCAGTGTTAATTTTGCAATGCACAATGTGCATGTAGACAGGCATTCATTGTTATGTTACGTCTACAACTCTTGTAATGCATTTGGAAATGACTTATTTTGGGTGGGAGGTTGTTGGTCTGTCATTTCATCTGATTCCTGGTCAGGCATCATTGTCTGATGCCACTGTACATTTTGGACATGGCAATGTGTACCTTATTGTTACTGTGTTGGTCTATGGGTATTGCTTGCCATGTCATGTTGTGGTTTGGGAGGGTTTGAGTGACATAAAAGTGATGGCCATGGCCTGTTTTGCAGGTGTGTGTGATGCACACCTTGCATGTCAGGGTCATCCGCTTCTCAGAGCAACTAGCTGGGGGTAGATCTCTCTCCGCGGCAGGGCCCTCCCTCTGGAACAGCCTTCCTGCCTCACTTGAACTTGAGGGGAACCATCTCCGGTTCGGGAAGCACCTCAAGACCTTCCTCTTTTCTTCTGCTTTCTCTCTGCCTCTCCCTTGCGGAATTCTTCACTGGAACTGCACTGGATCTGCAACTGGGCCACTCTCACCGACCTCGGTCCCTGGCCCAGCCACTCTCCACTTGCACTGGCTCCCTGGCAACCCCTGCACTGCGGTACTGTCTCTCTATCCCTACAGCCCCCCCTTCCCAGCACTTGTCTGCACTTACCTTTGCAGTTGCCACCAGCTGACCTATGTATTTGTTTTTTGGTCTACTTCCCCTGTACTGCACCCCACCTCCCCTTCCCCTTGCACTTTTCCCTTCCCCCTACCCCTGCACTTGCACAATCTAAATGACACCTGGCCTAGTTGTACCGTTGTCTGTCTTCCCTTGTTCCCCCCTCCCTGCCTCATCGCACCTTGAAATACTTGTGTATAGGCCATATCATGTCATATGTCATATGTGTGCCTTTTGGTCACACAGGATAGCTTATGTTTAAGTGGCTAGGGATGCCGACGATGTAGCACTTCCATGGCAACTATCTCAGGGTGGTAGGGTTGTGACAGTTGACTGTTGACTGTCTCTTTGTCATCATCGATTGTCACCTGGTATGTGCCAGGCCTGTGTGCACTCCGCAGGGGTGGGAGTTTAGGTGAAAAATGTGGCCACAAGCTGGTTCCGGGCTTCCTCGCCACGTGCCCTGTCCCCTCCCATGGGCAGCGCCTGTGCCTGTGGTTGGGGATGTGGGGGCACCACCATGTCCACCGGGACGCCCTGCCGTGTTGCAACATTGTGCAGGACACATGCTGCCACAATGATCCTGCACACTACTGGTGGTGCATAGAGTAGTTGCCCACCAGAGCGGTCAAGGGAGCGGAAACGTGACTTGAGCACTCCGAATGTGCGCTCCACTATGGCCCTGGTTGCAATATGGGCGGCGTTGTATCTTACCTGGGGTGGTGTGGTGGGGTTCCGGATTGGCGTCATCATGTGGTTGCTCAGAGGGTAGGCACTGTCCCCTGGGGAGGTGATAATAGTTGAGATTATTAGGGTTTGGGTATTTGTCTGTGTGTGACTTGCATGGATGTGCAAGGGCATTTGTACTCACCTAGGAGCCATGTGTCGCCATGCTGCCCAGCTTCCAGGGCCCGGCTCAGGGCGGACATTCTGTATATGAAACTGTCATGGGTTGAGCCAGGGTAGTTTGTATAGACAGAGGTATTGATTCCCTTTGCATCGCATACCACCTGTACATTGATGGAATGCCAGTGCTTGCGGTTTCGGTAGATGTGCTCAGTGGCCCTAGGTGGACGTAGGGCCACATGGGTGCAATCTATGGCACCGAGCACTTTGGGGAAGTGTGCCACCCTGAAAAAATCCAGGACAACGGCCTGCCTTTCTGCGGGTGTTCTGGGCATGTATATGTGCCTGCGGACTGAGGGGCGCGCTGTCATGATTGCCAGTACCTGGTGTAGGCAGCGTGACTGCGTGGCCTGTGAGACCCCCCCCACTATGGCAGTAGTCCGCTGAAATGACCCAGTGGCCAAAAAATGCAGGACATTGAGCAGCTTCTCCAAGGGGCTCAATGCTTGGGAGCAAAGGGTGGGGGATGTAAGGTCATCTTTCCACTCCCTGACCAGGTCTAGGATGATGTGGGGTGGAAACCTATACCTGCCATAGACCTGGTCGTCAGGCATCCCAAAAAGGCTTGTCCGTGGTGCGAAAATGCATGCCCTGGCTATTCTCCTCCTCCTGCGGTGTCCCACGATCAGTGCTGCGACAAATGGGGCATTCATCGTAGCTGTATATACGTGTTTGTTGTTTGCGCGCACTTTTGTACTGTGCGCGGGGACGCTTCCGCCTGCCTTCGTGTGGCGGACGCGTTGACGCCTGTGTGCGTCTTTTGCCGTGCGCGGGTTTCCCGTATTCGGATCCATGAATACGGGTTGTTCGCGTGCGTGTGGGCGTTCCATGTAGTTCCCTGCAGTACTTCCCCAGTTACGCCTTCTTTTTCACGCGTTGTTCCCCATTCCGCGTGTTACGCCCACTGTTCCGCCCACTTTCGTTGTGTGCACCGCGCTATGTGCGCTTTTGCTGTGCGCGTAGTGCACGCCGTGTATGCCTGCGTGCGCCATGGCCGGATTGGGCGCATGGACAGCGGGAAACATGCGCAGCGTCTTCCTTGAATCGCACGCGTGCGCGTGCGCTGCGTTTCTCACGCTTGCGCTCCCTTGCGCCTGCTTGCGCATGGATTTTCGGTGCACGTTTGTTCCATGAATCGGCCCCCAAATGCTTGATTCTGTCAATAAGCGTTCCAGTGCTAGAGCTAAGCGCAGGTTGGCGAAACAAGAGGCACGTGCAACAAGAGGATACTGATGCAGCAGGGCACAAGTACACACTGTGTTTTTGGCATGGAGCTTATGAAAGGGGAGGCTGATTAGCAGATTTCCCTTTCAGATTGGAATTACCCACATCATTTTATTACTTAATAAAAAATAAAAAAGCCAGGAGTTTCACACCCTTGCCAGATGGCAATTCATCACAACACCCTTCAGCCATTTCTAACATCATTAATATGCAATTTCTTTGGGCACGTATGATGCTAGGCACACACAAACCTCTGATATTTGAATAAGTCAGTTTCTGTAAAGTTATTGAAATTGAGTTGCTCAAAATTTAAGTATTAGGAGGAAACAAAGTGTTCAATTAGCTATCCTCCTTTTTCTTTTAAATTTCTTTAAATTTCTTAAATTTTGTAAAGCTGTCGTGATCATGTTGTAAATTTGTATGATATACGTGTAATTATTTTATGGTCTTACTTTCTCGTTTGTATCTTGCTTTGTAAAGGTTCTGCAAAATTTGGTTTGTAAATGAACCAAATACAAATAAAAATGAAAAAAAAAAAGAAAAAAAATATGTCATTTAATAGTCTATTATAAGTTGTATTTTTCAGTGTGCAGCTACTGTTTCGAGCTACAACGGCAGGATTAGGACCTTTAGGTAACAACAGAAAGTAGGTTCAAGGCATGCTATGAGATAATAATACTGGCCCATCCACGAAGTAGCATTACTCATTTTTCAAATTCAAGTTCATATGTATCAAAGACTTATGAGTTAGTCTGCACAGTACCCATCACAACGTGAAGATAAAATATGAGAAGTGTTTATATAGTGCCATGGTGATGTGCAACAATAACATTATATATTTTATTCTACCTTTTCTTTCAAAACTATTGGAAGACTGACCTGCTCGCATCACTCTCCGTACCTTGATACTAATTTTCTTCTTCCCTCTTTTCAGTCTGTATTTCACCAAGCTCACTTCACTGATACCTGGATATGGGGCTGCGGAGACGGTAAAACAGGTTTGCCGGTATCCCGCCGGAATTACCGGCGCGATACCAGCAAACCTAAAATGAGGGCCAAAGTCTGTGTACCAGTCCCGCATCAGTATCCAGATTCGCAGCACCTGCTCTACCACTGGCACAGAGCAGATACAAATGTCACAGGTGCTCTCTTGACAGCTGCAGTGACAGCCAAGTCTCTGCAGTGCAGGGGCTGCATTTAAAAACACACCCCTGTTCCAAAAACAGTATAATTATGGGTCTACCTCCTGGTGGCAGGATAATCTTTAAACAAGCCATACTTGAGTTAGAGCATGATAGATGATATTCTCATAATTATTACAGCCACGTTCAATTTGATTTTGCATATGTGTCAGCCCTTTGGGCTCAGTTCAGCTGTGGAAGGATTGTGTCTACCACCCCGCCCCCAGACAAGGCCCACCCCTGTCTAATGACAGGACTGTTTCTATGGGAGACTTTTTTAATACTTATTTTATTGGTGTTTGGCTACAAAAAAGTATTTTACCAGTTACAGCCGTTATCTTCAGCACACGTTGTACTTCCAATACAAATGTTAAAGAAGAAAGTTTACAGCCATTAAGAGTTCCATTGGGTTTATAAACTTTCAATTTGAATGAACATTTCTTTCAAAAAGTTCATCAAGGCAAATGTCAATGATATACTTTCCCCCTATGCCAGTAGGGTCCACCACTGGTCAGCCAGTAATGAGGGTTGATCATTGATGAACTTGCCCAATCATTTTGTCCTTAGTCTGTAATTGCCGAGCAAAATAGCACTAGGTGCTTCAAGGTTTCCTTGGAATCCTTTTGAGTGGACTGTCTGCCACTGAGATCAGCTTCATTCCTCATTTCCTCACACCGAAGAGCTCTCTGGTAGGAAATAGATTTAATCGGAAGTGCAACAAGTGGGCATGGAAATACAGGCTTGGACATTTTAGCAAGTACTTTGGAGGTGAGGTGAGTAAACGGCATTCAAAAAGGGGTTTGCCATAACACTTCAATTCCAACCTTTCTTGCTGCATCCTGATCGAATCTTGGTCCTATAGCTTGAATTTCACGCTAGTGGGATTAGTTATTAGTCTCTCTTCTGAGGTGTTTAGACTTTCAGGGATTGCAGTACAGATGTGTTTCCATTCTCGCAACGTAGCCTCGGATCCTTCCCGGTGAACTGCTTGCAACAATTTGTAGCCCGATTGCGGTGTAGGACGAATACATTTTTGAACAAGGTCAACGATTTCCAGACCACCATTGCATACATGGAGGTTAGGCACAGCTCCATTCTTATGGCCTGGATTGGTGTACTTCTCCTTAAACATAGGACCTTCTTCCAGAATAGACCCTCCAGTATCGACCATACTGTAGCCGGGAGAGCGAAGAACGCTTCAGCTCCATATGTAAGAATAGGAACCACCTTCATGCGGTAGAATGACAAAATTGGGGCGATAGGGAATTTACAGTACTTTTTAAAGATTATCCTAGCCTATGCCGCTAAGTTCTTGGCGTTCCTTTGGAAAATGGCCTCTCTTGGAGCGTCATTTGTGCTGACGTTTAAACACATTCCCAGGTAAGTCAGTGAGCTTACCTTTGTAAGCCTTTCACCGTTAAGAAACCAGGATCCTTTACTTCTGTCTCTGCCCCCGTTGTTTCCATTATCAGTATTCAGGAATTCTTGGCATTGATTTTAAGGCTGTTGTCCCTAACATAGATTTGAAGAGCATGCAGTTGTCTTTGTAGACCGATCAGAGTTTGATCTACAAAGGCGAGATCGTCTGCATACAAAAGTCTGTCGAGAAGCTCTCCAGCTAGTTTTGGTGCAAAGCTCCTTGCTGTGTTCAAGGTGTTACGAACGTCTGATATGAAAAAGTTAAATAACGCTGGGGCGAAGGAACTTCCTTGCTTCAAGCCCTTCGTATTCGAAATGGGGTCAAAAAGCGTGCCCCTACCGTCCAATCTAACGCTTAAGGAGGTGCTCACTTTTCTCTTCACTCGTGTTGCTGGATGGCGTGACTCCTATGGCCGGAAGACCTGGGATCTCTCTCCTCTCAACGCAACTACGAAGGTAAGCCCTCCAGGCTTTATGGGGTAACCACAAGTTGTGCTTCGAACGCATGCATGCAATTTTGTTATTCATTTGATTTGGATCCCCTTTTGAATTGAAGTTACATCGTTCTCTGCTGCATTTACCTCCGCATTGTGCACTTGTGCTTTCACCCACTTTGTGCTGTACCAAAGGCCTCTTTCAACATGGCCGATACGTTTTTGCTGTGATGGAAGGGTTGTGCCCCTGGCCTGCTCGCACTGGACTGGTCCCCACCGCCTACAATTGGTTAAATCAGATGAGCCGGCAGGCGAATGCCGGCCCGCCTCTAAGACCTGTGTGTTGTGGGCCCTTTCTGCCTTCCATTCTTCGTCACTTTTCTCTTCACTCGTGATGCTGGATGTCGGGGCTTCCGTGGCCTGGAGGCCTGAAATCTCTCTCTCTCAGCACAACGTCAAAGGTAAGCCCTCCGGGCTTTATGGGATCACTTCAAGTTGCGCTTCGAGCACATGCAAGCAATTTTGTTATTCATTTGATTTGGATCCCCTTTTCAATTGAGGCTCAGTTACATCGTTCTCTGCTGTATTGACCTCGGCATTGTGCACTTGAGGTGCTTTCACCCACTTTGTGCTATACCAAAGGCCTCTTTCAACATGGCTGATACGTTTTTGCTGTGATGGGAGGGTTGTGCACCTGGCCTGCTCGCATTGGATTTGTCCCTTCTGACTACAATTGGGCCAATCAGGCGAGCTGGCAGGCGAATGCCAGCCCGTGTGTGGGCCCTTCCTGCCTTCCATTCTCCCTCACTTTTCTCGTCACTCGTGATGCTGGATGTTGTGCCTCCCATGGCCTGGAGGCCTGGGATCTCTCTCCTCTCAACACAACTTTGAAGGTAAGCCCTCCGGGCTTTATGGGGTCACTGCAAGTTGCGCTTCGAGCGCATGCATGCAATTATGTTATTCATTTGATTTGGATCCCCTTTTCAATTTAGGCTAAATTACATCGTTCTCTGCTGCATTGACCACCACATTGTGCACTTGCTGTGCTTTCACCCACTTTGCGCTGTACCAAAGGCCTCTTTCAACAAGGCCAATCTGTTTTGGCTGTGATGGGATGGTAGTGCACCTGGCCTGCTCGCATTGGATTGGTCCCCTCTGCCTACAATTGGGCCAATCAGGCAAGCTAGCAGACGAATGCCGGCTGCCTCTAAGGCCTGTTATGTAGGCCCTTCCTGCCTTTCATTCTCCCTCACTTTTCTCTTCACTCGTGATGCTGGATGTTGTAGAGGAGGTCCCAAATGCAGCCCGCACTCCAACCGTCCATTTTAAAGTACCAGGAATGTTCACAACGAGATATGTGGCGTATGATGAGCAAATAAACCAGCAGAGAGCCGCGGTGGGGCTCTGTCCAGTACCTATCAGAAGAACGATGGCTATTGAAGTACCAGTACCGAGGAAATCATGGACAGTAAGGTACCCATTGCGAAAGCCATATCAACAAATGAGACGAACCGAAGATCGGATAAGTACAGTCCCTGAAGAAACTAAAAAAGGTCCTAATGGAAGACGAATGGTGACGTCACAAGAACCGAAACCTAACTCACATGTAGAAGAAATGGCGACCAGAGAATGACATAAAGACGAAACGCCATGAACAAGGATATCGTGAACGTAGAGTGTGAAGGCGATGTCAAATGTAAGAAGCTTAAGCTGTAAGCATGGCAAAGATATTTTGACCAGTTTACACCTCAACATATGCTTGGAACCGCAAGAAAGCTAAGAAAATCATGCAGCCTGCTATGCTTAGTAGAAGGATAATACGGCAAGCGTTATATACATATCTACCTCAAATAAAGCACTTTATATGAAGTATACTTCCACTTTGCTCAAAAGCAGAATCAACAAACATCACTAAGACCATTCGAGAAAGGTTTCACATTCAACGGAATTAGGAGCTGAGCGGCAGAAACAAAACTCAGCAGCGGCAACTCGTGTCTAGGGAACCAAGGTTGTATCCATCAAAATGAACGAGCAGTAGCTACAATCAACTGAAGCAAGGACCAGAATATACTACTTTGAAGGGGCAAGATAAGAAGGCGAAGGCAGGTTGTGGGTGAACATAAAATTAAATACACAAATGGTTGAGGAAAAGGCAAATCCATGTCTGAATCATGTGACCAGCCGAACGAGCAGAGCAAGACCCCCATACCTACGCATGGCTGTGAGCCAGGAGAAGATATCTAGGCAGAAGATGCAGTCTCCAGGCCAACCACAGCGAAGTAATTGACACATAGCCACTAAAGTGATGATGGATTGAAGGAAGGCCGGGTGAGTTGAGGGGCACCCTGCACCTAGCTGGCCATTCTGCGTGCTACTAAGCAAAGTGAAAAAGAATGCCTGGGGTTAGTGCCAACCCAATCACAGTGGACCAAGTAATCTAGGGTCCTATAGTTAGTAGAACCAATGGGACATTGTACTTTTAGTGACATCTGCAGTAGTCATTTTTGAAGGAAGGGCTTAGATGCCCACCTGACAGTGTTTTCCCAATCCCCTCACTCCGTTACCATATACAGATATAGTACCTATAGTAAAGTTCCCTTTTCCGAACCAATAGAATTGCATGTCAACTTTTGAGTGTTACACGTCAAGGATGACGAGTTTTTAGTATAAATGTTAGGATTTTTATGAAGTTCATTGGAGTTGAAGCGAGAAGGAAGATCTCACCATTGCTGATATTCATGACTCCCTGTTTTTTGTACTTGTCATTAAACGGACTCCATTTGCCAAACCATTGAGTTGTCCTTATTGATTGGTGTTGGAGTATTAAATCTGCACCCCAATCCATCTCACGGGGTCTGCTATCTTGTCTTAAAGTGCTTCTGGGCAAACCCCAACTCTATGGGCCAGTTGGGGGTCTCGGAGCACACTTGGTACCAGAGGATAGTTTTCGATTATCGATTAGACATAGACACCCATTGACCGTCGACATAAAGTAACTCTAGGTCCTGAGCCATATCACAAGTCCTTTGCCATTCGCTGAGTAGACCGTGAAGCTCCTCGTAGACAGTGGTAGAGTAAAATTAAAACTGCAGAACGAGGTCTGAAGGGACCCATGTTCCCCACATAACCCCTTCCCACTCCTACCGGCAGCTGAGCAGGTGAATGGCCGGAGAAGGTGGTGACGAAGGTGGTAATCCCGAGGATCCAGAGAGGAAACATGCGAACGGTGAGTGAAAAAGACTAATGCTTTGACAAAAGTGCATGCCTTAGAACAAGTGAGGGAAAAGGTAACGGAGGGAGGTGGGAAAAAACAAAATATAGTCAGAAGTAGAGAACAATGTACATATATATATATATATATATATATATATATATATATATATATCAATGAAAAAACATTGTTAAAAGGGACGTTATGGTTAAGTTGCGCTACTAAAAACCTATCAAATTCAGTAAAAAAATGTTGTTAAAGGGACGTTATGGTTCCAAGTAAAACCGAAAAACCCCTGAAATTCGGCAGTTATGGTAAGATAAGCAACCATAACTCGCGCCACCGTGCACTGCTAACACTAACACCCAGGACATCAAAGATGACATCACAAATGTCATTGATGACATCACTGATGACATCACATGTGCATTTACTTTTCATGAAAACTCTGTAGGAGGGATTCTTATAATGTTGACCAAAAAGTCTCAAGGATCATTTGAATAAATATCATGAGCTAATTAGTGCATTAAGCAATGCATTGATATAAATAGCATTCTATTATGAAGTTCTATCCAGTATACTAAGCAACTCATGCAGAAACTTAGGCAGTGTGTGCAGTATACATGATGAAGGTGCAATATTCTTAATCTTGCCATGTAGAATAATGAAATGATAACTGCTTTCTTATTAGAGTTTTGCGTACTGTGAAACATGTAATAAGTAGCTAATAAAACCCACTTAATACATAATTACATTATTACAGACAAAACACAAAGAGACAACAACACATACAAATATGAGTATATACAGGGACAGAGAAGTAAGCAAAAAAGCAGAAGTAGCAGCAGAAAGAGTTCATAACCTAACTGATTATCTTTATGCAGAGAAATGATTGCTCTGTTTCAAAGCTGCTACTTACTGTATGTATGTGTATCAAATGATGTCAGTGAACCCTAAGGAAAGGAGTGTGAATACAATGTATACAAATATGGGCATATACAGGGAAAGTATAGTAATAAAATAAAACTATGAGAAAGTGCTGATAACTCTAATGATTATCTTCATGCACAGAAAGGATTGCTCTCTTTCAAGCCTGTGTCTTCCGCTATATATATGTTTCATATGATATGACTTGACCCTAAGTCTACAAATATAGTACCTTTTCAATTTTTACTTCCTGACTGTCACTGAAGAAAACTATGTGGCTTAGATATGTCAGTAAAGGAAAAAAAGGGAGAGCCAGCCATGTGATGTCATCAGTGATGTCATCAATGACATTTGTTATGTCATCTTTGATGTCCTGGGTGTCAGTGTTAGCAATGCATGGTGGCGCGAGTTATGGTTGCTTATCTTACCATAACTGCCAAATTTCAGGGGGTTTTCGGTTTTACTTTGAACCATAACGTCCCTTTAACAAAGTTTTTTTACTGAATTTGGTAGGTTTTTAGTAGTGCAACTTAACCATAACGTCCCTTTTAACAAAGTTTTTTCATTGAATTTCATAGGTTTTTATTAGCGCAACTTAACCATAACGTCCCTTTAACAAAGTTTTTTTACTGAATTTCATATGTTTTTAGTAGCACAACTTAACCATAATATCCCTGACTTCATATACATGTAACATAGAACATACTGAACCCCTAGCTAGTGATTTAGATGTCTGTGGACTACCGCCATGTCCGCGGACATATCGAAAATCTGAGCATGGTGAATGTAAATTTAAATAGTGTGCCCCATTTCCCCTTTGAGGCTGGCTCTGAAAAGAGCCATTTTTTTGGGGTTTTTTGCAGATGCTTGACAGACACCTGTTATTTTGTATTTTATTTTTTATTTTTCTTACTTTACTCCTAAAATCTTCACATAACCTTCTCCAAAGCAACCCTTACATTCCAAAACAGAATGGCAATTCCCATAAAAGATAAGGAAATGCCATCTTCTTTAAAATAAACAGCATTACTGGAATCAATATTCTCATTATTACAGAAGAACATACCAGCTCTAAGTATGAAGGCACACATGCCTCGGTTGATTACACACCTAGCATTGTTTTGCTGAGGACAAAAAACAGAACTATTGTCCCATATTGCCCTAGGTACTAATCCAGAAAAAATTACTTTGGCATTTGGAAGGATGTTCATTACTGCTTGAACCAAGTGTTCCAAATCTGCCAACAAAGAAAGGGCACTGACATAGCCCAAATGGAAAGCACCATAGTGCAAAACTACCACATGGGGACTGTTCATCCTGCCCATATCTTCACAAACTTGTACAATTCCCTGTACATTGCAATCAGGCACAGTGCTCCACACCACCTCCACTCCTTTAACATCAAAATTCTTTGCAACATGCCTGCATTGAGCATACTGTTGTAAACCATGCACAAACATATCTCCAAGCACCAACACCCTGACTTTCTCCACTTCTGCCATCTTCACTACACACAGTCTCTTTGAACACAAATCCACAACCTCAACATCTGATTGGCTGATCCCTACAGTCTTCTTTCCATGCTGGATTTGCTGGAAAACCCCGGATGTAGCACGCCCTGTCCGCGGACCGCGTAACTCTTAGACAGCCCTTCTACCATTTCCACTTCACTCTCTGTGCCATTCCCTCATTGGATACAGCTAAGCAGGCACACAATACGGAGAACGTCCTCAGAACACCCCCATTTTGTTTATTTTCGAACATTTCAGGACACCGCGAGTGTTCTTAGAAAACATTCAACTTGCCAGCGAACAATACGGACAACGTCCTCAGAACACCCCCATTTTCTTTATGTACGAACATTTCAGGACACCGCGAGTGTTCTTAGAACACTTTCAGCTTGACAACGAACAATACAGACAACGTCTTCAGGACACCCCCTGCGAACATTCCAGGACCCCACGAGTCTTCTTAGAACACTTTCAACTTGACACCGAATCCATTCTGTTTATTTACAAACATTTCAGAACAGCCGTGTTGTCCGCAGAAAAATCAAACACAACAAAAGCGTCTAGCACATAAAAACAACAGAACATTGAACCTATCTCATACTCCCCCACCCTCCCCAAACACTCTTACACACCAACACACTCCACTAAATACAATTTTTAATCCAAGTTTCACTGCGCTGTCTGCGGTCGTCGGTGAATGCAAGATGGCGGGCACCACAAAAAATCTGACGCGCTCCACGCCCCACGCTGTCCAATCATTGAACACGTTGCATGTTCGCGGACATCACGCAAGCGCCCGGCCAATCAGGGCACTGTCCGCAGAGCGAACCGGGAAGTCCGTCTGCGAAGCAAACAGAGATATCACTCATTTTTTTGCCTTCCATTTTGGTCATTTTAAAAAAAACTACTGGACGGATTTACAACAAATTTGCAAAAGCACGCTTTCGGGAGCAAGCCCCCGCTCCTGCCACAAATTTGGTGAAAATCCGTCCAGCAGTTTTGGGACCCCCCTATAACTTTGCCCCCCCTGGACCAAACATCTCCAAAATTTGCAAAAAAATTCAGAGTGGGCCATATCCTTTTTTTTTGCAAAGTTTGGTGAGGTTTCGTCCAGAGGGAGCAAAGTTATAAGCCACCCAAAAAATGCTCTTCCTATGGAAACACCAACTTAACCATAACTACATGGACGCTACCGCGTCCATGTAATATATATATATATATATATATATATATATATATATATATATATATATATATATATATATATAAAAATATATGTATATATATATATATATATATATGGGGAAGGGAATAATGACTCAAGAATAATTAAGTAGACAGAGGGAAGATACCGGGGGGACACCCAAGAAGAGAGAGGTTACCCGGGGAGGACACCCGAGAAGAGAGAGGATCCGCCTAATTACTACGCTTTTTATACAAGTGGCTAGAAGAAACTTGTATCCAGAGTCCCAAATAAAGGGGAATGAATAGGCCACCACAGCGATTAAAGGCTCAGTGAAAGGGATATGTTTAAACTCCATGTTGGGGTAATTTTAGAGGCAGAGATACATGTGACCAGCTGGAGTTCGTCTAGTCTGTTAACGTCTGTCTTATGTGTTGATTGTTGTGACGTTATAGGATGGAAGTTTTCTTTCTGAGGAACTAGCATAAAAACTGTGCGATTGGATAAAATAAAAGAGAATAATAATAATAATAATAATAATAATAATAATAATAATAATAATAATAATAATAATAAAATGGAAGAGATAACATTTTTTGGAAAAATTGGGATTGGAGCTTGCAGTGGTTGGTGCTCGCTCATATTGTTGGAATTGTTTAAGTCACATGAAGCATTGACCAGTTATATATACATATAAGGTAAAGGGAACAGATTTAAGCATGGAAGACATAACTCCATTAGCATACATGTTCAAACAGTTGCCGAAACATGCACCTAAGTTGAAAAGGTACAGTGCAGAATGGGTTAAAGGAACCGCCCATGAAATGTTTATGGCATGGCCACAGGGTGGGTCCTTATCAAAAGCAGTATTGCAACATATGACAACATACTTTCACGCCACATACACGGGCAAAAAGTTAGAGAAACGCCTAGCTAGTCTAGAGTTGTGGAAAATGTATCAACAAGACAAGGAAGAGGAACCGTAATCAGACTGGATACTTAATGTATGCACAGAGGGTGGTGAGATGCCCACAGCACCACCTGCCCCCTCTGAAACAAAGATTGAGAACAGTAAGGACGAAGGGTTATACCTGCTGAGAGAATTGAAAGCAGCCACAGGGTATAGCAACCCAGCATATGAGTCACCTATGCAAAGTAGTGACAAAAATCCAGATAAAGATAGAGATATCACCTCCAAAGTCCCAAGGGACAAGGAGAGACAAGATGACAAGAGGAGAGACCAGACACAGGCAAGTACATCTCTCGACAAGGAGAGAGAAGGAAAAAGATGGAAAGGAAGCAAGGATAGAACTGATGAGGTAGCACTTGCACAGGACGAATGGATAGGAGGGCAGATTTTATTGAAACTTGACAGCAAGGGCATTGATGACACAAATCAAAAGGAGAAGTTAGACTCTGTACAGAGGAAAGAGAGGGAAAAAGAAAATGGATTGAGAGACGAAAGAATAAAGAAAAAAGATAGACCGAGACGAGAACAGTTATATCGCAAAGAGCAAGAAAGGCAACTTGATCACGAACAGAAAGCAACCACTGAACAAGACAGACAGAAGCAGCGAAGGTTAGAGGAAGAACAAACGATTAGAGAGAAAAGAATAAAGAGAAAAAGGGATGAGGAGATCCGAAGAGCAACCAAATGTAGAGATGAAAAGAAAAAGGAGGAAGATAGGGTCAGAGAGGAAACGAGGAAGCGCAGAGAGTTTGATGACGATATAGAACGTAAGCGAAGACAGAGAGCACGCGATCCTGAATATCTGGAAAGAGAAATTAAGAAACCTGAGCCAGTAGTAGACTGGAAAGACATACAAGAATTCTTTCCTGAGTACGATTCAGTACCAGGAACATCTAGAACAAATATTGAGGATGACTTCGACACCAGAAGCATCAGAGAAAAAAATCGATTGGATATATGATTAAATGGGGCTAGAACAAGTACCCCAAGGGGAGGGGGAAAATGAGTGCCTGGAGAACACTCAGCTTTATGACACTGAGGATGTCTCCCGAAGCAGTGGGAATAGAGAACTTTCCCTAGTTAGATTAGAAATACGCAGGAGCAAGGAGGATGCAAGAAGTTACACAAGTTAGGGGCAGACAATGTCTGACCCCGAAAGAGAGGAGTGTGAAGAAACAGAGAAGGAGAGAAGACGCAAAAAGAGAGTCTCTGGAGGGAAAGGGATAAGATGGTCAGACTCTAGGGGATCTACACCAAGGGCATCAGAATTTGCCACACAGTCAGATCGGCACGAAGAAGTATCTCACGGTCAGAGGGCGGTGTCACCACCACCCTACATGAGCCGACTAAGGTCATTGCCTGGTAGATAGCGATGCAGGAGTATTACGCCTGCAATAGACAGAAGAGCAATGAGAGAGGAGGAAGAGGACTATGCGTCCAAATTTCCATTGCTCGAGAAAGGTGGAGCAAGACCACAATATATTCAATGGCCACACATGGTTTGGGAAAACCTGAAAAACAAGCTTCCAATGTTAACATCGGGAGCCGGGAAATGGATAAACGAGCTTGAAAAAATGACAGGAGGGAACACATTAGCTATTGGGGATATCAAAGGTCTCTTAATCACCATACTTGGTGATGGAGCAGATGATGTGTGGACATGGGTGGGTTACCCAGGTGTGACCACAGTTAATACCGCTCATGCTCCCTTTAACAATTGCAGAGCCACGGTATGGAAAGCACTACGAGTGCTAAACCCAGATACTTCCGATATAGGAGCTATCATGACACATAAAATGAAGGAGTCGGAAGACCCATTAATTTACATACAGAATTTTCAAGACGCATGGGTACTCGAGACTCGGGAATCCTGGGGGAAATCTATAACCATGTTCTACCATATATTGTGCCATGGGTTGCCAGAACCAGTGCAGAAACAGCTTAAGAAATTGGTGGGAATCAAGGCCAAGCCATGGTCAGAAATACAGTTAACCATTGCACACTATTGCAGACTGCTACAAGAAAAGAATCGCAAAAAGGGAAGCTGCACAAAAGCGTGAAGTGGCAAAATTAGTGCAGAAGAAATTGTCAAAATATGCCCTTGAAGGAGCAATGATAACTAGCACAAATGGATCAAGCATGCAACAAGCCAATAATCTACAGCAGAATAATCAGGGCAGTACTGGGTTTTACCCAAGGGGAAGAGGATTTAGAGGAAGAGGATGGCAGAGCAATCAGGGAGGTTTCCAGCATAATCGAGGGGGTTTTCAAAATATGGAAAATGGCAATCAAGATATGTATAATGGGCAAGTGTTCAGACCACCGCCAGTATGTTGGTTGTGTGGGATGACAGGGCATTTAGCACGCACATTCAGGAATCAAGGCATGATGCAGAACAGCCAAGGGATAGGAGCAGGTACGGCGAATCCACCTGCATTCTTACAGCAGGGAGTTGCACAAAATCACACAGTGCAACAACAGACGCCAGGAGCACAACAAGGCTTACAGCCTTAGAATTCGATGAGTTTTCCACAAGGACAGTCCCAACATTCACTGATGCTACTGTCACAGACGCTGAGCACAGGGCAGACCGTGAACCCTGGCATGAGGAGTAACACTGGCGATGGGGGAAGTCGATTTGCCCAAGGTGGGAAAAAATGATATATGGACTAGGACAGCTCACTGGGAACCCTGATGTGTTCTATCCTATCAGTGACACCAGACCCTCACCAGGAACCAAGGGTAGATGTCGTTAAAGGGGATAAAGAATATTCCTTCTTACTTGACACAGGTGCAACACATTCGTGTATACGTGAAGGCAAGTTTTCCTTGTCCGGCGATGCTATAAATACTCAGAGTTTCACAGGAGCTACAAGTTTGATCCCTTTACAAACCACTTTCGGTCTCTATAGGAGAATGTCAGATGAATGTGCCTCTATTATATTCACAACAAAGATCTAATGACAAAACTGAATATGACAATCTCGTTCACAGAGGAGGGCATAGTATGCTCAAATCCAGGAATGCACTATTCATGATTAGAGCATACGCAGGACACACAGCCATGAGAGCCGTTCCATAAGAGCCAGAAATATTTGCATATGGAATGCGCGTGCTAATAGCAGGGCCGCCAGGCCTTGCTGAAAAAACTATGAGGACCCCAGATACATTTTTGTTTATGCCAAGAATACCTATTCACAAGGAGAGGGGACAAGTATTTCCCTTGGTGATACACACAGCTGCAATACGAGAGAAAGTGGTTCTGTTCTGTCATGATGATGAAGGCCAACAATGATGCACAGTAATTGCCATTGAAGAGGGGTATAGATTGACTGACATCACTGATGACGATTTGTTTGATGAACAAGCAGACGAAGGAGAAACAACAGTGGAGGTGAGCCTCACCTTTTGGGTGGAAATGATCAAAAGAGAAGTGCCTCAAAGAATGATGTTAGTACAGAACCGCCCCGAATATTTTGAGAATGACATGGCCCAGGTGCCTGTTTCAGTGTGGACCCTATGACATAGGGCTATTGAAAGGTGTCGGAGAAGTGAAGATTAAAATAGAGCCAAGAGCAATTCTACCGAAAGCATGACAATATCCCATGTCCAGGGAGGCAGATGAAGGGATTTTTAAGACAATTTTGGCTATGATGGAGCAGGGCATCTTAGTGATGTCAGAGTCGTCATGCAATACTGCGGTTTACCCTATCAAAAAATCAAAATGGGGTCTTGGAGGCTAATTCAAGATCTAAGGCCGATAAATTATATTGTTGAGGCTGAGTTCCCTTTATTCCCGAACCTGGCTACAATTCCATGTAAAATACATGTTGAGGCAACATATTTCACGGTTATTGACTTGAAAAATCTGTTTTTCTCAATCCCGTTGCACCGTGATTCACAAGATCTAACGTCATTCACGTTCAGACAGATGCGCCTGAAAAGCACGAGGCTACCCCAGGGGTACGATGAGTCTCCTTCTATCTGTAACAGAGTACTGCAGATGGACCTAAACAATATTACTTCAGAGAGTGTTGTCTTGCAATATGTGGACAAAATATTAATTTGTAGCACAACAGAGGAGCAATGCAGTCACGATTCTGTCAAGCTATTGGCTACATTGGCTGAGAAAGGATATAAGGTTGACAAAGAGAAGTTACAGTATTGTCAACGAGAAGTACTCTACGTAGGTCAGCTGATCTCTCATGAAGGGAAAAGAGTCCCCCCAAAAGAGCTGAAGCCATACTAAACACAGCCAAGCCACACACGGTAAAGCAGATGCAGAGCTTCGTAGGCCTTTGCAATTATGTCAGGGCATGGGTTTCGACTACAGCTCCTACGCCAAGCCATTGCTTCATGCCCTAAAGAAGGCACAAGTGACAAAAGAGAAAATTGAATTGCCTGAGACCATGGAGAAAGGATTTGCTGAGCTCAAAAGAGCCATTTGCATGGCACCAGTTTTAAGGTTCCCCAATTATGCAGAGGAAATGTACCTGTTCTCGCACACGAATGGCAGCGTTATGACGGCAGTACTCACACAGAGAACCACTTTGGGGTACAAGCCCCTAGCATACTATAGTAGAAATTTGGACCCAGTGATGAAAGACCATGTGCCGTTTGAACAAGGTTTGGCTGCTGCAGCGTTCGCCATCGAGAAGGCCACTACCATTGTAATGGGATGCTCAATGTCATTATACGTCGAGCACTTGCTATTTGCTATTCTAGAGAAGCCTAAAGGCACCCTGACATCTCAGAGAGCTTCTGCTTATGAAGTGATCATATTGAATCCATCGATTAAGATAGTCCGATGCAAGATAGTGAACCCAGCTATGTTCATAGCAGAACCAGTCACTGAAGGAGAGCCAATACATGACTGTGCAAATTACGAAGAATTCTATGATGAAATTCCCAGGGTGAAAGAGAATGCACTGGCAGGAGGAGAAATTATTTTCATTGACGTTTCTTCGAGAATCGATCAAAACGATGGACAAAGATATACATGCCCAAGGGCCTGGTGCACTCTCTAAATAAAATAAATACAAATAAAGGCTTTCCTATAATGAAACACACAGCAAACAGAGAGTTTCGAGTGCTTCTCAGTGCACGAATATCACCTCATTAGTCAGCACAAGCAGCAGAATTATTGGCGTTGATACTCGTGATTGAGAATCACGCGGACCAGGAAGTAACGGTGTACAGTGACTCAGCCTACTTGACATCGACAGTGCACGCAGGCTTAGCATGCTGGAAAAGGAGGGGCTACCTCCGAGCGGATGGCACGCCAGTACAGCATGCAGCCTTGTTAGACAGACTGATTAAGGCACTACAGCTCCCAGTGGGCATAGCGGTCATGAAATGAGCCGCCCACACGAAGGGGACAGATTTTATCTTACGAGGAAATCAGGCAGCAGACATGGAAGCCAAGCATATGGCATCCAAGAATGACATGATCATGGATATGGAAGTTATTAACACTAATGAGTGAATGATTGTTTCACGAAGTATACCTGAAGGTTACAACAATATGGAACAGGCACAGTTGATGGAACTCCAAGGGGAGGCACCACAGGAGGAAAAAAATGTATGGAAACGGTGAGGCTATACTTTAAACCCCCCCCGACAGCTTGTGGCGACAAGACAGCACTGGTAAACCAGTAATGCCTATAGCCCTGTTAAAACTAGCACTGGAGCAGTTACACTACCCAGCACACATGACAAAAGAGAATCTAGCGTAAACACTTGCAGAAGACTGGTTCATACCGAACTTAGCGGAGCATGTTGCACTTTTTCTGGTGAACTGTATAATATGCCAACAGTTGACAGCTGGGCACAAATTGAAGGTAATTAGAGGAGTCATCCCAAGGCCTAACAGACCTTTTCAACACTTGCATGTCGATTATGTCGATATGATTCAAGTATGTAACGGGTACAGGTATTTAATTGTTGTGGTGTGTCCATTCTCTAGTTGGATAGAAGCAGGTCCATGTACACACCCAGACTCTACGTGTGCGGCCACATTTCTAGTGAGGGAGGTATTTCCCAGGTGGGGGATATGCAAAGTCATGAGATCAGATAACGGAACCCACTTTGTAAATGAGGTTTTCGAGCAGATTAGCTTGTTGCTTGGTATAAAGCACACATTCTCGTCGGCATATCATCCGCAAGGTAACAGGCTATGCGAGAAGCTCAACGGCTTATTAAAGGAAAGGATAGCCAAGTTGAAGCTTACTCTAAGAAAGGGATGGTTGCACTGCCTTCCTTTGGCATTGTATGCACTCGGGAATCAATCCGGTTCCGACCATCATCTTACGCCACACGAAATAGCCACAGGAAGAAGAATGCACACTCCACTGACACCCTGAGACAGGGCTAGATGTGATACCCACTCAAGAGGAGAAATATTAGGGTCTGAAATGCATGATTACTTGAATTGCATGACAACTTGTCTTACTGTAATTTCAGGCCAGCTACAGCGATGCTGAAAAGGGTGCAAGGCCGCACAGAACACATAGAAGATATTACTAAAGGCACAGCTCAAGGACTTTGTGTTCCATCCGTTTTCCCTGGAGACACTGTGTTGGTAAAAAACCATACGAGGAAAAGATGGGACGAGCCCAGGTTTAATGGTCCCTTTACAGTGGAAGACTGCACTCCCTCTGCAGTAAAACTACAAGGAAGAAGAGCTTTGATCTTTTTGGGCGACATCAAGCCATACATCGGAGCAGGCCCCCTGCATGCACCCCAGCACGAGGAGACTACAGACGACGGGGAAGAACCACAGCACGTGCAGACGAGATCCATGACGAGGAAGAAAGACGCATAAGCAGCAGAAAAACTCAGACAAAGAGCTTTTATGCAAAAGTTGTGGTTTTACTTTGGACTTAGCAAAAAAGGGTATAAGGACATAAAAATGGACACTCTGTGCATCCTAGTTGCATGGTGAAGAAGAAAATTGCATTTATAAACCACAACATAGCCTGCCAAATTTTAACTTTGAACTGAAGCCTTACTAATGAAAAGAGAACATGCAAAATTTTGAACGAGGACACATAAGCGGGAAGAAAAACCAGTATCCTGACTTTTTCCGCACGATAACCTTGTTCGGAATCACTTATGCTGTCCCACAGTAGCGACATCACTAAAGATGTGGTGACATACTTCGATCTAGTGCTAAGATCATACCCGTCAGTGGTGGGGAGGCTCACCAGTGTCACTGACTTTCTTCAAGATCCTGAAAATGAAAAAACTATAAGGAGATTGCTCACTGTGATTGCCGAGCAGTTCCTCCTGCTTCCTGAGTACAGCGAGGAAAAGCCAAATATCCCAAGTGGAGAAGGAAGTGAATGAGCTTATCAACGTATTGTTCTTTCGCCTAATCGAAGAGTGTCCAGAACTTGTTGGGAGAATGACAGATGTACTCACTTTTCTTTGAAATCCAGCAAATACAGAACGTCTGAGCATCATCATAAATAGCATAGTTATACAACGCAAATGAAAATTGCAGACACTTTTCACAGTGAAGAGAAAAGCAAACAGTCCCAAATTCCAGCAACTACAGGACAAATGTCCCTGTTACCAGAAGACAGCAGGTTGGCAAGCAATGTGTTTTTCCGCCTAATTGAGGATTTTCCAGAGCTTGTGGGGAGACCGATCGATGTTGATGTCCTCACATACATCAGAGACCCAGCAAATTCCCCACAGATGGGAATGCTCCTGCATGGAATTGTGATGCAAATCAAACTTTCTAACCATCAGCTGAACTATTTGAGAAGATTTTAAACTTTCCACTGAGGGACAGATCGAAAGAGCAGTGTCAAAGATCTAATTTATTCTAATTTTATTTTTATTTTGTACTGACAAGGGCACAGCATATCTTCAGGACTGAAGCAGATCAGAGGTGTAGACTGTGAGCTGATATATTTTGAACATGCACAGTAAAGAGACCTGTTGAATTATTGCTTGATTTTGACATTCTCCATAGCCTAAACAAGAAAACTGTATCCAGAACTAATAGACAAATCCAGTGGTCTGACAAGGAGAGACAGTCTTTAAGTTCTACAGATCACAAGTAGAACAAACAGGATCCAGAGACAATATTATTTAGAATTTGTATTGAAAATTTAACACATTTTACAGATGATTGAGATGGGGGTCCAGAACAGTACTCTAGTCCTCCCGCAGTAGACGGTCACAGTTCCCTGTACGTAAATGCTGCTGCCTAATCTACAGGGGCATAATGTATTTGTGTATTATATTCATCATCATTTTACTGTCATTAATGATCAGAACTGCATTTTTTATTGGAGTACGAAGCATTCCAATCCCAGTACATCCACCTAATGATGTGCGTATGACACCCACAAAAGCACCCAGACCCTTTATAGTAATTCCAGTCCCTAGGAGAACTGATAATAGAGTGAGTGAACTTGAGATGGATGTGATTAGCAATGACACACACACACTTGTGGTAACAAGCAAATCAAAAAGCCGGAGACAGGGTCGGCAGAGTATGAATTAAAAAAAGGTTACTGACAAGCACACGCATGCAAACATTGAATTCACATACACCAGGCCTAGTGTCAGTGACTGCAGAACCACAATCCCAAGCAGTAGAGAAGAAAAGACAGCCTACTATGGGAAATCCTACAACAAGTAAAGTAAAGAGCCAAATGAAGGAAGCGGATATCATGGAAAAACAAGAAGAGTTGGAAAGAAAGCCAACAGAAACAGCTGTATCAGAAACTCTTGAGCCAACAACAAGAAAGACAAGAGCAAACTCGGAGAAAATCTCTGCACGAGAACAACTGATAGGAGACACAGTATGGCCATTCATACCCAGAGAAAGGAAAAGACTAGAGGAGCTGAAGAATGAACCCACAAAGACAACATTGCCGAGCATATGTGTTCCAGTAAAAGGGACAAGTGCAAGTTCCACAGTACAGCCATACACTGAACCCAAGCCAGAGTGGATGCGGACATTTCTAAACAGAAGGAAAAAGATATAGGAAGACAAAGAAAGAACTGCCAGATTTTTGTCTACTCAAATGGCACAGATGAGAAGGCCTGCAACATGGACCAGGATACCTGAGAATCCTCCAGTAAGAAAGAGCCATATAAATGCATTCAGGGATTTAGTTATAGCGAACTACATGAAAACCTTAAGAATCAAGAGAAGCATGCACGGAGACAACAACAAACTAAACTATTACTTGGACAGCACAACACATTTGGGAAACAACATTTGGTACCAACACAGGAAGGAAGTTGGAAGACGAAGTTCAGAGGGGGAATGTTTTGTTTGTGCACTTCTACTATACAGCATGGGGAAGTCCAAGATCTTCGTAGCTGTAGAAATTGATGTCCAGACAGCACACTGTCTTTCGCATATAGCAATGTGCAAAACCAGAGGCCAGTTCATGGGTAGTGATGCCTCACTGAAATGGGCAACTGAAAAAACTGATCCTGATGAAGATGATTATGTTCAAGACATAAAGACAAGAGACAGAGCTCATACTAGGAATCATGTGATTAGGTAGAGAAACCTGGATTGAAAGGAGCAGAAATCAAATGGGAAGTGAACCAGAAACTAAATGTCCAAGGAAAAACTCAAGAAGAGGCTTAAAGTTGGAAGAACAGAGGCCAAATGCAGATTTGGGGAACAGTGCTTTCACCAGACCAGTGGGAAAAAGGAGTAGTGATCTGCAGGGCATGGGTGGTCCTCGGAGCCTTCAAGGAAGCAATTGAAAATTCACAAAGGATATGCAAGCCATTATGGCCAAGGCTTTCAAAACTGCTGACATGGATCAAAAATAGAGGAGGACCCTTGCAGATAGTACCACTGGAAAGCTCAAAATTGTGTTTCAGGAATAATGGCACAAGGAAGATGGGAGAGAATCAGAACTGTGGACGAATCTTTGATGCTCCAGGAATGATGCATGGAAGTGCAGTAATTATGGATCATTATTAGGCATGTGGATCCAAAGCATACATTAGACTGCTGAGAAACTGGGGAGGTATATGCACAATAGTGAATGTCCACATTCCAGCATTGGTGATCCCGACAAGTGACCTGAATATTGACAGTTTCCCAAAAGCAGATGCACACCTAAGGAAGAAGAGATCTGTGTAACTGTTGACCCGAATGAAAAGGGAGAATTACTTTTCAGCCAAATTAGAAGAAGCTTTTCATGCAATCCCATATGAACACAGACTATTTAGCCTGACCTCATCAGTGTTCACAACAATTTTCATGCCAAGACTTCAAGTAGGAGCAAATACTAAATGGTTGCAGATAACCAGATGGGAGTTACTGCAGACCATCAACACAACCATAAAAGGATTCAACGCTATCAAGGAAGAGTTAAGAGCAGTCCGACTGATGACTCTTCAGAATAGATATGTGCTTGACATGATCACAGCCATGGATGGAGGAGTTTGTGCAAAAATCGGAGAATAATGTTGCACATTTATACCCTCTCACGATGAGGAAAATGGAACTCTAATAGAAGCCATAGGTATGCTGACAAAACTGCGAAACCAGATGATTGATGAGACGGACGAAGTTGATGATGACAGTTGGTTTGGATCACTATTCTCATGGGTTCCACAATGGATGGCAGATGCATTCAAGTTTCAAGGAGCCCTGTTAGTAATGATACTGCTAGGATTCTGTGTTATCAAGATAATAATCTCCCAATGCCAGAAAACTGTGAAAAAAGCCATAGGGATGAAGATCATGATTGATTTCGAGCCAGGATGGAAGCCCAAAGACTTGACTGACGAAGAAATAAGAGATTTTGTGAAAGCTAGCATTCATGCACCAGAAGGAACAAGGTTTCTATATCCCAAAAAGCATAGAAATTATGTGGGAAGATGGGTTTACTGCAACCCAAATGGACAGTGTCAACTGATGACATGGAATAAAGACGAACATGTGGGGACAGCAGGAAGTCTAAAAGGACTCGTAAAAATATGGACTCCAAAGAGACATTTCTTCAGACCATCATGTACAGACATAGAAGATGAAGAAAGAATGGACCCAGTTGATGAAGTGAAGGTGAATACAGAGGAACAAAAGAAGATCCTTTTCGATCCAAAAAAGGAGGTGAAAGTGGTAGACAAATCGCCCAGTGTAGAGTGTAGAGGAGGTCCCAAAGGCAGCCTGCACTCCAACCGTCCATTTTGAAGTTCCAGGAACGTTCACACCGAGATATGTGACGTATGATGAACAAATAAACCAGCAGAGAGCCGTGGTGGGGCTCTGTCCAGTACCTATCAGAAGAACGATGCCTATTGAAGTACCAGTATCGAGGAAACCATGGACAGTAAGGTACCCATTGAGAAAGCCATATCAACAAATGAGATGAACCGAAGATCGCATTAGTATAGTCCCTGAAGAAACCAAAAAGGTCCTAATGAAAGACAAATTGTGACATCACAAGAACCTAAACCTTACTCACATGTAGAAGAAATGACGACCAGAGAATGACATAAAGAGACGAAATGCCATGAACAAGGATATCGTGAACGTAGAATGTGAAGGCAATGTCAAATGTAAGAAGCTTAAGCTGTAAGCATGGCAAAGATATTTTGACCACTTTACACCTGTACATATGCTTGGTACCACAAGAAAGCTAAGAAAATCATGCGGCTTGCTATGCTTAGTAGAGGGATAGTGCGTCAAGCGCCATATACATATCTACCTCAAATAAAGCACTTAATGTGAAGTATACTTTCACTTTGCACAAAAATAGAATCAACAACAAAGGTTTCACATTCAGTGGAATTGGGAGCTGAGCGGCAGAAACTAAACTCAGCAGAGGCAACTCATGCCTAGGGAACCAAGGTCGTATCCATCAAAATGAACGAGCAGTATCTATAATCAACTGAAGCAAGTACCAGAATATACTACTTTGAAGGGGCAAGATAAGAAGGCGAAGGCAGGTGGTGGGTGAACATAAAATTAAATCCACAAGTTGTTCAGGAAAAGGCAAATCCACAGTGTCTGAATCACGTGTCCAGCCGAACGAACAGAACAAGACCCCCACACCTACGCATGGCTGTGAGCCAGGAGATGATATCTAGGCAGAAGATGCAGTCTCGAGGCCAACCACAGTGAAATAATTGGCACATAGCCACTAAAGTGATGATTGATTGAAGGAAGGCCAGGTGACTTGCAGGGTACCCTGCACCTGGCCGGCCATTCTGCGTGCTGCTAAGTAAAGTGAAAAACTATGCATGGGGTTGGTGCCAACCCAATCACAGTGGACCAAGTAATCTAGGGTCCTATAGTTAGTAGAACCAATGGGATGTCGTACTTTTAGTGACGTCTGCAGTAGTCATTTTTGAAGGAAGGGCTTAGATGCCCACCTGACAGTGTTTTCCCAATCTCCTCACTCCGTTACCATATACAGATTTAGTACCTATAGTAAAGTTACCTTTTCCAAACCAATAGAATTGCATGTCAACTTTTGAGTGTTACACGTCAAAGATGATGAGTTTTTAGTATAAATGTTAGGATTTTTATGAAGTTCATTGGAGTTGAAGCGAGAAGGAGATCGCACCATTGTTGATATTCATGACTCCCTGTTTTTTGTACTTGTCATTAAACGGACTCCCTTGGCCAAACCGTTGCGTTGTCCTTATTGATTGGTGTTGGAATATTAAATATGCACCCACATCCATCTCACGGGTGCTGCTATCTTGTCTTGAAGTGCTTCTGGGCAAACCCCGACTCTATAGGCCGGTTGGGGGTCCCAGAGCACAATGTTGTGCCTCCCGTGGCCTGGAGGCCTGGGATCTCTCTCCTCTCAACACAACATCGAATGTAAGCCCTCTGGGCTTTATGGGGTCACTTCAAGTTGCTCTTCGAGCGCATGCACGTAATTTTGTTATTCATTTGATTTGGATCCCCTTTTCAATTGAGGGTAAGTTACATTGCTCTCTGCGGCATTGACCACTGCATTGTGCACTTGTTGTGCACTTGTTGTGCTTTCACCCACTTTGTGCTGTACCAAAGGCCTCTTTCAACATGGCCGATACATTTTTGCTGTGATGGGAGGGTTGTGCACCTGGCCTGCTTGCATTGGATTGGTCCCCTCTGCCTACAATTGGGCCAGTCAGGCGAGCCGGCCAGCGAATGCCGGCTGCTTCTAATGCCTGTGTTGTAAGGCCCCTGTCTGCTCCCTGTCTGCTTCCAAAATGCTGCTGAGTTATCATCTTGTCACCCATGCATTTGAGCTTTCACAATGCTGCTATCTCATGTTTCTAAGCAGTCTGGACTACCATAACATTCTCGCCTCCATAAGCATGGGTTAGTTCCATCCTTTCTGGATACACCTCCATCCTCTTTTGACTTTCAGTTTCCTTATCTGCCTGTCTCCCATGTTTGCACCCACTGCTAGCATCTGATTTTGTATGCCATTTCAAATCTTGCTGTGTTTTATGCATTTGGCAAAAAATTCAAATCTGGCTGTGTTTTATGCATTTGGCTTAAACTCAAATATGGCTGTGTATGCAAACTTGCTGTGCCTTCCGCACCCCCCCTTGCTGTATGCTTGTGATGTTTGTTCCCCTGCCTGCTGTACTTTGCCCCCCCCCTGTTGTATGCTTGTGATGTCTGTTTGCATGCCTGTTGTACTTCGCTCCCCCTCACCCTCCTGCTTGCCTCTTCTTCTCTTTCAACACACTCACCGTTTCTCAGTCTACTCTTCCTCTCCCTATTCTTCTTCCCTCTCCCCTTTTCCCTTCCCCTTACTATATTCTTTGCACTTACTGTATCCGAAATGTTCATCAATCATAGTAGGATAGTAGCTTATTGTTTTTCCTACCCTTCCCTCCTTGTCTGTTCCTCCCCCTCCAGTTCCCCCTCTAGCACTACCTGAAATGTTGTCAGGCCTATTACAATAGTCGCTTGTTTTGTTCCTCTCCCTCTCCCTCCTACCCCCCGCCCCCACCCGGCACCTCTTGTCAATTCCCGGGCTCTACCAGAAATGTCGTCAGGCCTAGCATGATAATTGCTTGTCTGTCTCATCTCCTATGCCCCTCCCCTCTTTATATTTGTCACAACTTTTACTCTATCCAAAATGTCATCTGACCTAGTAAGACAGTAGCATGTTTGTTTGCCTCCCACTCCCTCCTTGTTTGTTCCTCCCCTTCCCCTCCAGCACTACCTGAAATGTCGTCAGGCCTAGTATGATAGTTGCTTGTTTTGTTCCCCTCCTCCTCCCTCCCAAATCTCCCCCCGCCACGCATGCACCTTATGTCAATTTCTCCGGCTCTACCAGAAATGTTGTCAGGCCTAGTACAATAGTTGCTTGTCTGTCTCATCGCCTACCCCCCCCCTCCTTATCTTTGTCATAGCTCTTGCACTATCCAAAATGTCGCCAGGCCTAGTACAATAGTTATTTCACATTCTTAATGTCTCAAGGCCTTGTTAGAATGTCATTGTATTTTCCCTTGTTCCCTCCCATGCCTTGAAGCGCTTTAAAACACATTGGGCCTCATTAGGACCCTGGCGGAGAGGGTATTACGCCAGCGTAGTGCATGGCGTACCTCTCCGCCATACTACGAGTTCCCGTAGCGCCATGGAGGTTTTCTCCGCCTGGTTTTACCAGCCGGAGAAAACCATGGCGCTACGGGACCTCGTTGTTAATTACGCCACCGTATTTTACGGTGGCGTAATTAACTCCTTCCCCACTCCCATTATACCCTATGGGGCAAAAATGGGAATGGGGAAGGGCAGAATGGGGATTGGGGATTTACCGCTCCGCCGAGGTCGGAATGGGGCGGTAAATCCGCCAACCCCCATGGCGCTATCGGCGGCTTTCCGCCATGCTTCGCGGTGCATTTAGCACCGCGAAGTCCGCCTGGGTCGTAATGAGGCCCATTGTGTAAAGGCACTATACAAATAAACTATGAATCAATCAGTCCCAGTATAAAGGTCTTTCATGGCTTCCAGTAGATCTTCAGGGCATTTCCATTCTTCAAGCTTTGACTAGAGTTTTGTACGATCAATAGCGTTGAAAGCGTGGGTCAAGTCTATGAATGCCAAGTAGAATTTGGAGGCTTTCCTCTCCTTAACGCATCCCTTTAAGATGTTGATCAGGAAGAGGTTCAGGGTGGTGCCCACTCCTTTCACGAATCCAGACTGCCTTATGTCGTATTTCCCAAAGGTTATGCTCCATTTTGCATGCCCCTGCAGGATAAGTGCTGCAACGATCTTGCCTGCCACGTCCAGCAGTGCTATGGGCATGTAATTTGCTGGGTCTGACCTGTCACCCTTTTTGAATATAGGGACTATGACTGAGGTTTTCCATGAGGGCGGAACTTTCCACGCCTTTTTAATGTGGTCGAATAGAGTCCACAAAAATGATGCCCACAGCTACGGATCTTTCTTGAGCATTGCATCCGACATCCCATCTGGCCCTGGGGCCCTTGCGGCACTTGGTTTGTGAATCAAAGTGAGAATGTCGTCTCTTGTGGTCTCAATGGTCCATCCTTCACACCTTGGTGTTCGAGTGTCATGCAATGCCGGCTTGAAAAAATGAAGCAAAGTGATCAACCCAGAAGCTCACCAAAACTGTATTGATCAGTAGGGCCTCCTGGGGGTCCATTGATCATCTGCCAGACTTCACTCGTGATTTTAGAAGCAATGCTCCTTAGCATTTTTTCAGAGTCTTGCTGCAGCATTTCGTATTTCCGTGGTCTGATCCAGTTACAGTGATTTTGTTTTAGTTTCTTACTGATAGTTGCTCTGTTGTTTGAATCCAGCTTTGTGAGTCGTCTCAGGTTTGAGTTGAGGAACTTTTTGCTCCTTGCACACGTTCATCATATATGTGCAATGGTGGGAATTAACTTTTTTGGCCGTTGTTCCTGTGTTCCGGAAATATAACATCAGCCTGAGGTAGTCCAAGGCATGCTCACTTGGAACATCCTTGTCTTGGTTCAGCTGAACTTTAAGTCTGTTAGTTAGCAGTTCAATTTTCTCGGGGTAGAAAAATAATCAATTACTCCCTGGAGCCACTCCCAGTATAGTGGAGTAATTTTCAGTCAACCTCTCATTCATGGCCGAACACACTAACTTCAGTATGTTGTGGTCACTTTGCCAGGTTTCCAGAACTGTTAAGTCTTTCACATATTTCTGCATGTTGCGTGCGATGGAAATGTCGTCTAGGATCTTGCCTCCCAGACCATTTTTCCATGTTACTTTAGCTTGTGATTCAACTCAGTATATCAATGTTTCTCAGTAACAAGACCTCCCACCATTTCAGTCCTCTAGATTCAGCCTCTGTCTCCGCTGTATTTGTGTCCTTGATGAGGCACTTGTTATGGTCGAAACAGTGAATGTTTAAGTCATCACAAAGGATTATGTGGGGGTCAAGACATGTTTCTCTTGATCTATCCGAAAGGTCCATAATTGTTGTCAATAGAGCTGCCTCTGGCGCTTACATTTTCTAATAGAGGTTGAATACTGTTAGTGTTTTTGAGTTAGTAGGCTGTGACCCACCCACATTGATCGTGAGTACCTGGAAGTAAGGACTATAATTCTCTGAGGTCAGTACTTGCTGTGATGCTGGAAATGCATCGGAGGGACAGGGCCTCAGCATCCTTCTCCTTTACTGCTTTTTATCGTGTGTTCTGTCGTGTTTTCCGCGCAGGAGTTCATGTGGGACTCCTGGCGGTGCAGCTCTCTCTCCTTTGGTTTTGGTTTGGTGAACGGACCCGTGGGATACCCTTATGGCACCCATGGGTAGGGGTACAACCCTGTGCCCCTAGTATATGTTTTTGGTCACCTGTGTGTGACCCACAGAGCAGGGTACGGGCTGGTGGCAGCATCCTCCATTTTGGGATGCCCAGGCCCTGTCATTGGAATCGGTAGATTCCTGATGGAGACAAAATGGCCCCCATGGCCTCTTGCCTTCCATCACCTGTTACCCTGATCTTCCCGAAGTCCCGGGAAGCCCTGCCTCTGTCCCTTCCCCCTGACTGGCTGTTGGGTGAAGTTCTGTATATGGTAGTGTGGGGAAGTGCCAACCAGACTGGCTGGAGCCTTCTCAACAACCGTATGTTGTGGGTACGCCTGTGGGTGGGACCTGGGTGAATGGAGTGTGTGACGAATATACATTCTATGTTGTGACTGTCTAGTATCTGGTGTTTGACACAATGGTTGAGACAGCACTGTCCGAAACTGGTATTTATGCAGCTTGGAGTGTTGAATGGCTCGGTATTTGTTCCAATACACATAACTTGTTGTGAGTGTCTGGAGAGAAGTGAATGGCCTGAATACCTTGTGTGCCTGATTGGCTGCCTGCCTGCATGAATGCCTGTAGTCGTGATTGGATGCTTGAGTGCGACCCAGCGGAATGAATGGGAGATCAACAGTATATCTGGAGACCTCTCACTGCTAGGAATCGTGTTCAGAAGCTGAAGTCCACTATGACGAGTAACTGGAGTGAAGCTTAACCTTGAGCCCTGCTAGACGAGAAGAATTGCTGTTGCTCTCCTTTGCAATCTGAAAGCTGCTCTGCTTCAAGAACTGACCCAGCGAGGACCTGGTAAGGCGCCCTCTTCCCGAGCCACGAGGGACCATCGTGCACCGCTGATCTTTGCCTAAACTCCCTGGCAGACAGACCTTCGACAGGCTGCCGACCCGATACGGGGACTGCTGCGGAACTCCAAGGAGAAGCACCCGGACTGTTGTCCGCCATTGTCGGCAACCGCCATCGCCGACCGGAGCCGCCGTGCTCCCATTGCCTAAGAACTTCATTGATCCAAGGACGCTATCGTCCGCATCATTGCTGCTGTATCCTGCTGGAGAAGGCCTAACCGTTGACGCGCCGAGGAGCATCCACCAGTGGGTTTTCCCGCCACCCAAAGACCACAGAGACGCCGACGACTCGACGCCCTTGCTGGGCCACAGTTCTTCAACTCTTTGTGGTCCAGAACTATCGACACCGAAGTGCCCTGCATGCCACTTCCTGGCAGGACGTTTACGATTCCCTGTCAACGAGCACCGCTAGGAACGACGCAGCCGCTTCACGTTGTAGCTCGACCTGTTCTCCGTCGGACGTTCGACGACCCGTGACTCCTGCCTGAAATGGAGGACACTCAAGAAGGGTTGTCGATTTCCCTGACGCGGAACGCTACAACACCAAGGTACTTTGGGGTTGCAGAACTATTGGAAAGTCTAGTGTGAACAATATATGGACTGGGCTTATATCTTTCTTCTACAGGTTGCCCAGGTGGGGGGATCTCCACACAGAACTGTGTCTAGGTAACGGGGCCAGTACTCTGCCTACTATTCAACCATCTTGCTTTCCTTCCTCTCTCTACTGCTGGTTTCCTCTTTATTTTGATCTGTGTGTCATTATGACCGTATGCACTTTAATAAGATCTCATAACGTTAGTGGTACCACTTTGGAATTGTACATATTTACCATTGTTGATTTTCGGAGTACAAAGTGAGTTATCGTGCATATGACTTTGAATATTAATTATATAAAGACTGTGTTTTAACCGATACAGTGTGTGGACATTCCTTTGTGGGTGCTCGGGGACTACACTATACTTAAGAACCAGCTCGCATCACCTCCCGAGAAGCTAGGCCTTGATTGCTCGTCCATTGCTACCGTAATAGAGAATCTTGGCAGGGGTCTCTGTGCCTCCCCTCTACCATATAGAGAGCGGAAGTGCAGACCCCCCTCCGGTCTTTACACTTGCCAGTTAGCCACATGCTTCAATGCTATCAATAAGCCAGACATTGTTCAACCTTTCAGCTCCTTGACTGCCCGGTTAAGGTAGATTGTGTATCTTGGCAAGATAGGCGTGCTCCTCATCCATGTTTCCTGCAAACAGATCATGTCGTAGTAGTCTTATTCTAGGTTCCCCTGACTAAACAGGTGTCTGAAATCTTGTGTGTTCCAATTTACGACGGCAAGATCTTTAAGTGCTTTTTTCCTGAGCTTTTATGATCTACTAGATTTGAATGCCAGAGCCTCAGCCAACAAACATCAGTTCTTGTGGGAGAGGCTGCTGGAGCTTGCCTGGGAGCTCTCAACCATGATAGTGACGGATAAGTCACTCATGTTCGAACACACCCCTGGTTGAGTGTTTTTAAGAGGTTGCATCTCGGACTGCCTTTCGGGTTCCGTGATCACCGTTCTTCTACCAAAGGCGTCCTAGGTTTGGGGCACCATGGGGGATTGCTTCTCTTTATTCTTTTGTAAGGGCAGGTAACACCCTTTTACCCAGGGCAGCCTCTCCAAAGATTGCTGGCCTTCGAACAGAAACCAAGAGGCACACCCATTCATAGAGAGCCAGACCTCACACCAGGGGGCTGAATGTCTAATGGTCTTTGATCCTTTTGAGAAGGAATGGGGTGGAGTTAGGGGAGCCAGAGAGGGATCTGTACAGTTTTGGGAGGGATCTGCCATCGTGATTCTCTCAGTCTCTCTTTCTGTTTCTTGCCCCCTCCACTTCTTCTGAAGAAAAGCACTTTGAGTGTGACATCATAAGGGCAAAGTTCACACATTTCAAGAGTAGGGATTGGACCCCTAAAGCAGGCTTGCTTCAGTGCAATCACATGGGGACGTTTGCCTATAAAACAAAGGATCTCCCATCACTTCTTTGAAACATCTTGAAGCATCTTTGGACCATCACTTAAGAAGATTTAGTTGGACCCCGCTGAGAGAGCAGTGTTTTCTAATGTCCTCCAGTTGTGAGGTTGTGAGGTGAAGGCAGGTGTTCCAAAGCAAAGACCAGCTCTGTCCCCTAACCATCCCAATGGACCATTGGTGGTTAAATTGGCTGCTGGAACAGGACCTGCTTCTCTGTCAGCTACAGTGGTACCCAAGACCTCACTGTGTTGAAGGACCCCTGTTGTTGTGTGGCAGCCTCCCCGGTGTGTGCAAAAGAAATCATTCATCTTGTCCCTGAGCCCCTGTATTGGGACTCACAGCACCCTGCGAGTCAAGACAGCCAGGATCCTAGTATATTTTGCCATTGAACTGCTTGGAGTGTGTTTCAAGAGCTGTTCAACACATTTGAATAAGCAGGATCTGCCGTTACTGCCTTTTGCTCTCTCCCAATCTTTGCACAGTGCCAAGAACATTGCACAGCGCCAAGAACGTTTTCAAAAACATTGCTGTTTTTGCTTGCCTTTCACACTTGATTCATTGCCCAGACTGCTCCATCAACCATCTTTGCTTATTCTGTTTTCTTTTCTCAGGAGTGGGATTTGTGCAATGTTTTTCTAGTTATTTATTATTGTACATGGTGTGTCTGATTAATGTATATATTTTTTATAGAACCTTGACTGGACATTCCTTTATTTTGGACTGTTATACCTAGCTGTTTGGATTGCAACTTGACCACATTCACACCCCTCTTAAGAGTACAGCCTTCCCGCGGACCACGTTACCACAAAAGGAAAATTAGGTATATCTCTTGACTGTGTCTGTTTTACCTGTATGATTCTGTTGGCTCTTGGTTTGTAGAAGTATGAGGGCTGAGTGGGCATTTTAGCCTCTACTCATCATTGTACTCCTGCAGGGCAGAAGTCAAATTGTCACAGGTTTTGTATGCTTCTGTGTTGTATGCTTCTGTGTTCTAAAGCAGGCGATCTACAACCTTTGGCTCTCCAAATTTCAATCAGTCCTAGCCAACATAATCAAATGCAAATGGAGGATAGCACAGGGGCAACATGCTGGTCTTGGAAGGAAGACCACACAGAGCAACAAAGGTTTGAATCCCGAATCCGCTCTTAGAAACCGAATTCAGGTATTAAGAAGTTATAAAAAATATATTAAATAAAAATAAATAAACAAGGGATCATGGGAGTAGCAGTCCAACACATTTCAACACATTTGGAGCTAAGCAGACTCCTGATATAGAAGCTCATTCATTAAGGGATGAAATGGGAATAGACAGGGTATTCATAATATGAATTCATCCTGCTGCATGCTTTCACAGATGGGGTGAAATTTCTATGGTGTCTATGTTTCATTCGAGGAAGAAATCAAGAAATGTAAACAACTCAATTTAGACAGAAAAATCCAAAAACTACAAAAAGATTTAACAAGCTATAAAGAAGAAAAAACATTTCCTTACCTACACGAGGGGTTCTATACAAAGCAGAATGCCAGTTATAACAACAGACGGCAAAACCAATATGTAGCATTGTCTATCGCATCAGAATTATCGAGTGATTCACATCAGGCAGCTGGAGGTGGAGGCGTGGGACAGGGACCCCTTGGCGGAAGAGGACACCAACAGGTTTTTCACAGGGGATGACAACAAGGCCACAATCGACAACCACCACAATTCGCTCAGCGAATGCCCACGAGACAATGGTACTCCAACCAGTGACAGATGACAAAATACCTATTATCAATTTGTCAAAATATATATTGAACACATCTGAGACATACCTATTAGTGAAAGCACTGCTTACGTACCAGTGACAAGGGTTGATCCTTTCCACTGTGAAATTGAGTTACGCACATTTTTCCAGACTATCAGCCTTAAACACTTCTTTGAAGTTTATCTTCCTCAACATCAAAAAGAATCTACTGGAACGGATGGAGTCAACATGGAGAAAGCTGACCTCACAGGCCTAAATACAAAGTCTCACTTTATGCCCCCCGCATATGCTCTCCGGAACTGCTCACTTTTGAGAACATCATCATCAAGCAGATGTTAGCAGCTATAAAACAACATAACTTCCAACAAGACAATTTGAAAGGCTGTGAACGTACGAGCTTATGAGATCTATGCAACAAGCAAGAATTTATCATCAAAACATGCAGACAAGGGGGGAGGGATTGTGATCCCAGATACACAAGACTACAACAATGAATGTACAAGACTTCTTAGCGCTTAAAAAGAACTATATAGGGATCCTACATAACGTCTCCAAGAGGAGATAGGAAGCCTCACCCAACATGCAGTCCAAGAGGAGTGGATTAGTGAATGAAAAAACCATCCCAAGAAAGCAGAGTTCTACACTCTACCCAAAGTCCATAAAAACAGGAATAAACCCCCCGGGAAGACCTATTGTTTTGGTAATAGATTTTCTATTAGAACCTTTATCCATATATGCAGAGCACTTGCTCAAACCATTTGCAGTGATTTTCCCATCATACATTAAGGAATCTACGGATATGATTAAAGTAGTCCAAGATATCACGGTAGAACCACAGGGATTCTAGTTACAATGGATGTAGAGGCACTGTATACCTCCATCCCACAAATGGCAAGTCTGGAAATGATGAAACATGTCCTAGAAAAACGAGTACCACCAGAAAATCCTCCCACACGATTCATCCTAGAATGTGCAAGACTGGCGATGACAGAGAATTTCTTTCTCTTTAGGAATCAACTGTACAAACAATTGAAGGGGTGAGCATGGGTGCTACATTCGCCCCAGACATAGCCAATTTATATATGGCGAAGTTTGAAGAACAATTCATGGTAGATGCCACAACCCATTCGGCAATTACGTCACTGTATGGAAAAGATACATTGATGACGTGTTCATGGTGTGAAACGGATCGGTCGGATCCCTCATGGACTTTCAAAAAAGGCTCAATGAATGTGATTTGAACATCAAACTGACTATAGAGTGGAGCCTCACTGATGTAAACTTTTTGGATCTTAACATCTATAAACTGGGCAATAAACTCTGTACGTCCCGCTATAGAAAACTTACCGATCACAACAGTCTTTTGCATTTTACAAGCTTCCATCCCTCGGACTTGAAACTCAATCTCGCTTACGGGCAGTTCCTGTGTATCCGCAGGAATAGCACCAAGAAGGCAGACTTCGAACAGAATGTGAATCAATTAAAAACCAGACTGATTGATAGAGGGTATCCGAATAAGATGGTCAAAAATAATTATCGAAGGGCTCCCAATACCAGCAGAGAGCTGTGTCTGGCCACTAGGACAAAACCAGAGTTGCAAAGACTCCTTTGGGTCACCACCTTTAGTCCTATAAGCAATGCTATAAAAAAAGATTGTGAATAAGAACTGGCACCTGGTGAACCAAAAATGTTCCCTGGTCCAGAAATCTATGTTTGCTTTAAAAATAAAATGTAGTCTCAGCCAAAAACTGGTACACACATACATAGACATCTGCAGTGATTAGACGGTTCTCAACTAGTGGGGGTTACCACCCATCACTGGCCACCATAAATATGGCAAGTGTGTGGCATATAAATACATCGACACAAACCATATTTTCAAACATGGCAGTGTCACGTGGGATCTGAGACAACATACCAACAGCCAGACCAAGAATGCGGTATACGTCATTAGATGCCTGTGTAACCTCATTTCTGTAGGAAAGACTATTCGACCAGTAAAACAGTGCATATCTGAGCACAGATCATGCATCAGAAATAAGGTCAATGACAAGCCCCTAGTAGAGCATTATGTTAGGATGGGACACGCTGATGAGGATCTGCACAGGTTCATTCTACAAACCTTGAAACCACACCCGCAAGGTGGTGACCTGGTAGTTCAACTGACCCAGATGGACCAGAAATGAATATACTGTCTGAATACAGTGAAGAATGGATTGAACATTTCCGTGGAGTTGAGCAACCTAATCTTTATGTAAATTGAGAGACATATTAGAAATGTGTGCAGATATTGCCAGGAACAGTGAGGACTAGTGAGCCACTATACAGCTACTACATACTGAGGCATTGTTTTAATATCTGCAGAGGACAGGCCAATCAGTAGTTTCTCTCCCCCCACATTTACTGGTGATGTGCATTATATGCGTGTTTACTCACTTTTGCTTGCAAGAGGTACATTCATTACCTATTCATTGGGAGAGTGAGGCACTGGTGGTCCCTATACATTATTTATGTAGATAACTTCGAAACAGAGTGCCCAAGGAAGAAGTGATCCTCACTGGCGCAGTGCTCACAAGTCCCATTTCTACCTCTACTGACGTTGGCTTACAAGCCGTGAGAATATGCAGAGAGACTAACGCATTTGTGTAAACACAACAGGAAGTGAGAGTATACATCAGACGCCAGGTGTTAACAAAAGTAAGTGCAGCGTTGAAGTTCCCCTGCCCAAGATGTGAGTGGAACTAACCATGCGTTGGGTCAGACACAAAAGCAGAGAGTGATCGCTGCCGCTTGACCTCTGAATAGCTACAGTAATACTATACCGCAGGTTGAATAGTGTTCACGTCCATGCAGAGGGGTAGAGCTTCTCCTTACAACGCACAATAGGTTTTCTAAATCTGTGGAGAGGGAGGATGTGTGGGTTAAATTACACAGTAGCCCCACAAGTAGTATGAGATAGAGGCCCTGACTCCACCCCCACCCCTCTTTTCTCTCCATAGAATAACAACGTGGGAAAGTGCACAGTAACGACTTCGTCCATCAAACCATCACAGTAAAACAAACCGCAACAACAGGTGAACATTAAAAAATTGGGTGAACTGGCTTGCCACAGCTCCAAATAGTATGGAGTGTAACCATGAGAACCCTTTCTTCTAGGGACGTGGTTCTTTTGTTTTTTTAAGTGCACTGCCCACACCCCATAACTGGCAATGGCCAGAAGGGAAATGAATAACCTGTGTTCAACACACTAAGTAAATTCATCTTTTATTAAAAAAACAGTATAAATGTGCGTAAAGGGACCAAGAGGGGATAGAATAGTAATTGTTGCTTTTTCTTCACCCTGTCATTAATAGATGGCCCCAATTACACTGATAGAGTTCTGAAACAAGAATTCAGTCAATACCCTGCAGCCGCCACCGGAATCTCCACTGGAGGCAGGCGGGGGTCTTCTACAATTCATTTTGATGTGGAAATAATATGAGCTGATTTATTCGGTATACGAAAAGACAAGTGGGGACATTGGATATCTGTGTGGTGGTACAAACATCCCTTTTAACTACAGATGAGAAAATCAACACATCAAGGTATAGTAAACGGCCCTCACGTATCCACTTTTGAGAGCCAGACTGAATTGGCTCGCACAGTCCGGCCACCGAAACATGTGTAGACGACTGTATTGTTGTTGAATTAGCGTCACACCGAATAATAACAAGGTGTACAAGAAGTAATACAAGTACTTTATTAGACGAAGCCTGGAATTACACGAGAGGCTGATTAGGAAGAGGCACAACAGTGTGAGATTGTGAGCATGAGTGAATAGAGATACACCTGAGCAAATAGGCTGAATGTGTTTGGGAACAACCAATGCACAGATGTGTTTAGGAAATGAAATGTTATGAGGAAATGTCTGATATTACTAGATGCTATTCATTAATGTGAAGAACAATACATTTCTATTGTTGTACGATACATGTGGATACAATTGCTCTGAATTTAGCGATGTCCGCCACTTTTTGGTCTTGATCTATTGTATTTTGTTGTATGTTTCATTGAGTAAAGCGCCCTGCTCAAAAGGATAAGAGGATTTTTTATGTTGTGTCTTTTCATTAAAAATCGCTTGTTTCAGATATCTGATTAACCTGCAGGTCTACATTTCAATGCCAGCAGTTCTGATTCAGACTTTCATCCTTCCAAAGTTGAAAAAATTGAGTACCATCGAGTTTAAGACAGTGCATTTTTAACCTCCTTAAATCAGGACAACATTGTCTAATAACAATCAGAAAATCTTATTTTACAACCTGTGAAGATGTTGGTTTGAAAAATTATATTTGTGAAAGTATTTGTGACCTTGGCTCGCCTTCAGCACTACTGGCGGTCGTTCTAGATTGTACGGACTCTAGCATATAAGGCGCGTCCTTCCAAAAGAGTGTTGGAAATTGAGAAACCTTGTGTCTTAATTTGAAAAGGAAGCTGCTGTAAAGCACTCCGCTGCTCTGGATCTAGGTTTGCGCTATACGCAATACAAACATGAAACCTCTAGGAGTTTGTAGTAGGGATCTACCGCTTGCCTTCATAATAGAGGTGGCAGAATAAGGCAGAAAGAAATGCATATCAAATCTTTCAAAATCTGTCAGTGAAATGTGTAAAGATATTTGGCCCTCATTCCGATAAATCGCTGAAATATCACCAAAATCACTTACTGTTACCTCCACTTGTCCTGTGGGTTTACCACGGGCTTACAAGTGGTGGTAAAGTAGTGCTAGTCACCACTTATGGAGTCGCGATTTTTGGTGGAATTACCACCAGCAGAATCACTGACTATGCAATTCTGACAATTTCTGGAAGAAAAGTGGAGGATTCCGCTGGTGATAATTCTACCAAACGTGTTGGCTGTACAGGAAAAATTGAGGTAATTCCATTGCTACTAAAAAAGTGGCAGTAACAGAATTACCACCACTGTTTTCCCACACTGCCAAACTCGGAATAAGGGCCAACATATGTTAAAAATATGGCAGTCTGCCACTGCTCTGCATCCACATTTTGGGCTTGTTTTTCAAGATTACAGCAAATACAGTTGATGGCCGCAATAATCTAATCTCAGTCCTACTATTACCTTCTAATTTTAGTTTAGGAAAATTGTAAGACTCTTCATCAATTGTATTCAGTAGCAACAAGTCCTATCAATGGCCCAACTAATGTGGCTTCCATGGAGTCGGTCTGATCTGGACATAGAATATCATGAACCTCTGTTCCAAATATACAAGGACGATACTGGGATACTGAGTTACATCAGCAAATGGAAAGTGAATCAGGAATGAAGTAAACATCACTTCCTTACTTGAACGTATATCACTCAGGATGAAGGACAGTTTGTTATGCCTAAATGGTTCCAAGATGGAAGGCCTTTTAGTTGTATCTAAATCACATGGCTCAGATTAGTTTGGCTCATGAACCTGGCGTTTATAATATTTACTTTATGTTAAGATATGCGATGATGTGCGAGTGACTTTCATCTCTTCTGCACCAAATACATTTGATCAAATTTTTTCCAATGTTTTATAAGAAAATCTGTCTGCCTTGCATATGCAGAATGCAAAGTAACCCTATGCGCAAGTCGTGACTGGAACGCCCCCGACACACCCTCACGCAAACCAAAAACAGCCAGATCAGCTACCTTTGCATGCTCCCCTGGGCACGAATACATTCACCATTCAAACAGTGCATGGGGTCCCCCACAAGCAGGCCTGCACCTCGGAGACGCTGTGCAGGGTCCCACGTAACTGTAACTGGCACCGTGACAGCTCTGAAAATCTGAGTGTGAGCCCCTGTAAACGGTTCCTGCACCCTGCTACACTGCCTACGCACACTCCTAAATCAGATCGAAACCCACGCTGCGTACATGCGCCCCTAAATTAGATAACCGATCATACTTCTGCGCTGTGAATCCTATACACGAGTGTCTACGCCTGCCTTCAGGTGGCAGATAGAAGGTGGGCTTTGCATGGCCAATTCCCTGCCAAGAGATTGCGCACTTGGATCCATGAATACGGATCGTTCCATGCAATAGTGGGCATGCAATGGACTGCCTGCAGGCCAACCCTCCTACCGCCCACATTTTCCATTGTTCTTCCTCATTTTCCAAGTTCCGCCCCTATCCTGCACTCTGTGCAGGCCACGCTCTGCGTGGTGTCTCACGCAAGGCACTCGGCTCTCGCAGTGATATGCCGAACCTGTGCGAAGTCCCCGCAAAGTAAGAAAAAATACTGCGCGGTCGATTCCATGAATCAACAAATGGGATTTTGTGCGCGGGTTGGCGTGCAAAGTCCCTATTTTCCGCGCAGATATTTCCATGAATCGGGCCCCTAATACACATTTCTCATTTGACACTAGTACTACTCGTTTCTTGTAATATAAACTTTCTATTGGATTAGTCTGAACACTGGAGGTTTTTGGATCAATGTATCTATGGTTGCACCATACAAAGATCTTTAGTAGAGTTCCACTGAGCTCTGTTTTACCTGACATTTCGTGAATGCATCTTCAACCTTCAATTAAGGAACGGTTCAAATTATGCTTCCAAAGCCTTTAGAGGAAGGTTTTGGACATAATTAATTCCTTCGTTTCATTTTATAAGCCTGCTAGGCTCTTGTGGAAGGTTTCATAGAGTCAATATAAAGTTAGTATTTTAGTCACAAACTAATGCGTGTGCGTTTTATATTTAATTATCCCTATATAAAGGAAGAGGCGGAGAGAGAACATGCGATAAAACACCATTCACTGGATGCTATTTATTTGTTTCACTTTAATTTTGAAGTTTAAAAAGTATCACATTGTTTTTGAATTGACACAGGGCAATTGTCATCCAAGGAAGTCAGTCTTCATCAGGGACGAGATCTGCCGCAGAATAGTTCCCAAGCCACCGGAAGTTACAGGTTGCAAACACCACCAGCTGGACAATGATTCGGGTAAATACCACAGACGATGCAGCCTATTCATTTTTAGATAATGTGGTCTTTAGAATTAAATACATATTTTCAGAATCACGATGAAGCGAGGCTCTGCTATGGTTTTTAGGGAGTTGGCAATGCTGAAACTTACTCTGGCTGCCAAGGCCTTTCTCGGAATGAATGGTGTTTAACCTTACGCAAAATACTTCCTCTGCCCGGGAGTTGGGATTCAGAAAGCCAGCATGGACCCCGCAGGACATCTTATTGTAGGATTTATAAAGGTGATGAAGCCTATGGGACAGCGTTCCTTCTCGAGCTCTAAGCACATCCGGGAGGATAGCTCAGCGGCAACAAGCTCGCCTTGGAAGCAAAACGACACAGAGCAACACGGGTTTGATCCCCAGGGCCGCGCTTAGAAACCTCTGGGTATTAAGCGCGCTATAAATAACCTATTATATTTATCATATCCCAACAGTCTGTCAGCCGCTGTGTCCCTCGGTCCCGTTTTAGTCCCTTCTGTCCTCTTTGGAGAAACCTTTCAACGGATTGGATGCAGTGTACTCTCTCATGACAAGTGCACATGGACACGTCAGAGGGCAATGCTGGACTGTAAATATGCCATTCACAAGGAGCATCTCACAGAACGGACATGGCGCCACAGGAGATGGGAACGTTCCTTTATTGTAGCATGACATTCCAGTTCAGAGGTTCGTTCTTCCTCTGGCCGAGCTAACAAGCACATTGGCTGGACCTTTCCATATCATGTGACAGATATCCCCTCCTTCAGCTGCCAGCCTTTTCCATGATATGGAGACCTCGGGCCCATGCTATTCTTGTATTTTGGCTCACTGTCTAGTAAAGGGGCACATGACTTCTACCCTTCCGATTGATAATGGACATAGTGCAGCATGTTACAGGAAATGCTTTTCAGTTGTTCAGCATTGATGAGAAGAGCATCTCATTGTGAGTTCATGACTTTTCTATTCTTCTCCATTGAAATTGTGTTTTTGTGGATTTCATATTGCACATATGGGAGGTCTTGGGCAATTTTAGATGTTCTACAAATACTTGTGTTTGTTTTGTGTACTTTTGATCTACGTAACTAAAGAAAAGAACATGTTTAGTGCAAACCCCATGTAAGTGCACGGCTATTATTCGTAAGTCTAAACAATGCTCTGTCTCAATCTAAAACCTCAGCTAATCGTCCTCTGTTCTCCCCTCCCCATGATCTTATTCTGAGGGACAATGTGCTAAAGAGGGCCTTATTACTTTGCAATCTTCTAATCTCAGATTTTGACTCTAAATTGATCACTGTCCCCACCTTCTTCTGAAACTCCTTCTTATCTGGCATTCCTGCTATTGACTGTGCGCCATCCTTTGATTCTAAAACACAGCTTGCTCAGTCTTACATTTCTTCATCTGGTCTGCCAGAATCTACGCGCAGGCTTCTTTTTTAAGCACAGCCTGATGTATCTCGAAGTAGCATCTTCTCTAGATCTCGGGTTTCTGATTCATAAGTGGTCCATGTTAGGTCTCCCTTTTAAGTCCTCCTGGTGCCACAACTTCTGAACCTTTGCCAGGATTTCTTATCACTGTGCCTACTCAGTGCTCCATCGTATTCTGTCAGCACTGTTTAATATGCCATTATTATCTGGTCCAATGTTTTCAAAGCCACCACTGTGACCCCGCTCAAAAGCAACTTTCACTTGATGGGCCTCTGCCTTCCAAAGTGTTCTGAATCACACCATTACCATGTCTGTCTAAAAGATTTGAAACCATTGTCCACTTTCAGATTTCCATTTTTCACCATGGTCATGGCTTCCTCCAGGAAAGCCTCTCCTTTCTGTATCAGATGTTCTGTTTCATTCACACCATTAACACCTTCGCTCTGTTCTGTTGCTTCTGGATGTACCTGCTACTTTCGACGCTGCAGATCACTCCACTCATCTTTCCTTTGTGTCTCCCTTGAGTGTAGGGTGCACTGATGTGGCTTGCTTCTCATTTTATCTTGAGAACTGCTTATTATCAGTATTTCCGTAGGGGTTGCTTTCACTCACTCCCATGTTTTCTTTTCGGGTCCACTCCCCCGCCCCACCCCCCCCCCCTCGCTCAGTACTCAGTCATCGCTTTATCATCATTGGTGAGAGGGGATATCTCAGAGGCAACGTCTTGGAAGCAAAACAACTCAGCGCAACACAGGTTCGATTGCTGATCCCGCGCTTAGAAACCAATCTCCGGTAGTAAGCATGTTATAAAAGAACAATTATAAAAACATTATCTGCACTGCCCTGTTAACATCTATCATAACCTTGTTGGGATTGTGGGTTTATTTCTACTCACATGTATTTTTGTCCTTCTTCTACCAATTCCCTTGAATCTTTCTTCCTCTTCTAGTGCTATGGACTCATTGATGGGAACGTATGTCCTGCATTTTAATGCTTCCAAAACATACACACATATTATCACTGTGTTTCATTCTCCACCCTGGTTTATCGTCCGCTTCTGTGATCACTCCTGTATCCTTGCCCCTTAATCTGGCTGTTATCTTTGACAGTTCCCTTTTCAGGACCAAATTGGGTCTGTTACCATGACATGCTGTTTTCAACTATACAATAAGTTTTGACTTTTGCTTCTGCTGGAAAACTCTTACCACAGACTTGTGTTCTTTCTCGTCGGGATTATTATTTTCTTCTTATGTTGGACTCCCTAAATATGATGTTCTTACAATTCGATCCATTCTTCTTTATGATGCCTGTTTTATTTGGGCTCAGTTCTGCTTTAATATGTCTCCTTGTCTAGACTGTATACACTGGCTTAGCATTGTGCACCATTTTAATTTCCTATGTATCACATCCAATGTTACCCATCAGCTGGCTCACCTCTTGTATCGGATCTCTTTATCTCTTATCACCTTTAGATTAACTCTGCTCATCATCTTATGGGGTCTTGTTACAAGGTGCCCGGTCCGGTATAAATGCTGGAAAAAATGTCAGTAATACCGCCACTGACATTTTTACCAGACTGGGCAAACCTGAGTTTGCTGGTGGGGGCTCCGATCTACCGGCATGCCTGACCTGCTAGTAGACCAGGCCCCTATCGGCAAAGAAATGTCGGAATCACCGGCACTGGTCCTAGCAGTGCTGGTCATTCTGGCAATCCCATCCCATTATGGATGGGAATTTACCGCCATTTCCGATGCTTGTAATTTCCGGTATTACCGGAATATCAGGCGGCGTAGGCGGTTGGGGCAGGCAGTTGGCCAGTATGCGGGTAAACCTGTAATGAGCCCCATGGACAGTATTACACTGTGTACTGGCCATTAAACGTATTTGAGTAGTAACCCGTTTGTTGTGGTATATTTGTTTCCTGCCTATTGCATTGAGTTTACTTTGTGAAGTGCTTTGGATCAAGGCAATATATACCTACTTTATTGGGATTAATATTATGTGGAAAATTCATTCTGGTCTTTTTTTTTCAAAAGATGATGAGTTGGCATCTTTGATATTAGGCCCGGATGTAAGCGCACGCGGGCTGATTTATGTCTTCCACTGCTGGCATGGCTTGGCGCTCCTCTTCCATCTATTTTAGGCAACATCCGCTGGAACATCTGTGCATAAAAGGATGCACACGCAAACACAGACATTAGGTTTCTATAAAGCACAGACCGTATTTTTCAGTATGGGGTTGCAATATATATTTGAGTTTTAAGCGAAGCTTCCAGATTGGTATGCGAGCGGCTTAAATAATTTGCTATTCATATTGTTTAAGAAATTGATGCAAAGTAGCTTGACAAATAACAAGTGTTGCATTTGTCTTAATTCTTACTCCCCCTTAAATCTTTATTTGTGAACCATATTATAATATTTTGACTTTATGACAGGGTGAATACTTAAGGAAACTGAAAGTCCTCTTTCTGTGATGTCAAGGTTACAAGTGGACTCTCTATGACAATGGACAAATGGGATCCCTCCTGGCCTTTCCTTTGCAAACCCGCTTACCTTCTGTAAAATGTTGCCTTGGTTCACGTAATTGAACCTCATTGATTATATCACGATGTTTCAATAGTTTGATAAAAACAAATGTATTGATTTGAGAAACAGGTAGCGGTCGTCTATGTCTAGTACACATAACCCAATGGTTTGGTGACGGACGGGCGTGCAGCATAAGTGCTGAGCAGCATGACTCTCCAAGTCCATTGGGTGACCCTTCATTTGCAGTTGCTCCCAGTACCTCTGAGGATAGAGGGACAGAGGCTTGGTGGGAAAGATCAACTATAACATGTCCTCCCATTAAGCCAAATGGAGGTCTCCTTTCTTGAGCCAATTAAGATATTTTGACAAATGTCCGTTGTTGTCTGTAAATTGCAAGTGGCGAGTACTTCAGTGTTTCTAAGAATATGTGGCCAATTCATGGAATTATCGTCGCAGATAATAGGGAACTTGCTCGTGCAACTGCGCGTAAATCCGCCATTTGTCGATTCATGGGATCGAATGCGTAGTACTTTTCCTGAACTTGCGTGGAGTTTGCGCTGGCTTGGCACATTAGTGCGAACCGTCAAGGTCCTTACGCGAGATTCCAAGCAGAGCGTGGGTGTGGTTTGCACAGAGGTCTGGAAAGGAGGCGGAACACCAAGTATGGGGAAGAACTTCCGAAAAAGTGGATGTTCCGTGGGTTGGCCTGCAGGCAGCCCCTCACACGCCCACAATTGCACAAGACGTGTTTGTTTGCGAAACGTCTAGGCTGGAAATGGCCACGCAAGTCCTTCATACAATCTGCCACCCGAAGGCCGGCGTAAGTACACTTGCACGTAGGATTTGCAGCACGTATGTGGGGTTGCATGTCGAATTTCGGGGTGTGTGTTCTCAATCGGTGTTCCGATGTAACTTAAGGGTGCATGTATGCAGTGTAGCCGGGTGCAGGAACATTTTGCGGGGGTTCACACGCAGATTCCCGAGTTATTGCAGAGTTACAATTTTTCATACACATGTTTTTGGGGTGCCTGATACAGTTACGGCTGACCCTGTGCACGATCCTTGAGTCACCGGCCTGTTTACGGGGGACCCCACGCACTGTTTTTAAGATTGGTTATTTATATCGTGCTTAATACCCAGAGGTTTCTAGGCGTGGACTCAGGGATCGAACCTGTGTTGCTCCGTGTTGTCTTGCTTCCAAGGTGAGCGCGTTGCTCCTGAGCTGGCCTCTCGAGTTTGAAGGGTGTGTGTACTTGCGCCCGGGGGGAGCATGCAAAGGTAGCTGATCTGGCTGTTTATGCTCTGTGTGTGGGCATGCTGGGGACGTTCGGGGCGCGACTTGCGAATACGGTTACTTTGCGCTGTAGATTCAATGAATACGTGGGGCGCACATTTTTCTTTCTGCGAGCAGGCTCGCACAGTGTCCTTCTCGGTGCACGGCCCTTGTGGGATATCTGCGCGAATTTCGATGAATCGGGCCCTTTAGAGGAAATGCATTACTTTGTAATTCAGGGATTTGCTTCACCTTAGGCCATTGCCTCCGAAATTACCGAGCAAAGGGGACTGCATTGCCGATCAGACACCTGCCGACATGTGCACAGCACCACTTGGGTTCATTCAAGTGCCCTCCATGAATCAGGCCTTGCACAAACATTGCTTTTTGCCACTTTGTCGTGGAAGCGGACGAAACAAAATAATTTGCAATGGTGAATCGGGCCTTGCACAAAACAACTTTTTCAACCTTTACATGAAAGGATGGCAATAGTTTTGCCTTAAAGGTAGCACTTTCAACGGCACCTACTAACCAGAACTAAAAATGCCAATCAGACACCTGCCGACATGTGCACAGCACCTCTTGGGTTCATTCAAGTGCCCTCCATGAATCAGGCCTTGCACAAACATTGCTTTTTGCCACTTTGTCGTGGAAGCGGACGAAACAAAATAATTTGCAATGGTGAATCGGGCCTTGCACAAAACAACTTTTTCAACCTTTACGTGAAAGGATGGCAATAGTTTTGCCTTAAAGGTAGCACTTTCAACGGCACCTACTAACCAGAACTAAAAATGCCAATCAGACACCTGCCGACATGTGCACAGCACCTCTTGGGTTCATTCAAGTGCCCTCCATGAATCAGGCCTTGCACAAATATTGCTTTTTGCCACTTTGTCGTGGAGGCGGACGAAACAAAATAATTTGCAGTAGTGAATCGGGCCTTGCACAAAACAGCTTTTTCAACCTTTACGTGCAAGGATGGCAATAGTTTCGCCTTAAAGGTAGCACTTTCAACGCCACCTACTCGCCAGAACTAAAAATGGAATAGCCCACGTCGTTTTTTTCAGAGTGACCTAAGGGTCAAACATTTAAAGTCTCTCACAGCTTGCTACTATTGATACTGCAAACTCCCAGTAGTTGCCATTTTATGAAAAGAACTATCTGGGCACACGTTCAGCAAGTTCATTTCTCCCTATGTTTGCAATTTAAGCTCATCCTAGCAAATTAATGATGCTGCCTGGTTTAAATGAAATACATAAAAAAATCATTGTTAAAAAAAGCGCATTTATGAGCATTCTAATTTATTGCCGGCAGACTTGAAACTGAAGTCAGTCTGGCGCGTAAATCAGGCTTTCTGCAGTCACTCCTCTGGCAATGAGTCAAGGCCTGGGAAAAAGCAGCCCCTGGAGGGAGCTCCAGGGACCTCATTTGCAGAGCAGCGATACAATTACCATGTCGCAGCCCGAAGGCTTTCTCTCCTCGCACTTCTTTTTATGATGGTAGGCTGCCTTCAGGAAGCACCTGCACTCCCAACAGGTCCCTCGGTTTCCAAGACCTTTCCAAGCCCATGCCTGTCAAACTGTTTGCCAACTCTGCAGCCAAAAACGTGCACCTTTCGAAAAAGAGTTTTATAACAGCGAACCTCACTTTTCCCCACCGCACGCATGAATTTCGGGTTCGGTGTGTATGTCTGATCATGCTCTTTGTGCTCACTGGATGGGGCGCAAAGGGTAGTCGGTGTGGCCTATGCAGAGGCTGTTAGCTGTGATGTCTATTTAGATGTCTGATGGGCGGGGAGCCTCTGGAGACCCTGTTTGATGGCTGCAGCTGATCATGCAGGACCAATTCCTGTTATGGGGAGGGACAAAATGGCCGCACGGTGCACGGTTGCTCAGGGGTTGGAAAGAGGGATTGGCTCAGTATGAAGTGATGTGGTATTGTCCAGGTGAGCAAGGGCCTCTGTCAGTTTCCGAATAATGGTGTTATGTGATATAACATGATTTGATGAAGAAAGTTTATGAGGATTCTGGAAAACATATGGTAGACGATTATTTCTCAGTGTCATGGTGGCTGCCTGTCTGAATAATAGTTGGGTGTAAATACTGGGAAATCGGGCGGCAGAAACAGTAAAGCAGTGTCGCCCGTTTCCGATAGGATACCAGTGAAACTGTGATGAGGGCCAAAGACCAAGGGCCTTCATTTGGATGTTTTGATGTTACTGCAGGAAACAGCATGTGGTGGCATGTGGGGCTAGAAGAAATGTTGGACACTGTATAAATATATATATATATATATTTAGTCATTTGCCTTATTTATCCTAAGCGTTTGCACATAATGCATGGACTATCCAGCTTGCACTTGCTTTTCTGCCCATTGTGTAATAATATTTGGTGTTCCACTTTATATGTTACAAGAGCTTCCGTCTTTCCCCAGATTAACTGATGCTTAGTACTGATTCACTGAATGTAATCCTAGTCTTAACAGGTTCTTATGAAAACCATAGTTACACGACAAACAAATTCTACGCTCCACTGCAAATCCTTTCATAATTTTCTCAGCCCTGCATGTTATGTACATGCTCATATTACTTTGGGGGTAATCAGCATTACTCTTAGTCTTAATCTTTCTCACATTTCTCGTCACAGTACTAGAACAAGTGGGGGGTGCCAACCCCAAGACATACCTTTTGCAAGTAAGCAGTTCTTTAAAGATTAAGAGCATCTCAAGGTCCTGGTATCACAACCTGCTAGTAGGAGAGGCCATGAATACTCCTCCCTCGTCCATCACATCTTGTCCCTTCCAGGCAATGTGTCAGTGTCCAAATCCAAGATACGCACAGGGGGGATTGAGGGGTGATGACTGTGGCGATGTAGAGTAGTACACCTAGCAATGAAGATTACCAGTACATAATCTAAGCAGTACCTCATCATTCTACCTTCACCCCAGTTCTAAACCATATGAAGACCTAGCAAATAGAGTTTTATTCTCCCCAAAACAATTATTGATACTTGTGAGTGCTGTGCAATATGCATGAAATCATTCAACGTAGGATATAGGACCACGGTACAAATAGATCCAGAAGCTGATTCCCCCACATTAAACTGATAGTGATGGATACATATGAGAGGGGTGCCCACATGGCAGCCCTGCAGATTATTGCCATGGATAATCTTTTTCCCTCAGCCCAAGAGGCGTCCACCATGCCGGTCAACCTCCCAATGTGTATTGAGTGCTTTGGTCCATTGGTCGAAGGAGTTCACATGTCGGTCCATCTGCTTATGGCACCTTTGGAGGGTCTCTCCATTATGACATGGGCCAAAGGAGTAAAACAGACTCTAAAGAACAAAGGGGTGCCATCTGATGAAACAAGGACTGCTCTGCCCATACCACATAATTTTAGAGGAAACTTTGGAGAAGAAATGGTTGCACCAGTTATAGGCTTACTGCATGTGAAAATATGGCAGTAGTCTCGAACAAATGTTGGGAGGGATTCTCAAAATTACACCATGAGGCATGAACCAGAGGTATGGTTCTTAACAAAGCAATGCTCCAATCTCACCCAGCGTTCTTACAAATGGGACTTCCACTAAAAAGTACACCATGTTTTTTTTTACAGTCTTCCCTTGCCTAAGCACACCGTCCCTTTTCCTCCTCAGGAAGACCATGTCGACCTTGTGGGTGTGCTGATTAACTCATAACTTGATCATGCCAACGCACTGTCATCAGGCATCTCCGAATATCCTCTGAGCTGACTACAAACTGCTCAGAGTGCAGCCATTGGCTGATTTTCACACTACTGAAATCCACCAAACTCTCTTTGTTGAGGCAGTCTTTCCATTGGCTGCCTATTTGCCAGCATTTTTTATGTAAGGTGCTTTGCCTAGCCTTTAAATGGGTTCATGGTTTGGCTCCCCAAAACCTTACCTTTAAGATCAACCCATATCATCTAGCCAGATTTGAGTGAATACAGTGTCTGTTACTCATTCCCTCTACTCGTTGCAAGACTAGCACAGATAGCCCTCTGTCCTGAGCCCTCCTCTATAGAACCATCTTCCCTTGGAACTCTGGAAGGCTGAATATGTGCTTTTCAAAAAAGTTTGAAAACATATCTGTTCCAGTAATGCTCCCTTTTTTCTTCTCTATTTCTGCTTTTAATTATTATCTGCGCCCAGGTGCAGTTCACTCTGCCGGTACCCGTTGTTATGTGCATTACAAATACTTCAAATAGAATCAAATCGAATCATGGAAAGAACATTTAAGGAACCTCATGAAGAGACTGAATTAGAGCCTCTTGGAGAGCTGCAAGCACCAGGGGAATGTCTTGTGAAGGAGCGAATGCCTTTATGGCCGGGAAGTATGGCCTTTGACATGACTATCAGAGGTAATGGAGGGCTATATATCCATATCCACCAACCACCAATGAAAGGATGAGGACAGACCTGGTGACAGTAGGATTCTCAGCTTGTCAACCATGATACCAAATGGGGCAGCCCATGTCCCACTAGAGCAGGGGTCTGCAACCTGTGGCTCTCCAAATGTTTCAAACTACAATTCCCATGATGGCTGGCTATTGACTATGCTGGTTAAGGATGATGGAAGTTGTAGTCCAACATTTCTGGAGAGCCAAAGGTTGCAGACCCCTGCACTAGAGGGTTCTAGTGCAGACAAGCACAGGTCACAGTGGAGGCCAAGCCACCATCTACCCTTGTACTTGTAGCCATTGGCAAGCCGTAGGAGAATTAACTTATGACAGATCTCAGCTGGTTTTGCACCTTGAGGGCCAAATGAAGAAGAGCTTGGTGAAGGGCTGCGGGTGAAGGGCGGGGGGTTCAGTCACTCCCCACAGGCTCATTCCATATCCAAAAATGCTACCCTGGCCCCAACAAAGCAGTTAAATGATATTGACTGGTGCACCATGGTAAGTGCCTCCCGCTCCCCCTGCTCACACACCTGTCTTCGCCATGGCTTTCCACCTGCTATAAGACTGAACCATTTTAACATGCTATTCAGAAAAGAGCCAAAGACACAACTCTCCAAAGAACCGCTCTGAAACAGATTGGGTTGCCTTTCACATTCTAACCTGTATCCCCTACCTGTGGCCCACTGTGCATCCTCTCTGCATGTCCTTCTAATCCACCCTTTACAGTCCATCCATCACACAAAATACAAGTTTGGAATCTATTGGACTATCTGCAAACATTATGCTGACAAGGCACAACAAATTAGCTTTTGGAGCCCCGTAGATGTCTTCTTCAGATGGTGGTCAAACATTGAAATGGGCAACAAAAAAAAGAAAAAAGACAGATTCTTTCACTTTAAACTCAATTTGCTGCTGGAAGAATATGTATCGAATTCACCCCTAGACAGGCACCTTATCTACAGATCAATACATTTCACATCTGAACAGATAAAAATGATATTTACAAGAAAGGAGTTCTGGGAATTATATTTTCAGCAGGCACATAGTATTCACACAAAAATGTTGTGCGTAATGTTTCCAAAAAACTAAGCGCAAGGGCTAATGAAAGTGGGACGCAATAAGTACGACAGATATTCATGCTATTGTTGAGCAATCTTGAAAGATAAGATTAAAAGGAACACATTTTGAAAGAAGTATGTGCTATTTCTCATTTACCTCACAGAGTGTAAAGTTGCTTAAAGGCATGCTCAAAATTCCAATGTTGAATCCAGTCTTCAGTTTTCCTTAATACAGTGCCTTTCTCTTCATGGCAGCCACACAACTGCATTGATTGCAATTCCCAATTAAAGGAATGGTTCAGTCAAAATGTTTTATTGTCCCTACGGGTCGGCCATGTGTTTTTAAGCCTAAGTCGCTCTATTTTAGAAAAATTTCCTATGGACCTTACTCGAGTTTTCGTCCGCACGCGAAAACAGGCACCAGGGCGCTGCCATTTTGTGATAATCCTATCACTTGCCGCATCGCCCTGGCTGACCTGCTTTTGCGGCACTAAATCATATCCCCCGCCCCTGAGCCTGACATTATCAAAACATTCTTATTCCCTGCCTATCTCCGTGACGTTACTGTTCTGCGTAGGCAAACGCGCACAGTCGTCTTCTACGCGACTTCACACAGAACCCGGAAACCAACACAGATCAACTCACAATACAGCACGCCACAATTCGGAATATGAAACTGCACTTTAAAATCAAACAGCAATACGGTACATTTGGTAAAGTACATTTATCTGACAAATGTTCAGAGAATATTCAGCAATTGGCATATTAAATCGGAATGGAATTTTTATTCTTTTCTCTCGATCCGCAAATCCATAAATGTTTATCGTGAGTCACGCGCTGTTCCTTTATGGTACACAGGGTGTTGGTTTTCGTTAAAAGAAGCACTTTAGACGAACGGTGAACCGCAAGGCTGTTCCATCAACTAGGCACTAGGCCACCGTAAAGGTCGATATGTTGCTTCTACCTATGGCTCCTTGGCGATTGTCCCATAAGATGGTCAATGTAGTGCAGTTGTTTACAAGAAGCTGCAGCTGGTGGTTAAAGAAGCCGTCTGCCGGGGTCTGGAATAGGTGGCAGTGGCAATATGGTAGGATGTACCTGTTTAGAAAACATAAAAATTGAAATTAGTCTCACCAGCCGATCTTTATTACTATTATTCATTTTATTTATTACGGGCGAGCTGAAACTATTTGCTTGCGAGGATAGTGCAATGGAGTATGTTAGGCTCTAAAAGCAATGCGAAAACTAATGAAATAAATCGAGGGAAACACACAAACTAATGTTTTTTTGTACCGTTGAACCACTGAGAAACGACTGTTTGTCTGCATGCGTGTTGAATGGGCACATGCATGCCCATGTGTCCGTTAGAAAGACGATCCCACAAATGTTGTACTTGCTCTTCATTCATTCATTCATTCATTCATTCATTCATTCATTCATTCATTCATTCCGGTATAAAAGCTTCTAAAGAGTTACTTACATTATATTTGCCATTTCCATTGTGTCTCTGCGTAATGCAGTCCGTAAATCCCACTGTGTTCGTGCCACCGATTTTTCATATACTGAACTAACATGAAACTCAGCCTAGTTTCAGAATTTTCAGCCTTATCGTCTCTTACGTTATTGCCCACCTCCTTCAAATGAAGTCCTTTCGGCATGGTTCCTGTCTCTCAAGGTCAAAAAACAATAGAACCTTATACTGCCAGTGCGATTTGCGGGCCTCTTCAGCCCACGAGCATAAAATCAAAGCCGCTGACCTTCACTCTGCATGAGCGTACATTCTTACTTTGCAACATCCCATGTTAAGCCATCTGTGAGAACTTGAATTTTCGACTCCATGTTTGTACTAGGCCTCAATGTGCAAATGCGAACTGGCTTCTCTCCCATCTGCAAGGCCTCGCTTGGCGCGTTCTAAGCCCCCCAATTTTGTCCTCGTTGTTCGCGAGCTTTGCAGCCCTAGAGAACCATAACTATGGAGACATTGACCTTTTGGGGGAAGGTCAGGGAAAGTATAAAGTACCTGAGGAGTTGAGTTGAAAGTGAGATTTATTGTTTATTTGTTTTATTATTTGCAATACGCAAGCCTCCCCTCGGTTAACAGTGTGCAGCATTTACATGAGATTGCGAAACTTAGTTACAGCAAAAAAAATATATACATACACATATTCACAGGGTCAGCGATATGAGGTGAATAGAGAGAGAAGTCAAAGATGACACCCATGTTATTTGCCACCCAGGAAGGTGAATGGAGGGTTTAGGGTTAGCATACTTTGAATGCACACTGTACAATAACATTATTTTCAAAAAGACAATCAGATTACAATGATTTATTTAACCCGGGATTTGAACTTCTCAACAAGCTCTGCTTTGGATGGCCATGGCACAGTGGCAATGTTTGGTGTCAATGCATCAGTGCTCTGCACAGAAACGCTCAAAATTCCATATCTGTACTTCTCTAGTATACTAACAATAAGGCCTTTAACAAAGTCGAACTCCATTTCCTCATATGCTGGTATTACCCCCCATTTCTTAGTTCTTTTTCCAAAGGTCATAGTGTAGCGAGGCATCCCTACATTTCCCGTAGTCCTAGACTGTTCACGGCCCACATTCTCATTATGGGCCAAGACCGCTAGTAGAGTCCTATGTTTCATGCCCTGTAAGCTGAAATGCAATCGCTTTGGCCTGTACTTTAGGCACATATTGTGGAACACCTCCAATTCTCCTGTGTGACAGAATTCTGTCAGTCCCCTCAAATCTCTTGATAGAGTTTTATCGAAAACAATCTTCTCAATGGCTTTGTGTGTAGGTGAAGATGCAATCAAGCACTTCTTCTTCCGTGCCTCCTCTGTGGACAAAGGGCCATGTTCACATTGGTGGAAATGTTGGTTTTCTGTCCAGCGGTGAACGTTGGTACAGTGGTGCATCAGTGACCGCCATTTTTCAAGTAGGATTTCCAATGACCCTTCACAAGTTTTGGAGCTCCACCAAAGATGGTTGCTGATAGACTGGGACCACTGTGAAATACTTTCAAAACCTTTTTTTTTCCCTGCAGCCGAGATTTTCTTATTGATTGATTTAGCAAGATGCCATACGTCAAATTGATGTTTAATATGTGGGAACTGCTCTCTCATTGTCTTGGCAATTGAAACGTGTTTGTCCGTGGCTATGAGGTCGATGTGCATTCCCCTTGATTGTAGATATTGCAATGATTTTATAAATCCTAGTTTCTCCATGGCCACTGAAGATTTACATTGGGACACCTGTACGACCACCAAACTCACAATTTTCTTACTATCCATGTCCTGAAAGTGGTAGGTGCAGTACTTGTCAGAAAATCCAGGGCTGTCGCACTGTCCATCGCCGGCTAGCCTGAATCGTTTCCATTCAAATGTACTTGCTAGAGACAATTGTTTAATTTTCCAAGCATCACTAATGGCCTGAAACAGATAATCATGTTGGTATTTGTAGTACTGTGTTTTAGAAATGAAATGGAGTCCCACAAACTGAAAGAAAGACTCTAACTTTCTAAAACTGGACCCACTAAAAATCAAGGCAGCTGCACACAGTAGATTGCCTGCTGACAGCTTCCCCAGCATCGGTTGTGCAGACCATGAGAATGCATGATTTAACCTACAGGCGGCATGTATTTTGACGTTACTGCCTTGTTTTTGACGAGTCACATGAATCATTGGCTCCCCATATACTTCCCCTCCAACTGAATACCCACATTTCAGCATACCTACAATATCCATCAAACAACTGTCAAATGCTATGTATTTGTCCTCTTTCATTAGACTGTCATCTGGTGTGAAAGCTGTTTCCGACTGTGCCGTTGAGGACATATCAAGAAATTTGAAAGAAATATCGCTGATATCAAGTTCTGATGCGTCGTTGGGTGCTGCTGTTGGTTCATTCTCTGTCATTTCAACATCTGTTACTTCAGCATTGATGGGAGAACACAACATTGTCGACAGCTTTTTGGGTGGCATTTTTTTGGCGGGTGTAGATTGTGTGAATTGATCTGCGACTACTTCAGAGCTATCTTCAATGCATTCAGTATCATCTTCTTTTGGTGGTGCAGTCGAACTGTAGCAATGGTCCAATACAACTTTACCGGATTCTCTAGACACATTCAATTCATGTTCTGGCCATTGGACACGAGCATCCCGAGTCTCAACACGCCGCGTCTGAATTAATAGTTCCTCCATAGTGTAAATGGTCTGGCAAGCAACATCTCTCATTTGTTTCACTGTCTGTTTATGTATAGTTCGTACAGCCACGGGTAACTAGAGGACAGATTGGAAAAGGGATGTTCATTTTAAACACAATATAAAGTATAGTACAATTGACAGGAAAAAAACATAATATAGTCCCCAACACAAAACAATTCCTAAAATTATGAACTGTTTGTAACTAACCTTATTTTTGTTTCTTTTCTTTGCAACTTTCTTGACTCGAACTTCAACATCTGCACGCTGTTGCTCCGATTCGTTTCCGCATGTCTTCCCTTCCTCTTGCGCTGCAACGACTATATTTTCTGGATCCGCATAGACAGTACGGAATGACGCTCCATCGACTCCCTGAAACATAGTACTTTCATTACTATGTATCACAATATTGAAAACATAAAACACATGTGTGGACGAACACAGAGGTACATCTCAATAGCTAAACACAAATTAAACATTCTGTAGAACAATCAAACCACAAGTATTCAAGCTCTGATGATCTAGTTTGATGGAACTGTCAGTATCCATACCTCTGGCTCCGCATGGACTGCCATGAATGGTTGTATTGGAGAGGAGGCATCAGCAACTCCCTGAAACAAAGTATTTGCATTAGTATGGTTATCAATATTGTAAACATAACACTCACTTGGGGTCGACGGCACAGGTACATATGAAGAGATAACCACAAATGATGCATTGTCTAAAAGAATCAAGGAATATCTAAATATGATCAGATTTCATCGACTTATTTCTCCGATTTCTTTACATCTGCATCACCTACAAGGGATCTTGTAATTGTAGAGGAAGCTCCGTCGTCTCCCTGAAACACAGTATTTGCATTAGTAGGGTTTTCAATATTGTAAACATAACACACACTTGGGTCGACGGCACAGGTACATATAAAGAGATAACCACAAATGATGCATTATTTAAAAGAATCAAGGAATATCTAAATATGATCAGATTTCATTGACTTATTTCTCCGATTTATTTACATCTGCATCATCTAAATGGGATGCTGTTATTGTAGTGGAAGCTCCGTCGTCTCCCTGAAACACAGTACTTGTGTTAATAGGGAAGAAAGTATAGCAAATGGAATCACGTTATATGATGACGCTCGATGGAGCTGTCAGTATCCATACCTCGTGCTGCCGAAGAATATGTAGGGATGTTGTAAATGTAGTGCGCACTTCCGAAAGCTGTTGCGCCGATTCGTATACGCATGGTCCCGCTTCCACTTTCCCTGGAATTACTGGAATGTCAGGCTCTGCATCAAGTGCAGAGATTGACACTCCATCAACTGCCTGAAAGATAGTACTTGCATTAGTAAGGATTACAATATTGAAAACATAAGACACACTTGGGGTCGACCGCACAGGTACATATCAATGGCTAACCACAAATGAAACATTGTGTAGAACAATCAAACGACAAGTATTACAGCTCTGATGATCTAGTTAGATAGAGCTGTCAGTATCCATACCTCGTGCTGCTGAAGAACATCTAGGGATGTTGTCAATGTGGTGGACGCTTCAGCATCTCCCTGAAAGACAGTAGTTGCATTACTATGGATAAAACTAATCATAACTGAAAACAAACACCAGTGGACGATAACTAAGGTGTATATCAATTGGAAAGCACTAACCAAACATCTGGTAAAATAATTACACGATACAATAAAAATATTACTTGACATGCATAAAACAAGTCTGTAGCGAAATAGCCAAGTAAGATTACCTGATACGGGCTAGAAGTGGTTGATAACTGCACGCACGTCACGGATGTAGAATGTTCTTGCTTCAGATTCAAGGGATAGTCAAGCAGTTGTAAAGGTAAATTATTGATTGATAACGAAATGCCAATATTAAAAATTGCCATGTAAGGAGACAGAATACTTGAGAGTAATGCTATTGAAAATGCGCAATATATCACAGTTCCCTGTGCCCATGTATAGATTTCGTTTGTGGATTATGAAATCGAAAAAGAATATATTGATAAATTATTCAAATAGCTATACACTCATATCAATGTCAAAAGTATTACAAGGGACACAACACCTAAAATATCAATGAATCCATTCGGCTACCTACACACTACCGCAAGGCCTAAAGCTAAATCCGGACACTTGACTCACCAGTGGCGGAATGTGGACGAATAGAGTGGGAATAGCGTTCGCAAGCAATTTTTGTGTCGTTCGCCATTTATTCTTCTTTGTTACCCATGATGTTGTGTACATGTACGAGGAAAAGTGCCGGATGCAGATGCGGTATCGATCACCCCTCTTGTCCTCTAAGACTTGTTGGACTCTACTTTCCAGCTCATCCAGTGGATACCCGCAATGTCTGACCCATTCTCTTATTCGATCAACAGTTTTCGGGAACACATGCATTGTAGTGCCTTCAGATTTAGCATGGGTCTTCGAAGGGCAACCGCTAATCGAACAGGCAGGCATTGTTGAAAATTCTGAAAAGTAAATATCGACATTATTATACAATCTTGATGAATAAAAATGTGATACAAAAGTAAATGAACCATACAATATTCAATGCAAGGTTTGTTTTGGTTGCAGGAACTATACCAGTTCATCATGTGCGGCTTAGCATTTGCATACATTGCAGAAATGTATAAATGATGTGACTAAACTCTGAACATGTGACTCGTCCCTTGGATGTTCTGTCTTGCAGAGAAGGAAACATGCTTACATTATAGACTGGACCCCCAAAGGTTGTAATTCGATGACAATTGACACAGATGAAAATAAATAGATCTATTGATAGCATAACAATGGAAACTCAAGTCAATATCAATGTGACCAATGAACATAGCACTATTGAGTACTTTACTCGCAAATAGATAGAAATTTAAAAATATGACTAGGATACATGGCCTTACCTTGACCAACAAACAGTTGGATTCAGCAAGCAGAGCAGTATGTTGCAGGAGAACAGGTCGATGGCCACAGGTAGCACACTGACGAGATTGCCTAAAGCGTTCACTGAAGTTCACGGATAGCACGACGACAAGCAGATTAGCATAGATCTCAGTGGTTCTCAGGTAGCACGTTCAGGAGTTGACTTGCAAAGCACAAAGATGTTCTCATGAGACATATCAAGTGGTTTATAAAGTATTACAAACAGGGGTGTGTTTGTGAATGAATGACGTGTGTATGTCGTGGTATTATGTGGTTAGCTGGGGGTCGGCCAGTGTGAGGGGGCGGGGGGTCCTGGCCGGACACACAGAGTCTGAGGAGGCCATGTGAGCGATGGGCCCTTGGCGTGGGATACCTTTTGAAGTGTACATGCTGTTTGGCACCTTGGCCGTTCGTGTCCCTGACAGCCCCCCATGGCAGCGCGCATCCACTGGCGCAAACCGCCTTTGATAGAGGGGGGTGGGATGGATGGGCCTGGGGCGTGCAGATAAGGCACAGGAAGACTGCAGAATGGAGACACATTATGTGGATTGCAGGGGGGCGGCATGCTTCAAGGGGGAGCCCTGCCTGGATACACGGAGTCTGAGGAGGCCATGTGAGCGATGGGCCCTTGGCGTGGGATACCTTTTGAAGTGTACATGCTGTTTGGCACCTTGGCCGTTCGCGCCCCTGACAGCCCCCCATGGCAGCGCGCATCCACTGGCTCGAACCGCCTTTGATAGAGGGGGTGGGATGGATGGGCCTGGGGCATGCAGATAAGGCACAGGAAGACTGCTGAATGGAGACACACTTATGTGGATTGCAGGGGGGTGGCCTGCTTCAAGGGGGAGCCCTGCCTGGAGACACGGAGTCTGAGGAGGCCATGTGAGCGATGGGCCCTTGGCGTGGGATACCTTTTGAAGTGTACATGTGTTTGGCACCTTGGCCGTTCGCGCCCCTAACAGCCCCCCATGGCAGCGTGCATCCACTGGCGCGAACTGCCTTTGATAGAGGGGGTGGGATGGATGGGCCTGGGGCGTGCAGATAAGGCACAGGAAGACTGCTCAATGGAGACACACTTATGTGGATTGCAGGTGGGGTGGCCTGCTTCAAGGGGGAGCCCTGCCTGGAGACACGGAGTCTGAGGAGGCCTTATGAGCGATGGGCCCTTGGCGTGGGATACCTTTTGAAGTGTACATGCTGTTTGGCACCTTGGCCGTTCGCGCCCCAGACAGCCCCCCATGGCAGCGTGCATCCACTGGCGCGAACCGCCTTTGATAGAGGGGGGTGGGATGGATGGGCCTGAGGCGTGCAGATAAGGCACAGGAAGACTGCTGAATTGAGACACACTTGATTCATTTAAAAAATCGAAACAACTGTTGTTAAAATATATGTGATGTTTTATTTTGTTTCTTTTTTTTATGGCACAAAAATACAAAACTTTACACATTGTACAGGTCAGGTTGCAGCACAGCGAGGGAAAATCCCCTGTACTGACCGCTGTCACTCGGAAACGTTTATCTTATGGCACGAACGGCACAGGCGGGTATTACTCTTCGAACGTGGTGTCCAAGCCTCCCGTGAAGCCACCATGTAAAGGAACGATAGGCCACCAGCCGGTACCACCTGTGAAAAATAATGATACAAACTGTTTTTAAATGACCAAGATAAGTTGATTAAATGTTTGTTGTCAATGACAATTCTTGTAACTAATGGCATTCTGCTCGGACAAATGCTATCTAGACACTGCACACTATTGAACGACTTTCATGCGTTACAATGATATGTAGATGTCATTGTGGATATAGGAGACGACCATGAAATAGCAGTGGCATCACAAGCAGATTATACTTACTCGTTACTCGGATTACGAGGACGAACAGTTGCGCGAAGTTCGTGCATAAGCACCATCATTATCCTCAACACAGACCGTGTGAGGCAGGCTGCCCTGAAGTCTGGCAGCTCGGTCATGCATTGCGGTCGTGGCTTGCCTTCCGAAATGTAGCCCACGCATCCCGAGTTTTCACAGCAGCAGCAGTTCTCCTCCTCGGTTGGCATTAGCTCGCACCGATTGCATGTGCACCAGGTGGAAACACCATCCATGCGACGAGGTCCAGTGTCTTCATCCGTTGATTTGTCCTGCCAACTGCCGTCCGAAGCCCCATCGTTTTCGCGTGTTTCCCTTTCCAGTAGTTCCTCCTCGGTATACTCGGGCTCGTACATGTAGGGCATTATTATAGCCATTGTGTGGTAAACAAACTAAAATAATTTATAGCGATGGTACAGGTGTTTACACGGGCTACAAGCGGCAAAGGTAGCTGACCAGAGCACAGAAACTGGGTGTTGTGAAACGGTCTGTTTATACTTATTGAGGAAAGAGGTGTCTTGCCATTTCCATGGCGACACGTCATTAGCTGAAGCGCAGCGATTGTTGACACGAGACATGCTTTGGCGCTGTGAAATGGGCGGTACGCGACTGCTGATGACAGGCTCAGAGGCGGGGGATATGATTTAGTGCCGCAAAAGCAGGTCAGCAAGGGTGATGGGGCAAGTGATAGGATTATCACAAAATGGCAGCGCCCTGGTGCCTGTTTTCGCGTGCATTTAATGGACGAAAACTCGGGTAAGGTCCATAGGAAATTTTTCTAAAATCTAGCGACTTAGGCTTGAAAACACATGGCCATGTAGGGACAATAAAAAATGTTGACCAAACCATTCCTTTAAGATTAAGAATGGTAGATTCCGATTCCAAGATGGTTGCCGGGGTGTGAGGAAGTGAGGCTCCGTGCTCCGTCCCAGGCCTTGATTCTATGCACTGTGCCTGACCGCAAAGGAAGGTGCTGGGCCAGTTTTCTTAGCACTGTGGGCGGTGGAGTGCTGTCTCTTCCCTCCCCATCTCCCCCGAGAGAGCAGCGGCGGAAGGAGCGCCGAAACTGACAAGCAGAGAGCTGGGTGGACACGATGTGAGGTGGCGGCGGACCAATGGAGGGCCCTGGTCCCTGATCCGAGGCAGTGGGTGAAGTTGCAAGGACGGTGCATGAGGAGCGGAACAAGCGGGTGGCCCGGAGACCAGTGGAAGGCAGAGAGTTGAAGCGGAGAGGCCCCCCACCTCTGGTAGTCCTGATGGAGTCGAGAATGCTAAAAACAAGGTGCAGAGGGGTGGACGGGTCAGCGAACTATAAGGGAGCGCTCTGAGTGGATTGGCAAGGAAGGGGGTGATAGCGGTGTGGCAACCGGGATCGCGGGAGGCTGCACTCCTAAGCCCTGGTCTGCAGGGATGGGCATCAGAGTGTAGCCGCAGTGGTGGGTACGGAATGTGAGGCTGGTGGCAGTGAGGAAGGAGGTCCCAGAGTGAAGTGCGGGAACCACTAGACACGGGCAATTGCCCCACTTAAGGTCAAGGAGAAGGGCTGATCAGTCCCCAGCGCCACTATTCCTCACTGAATACAAAGTGAGACCATTGTCCGCTAATTAGTGGTGGTAGGTGTGGGGACACTTACAGTGGCTAGCTCCCCTTCCCTCCCAGTACCATTGGTCCAAACATACAAACAGAGGGTTTCCCCTGATCACAAAGTGGAGAAAAGTTGTATGAGACATTGATGAAATCAAGGGAGGTCCCATTGGACAGCAAGGAGGAGTGAAAAGTCCAGAGGGAGCATGGGCCGGGAGTTTCCAGTCAATTAAAGGAACTTGACTGTCTTTTCTTGGACAGGAAAAGGCGATGTCGGTGAAGGACACAAGGTGAGCTGGACCGTGAGGATTGATCAAGGAGGTGAGGGCGACTATCAGATGCAAGGTTCGAAAGGAAAAACTATGCCAGCACATCTGAAACAACGTCTGCAGCGCTGGGAAGGGCAACTAGAACGCTGCTGGAGACAGAGGGGAGAGGAAGCCACAACTGTCAGCAAAGGACAGGGAAGGGAGGGCAGAGGAAGAGCCCAAGGGCAAGGCGATATGACTCTCAGTAAAGAGGATTTAAAAGAATGCCATTAAGATCTGGAGGGAAGGTTGACACCAACATTCCAAGATCATTTTACAGCACTCAGAGAAGAACTACAGATCTCCCTGAAGGAGGGTAAGGGAGAAGTTAAGGACCTAGGCACTAGAGTGGACACTGCTAAACAGATGGCAAAAGTAGTGCACAACCTAGAATTGCAGGCAGAGGACTTGGAGAATCGTTTGTGCCGTTCTAACATTCGAATCAAAGGTCTCAACAACACAGTCCAGGATGCAGAACTACGCACTATAGCTCGACAATGTTTTGGGGACCTGTTGTCAGATATGATACCGATGAAGGTGGGAATAGACCGGATACATCGAGTGGGTCCCAAGAGAGTGGAGCCGGGAGCACGACCGAGGGCTGTATTGGTTGCTTTGACCTCATATGGCCAAAAGGAGGGGACCCTCTGTGCAGAAGGGGACAAGCGAATATAACCATTAATGGATCACAGATTTAATTATTTCAGGACCTAGCTATGTCGACCCTCCAGAAAGGCAGGGCTATGGGACCAGTTACGAGAACTTTCCAGGCCAAATGGGAAGCAACATTGTATCACGCCATTTGTGCAAGGACACGCGCTGCTGGGCCTGGAGGATGAAGGGGTCAAATAGGAAGGCGATTGGGACGGTCATCCGCACAAGGCAATAGACAGTGGGAATAGTTTATGGTCCAGGGGAAGTTGGGGGATAAAGGAGCATGCCTGAGAGTGCCACAGACTTGCATAGGGGAGGGGGCAGGTTGAGACATGGGGCAGATTAGGTCTGGAGGGGGAATGGAATTAAGTCAGCCGACTAGGAGCGGTAGGGGGGCTGCAGGGGATGGAAGGGAGAAGTTGATAAAGGAGGGAAGGGGTGGTCTGGACAATCCAGTAGGCTTGGGGGAACGGGGGCATGGGAGAAGGATCTCGGAATACAAAGGAAGGCATAGGTAACCTCTGCAAAGGGAGTACCCCATGTAATTACTTGGATAAGGGAGGTGGGGGAAAGGGGCACACAGTTGGGGATGTTTTAATGTTGCAGGGAGATCAGGGCAGTGGCGATGAAAGGCAGAGTGATGGGGAGGAGCTGGTGTCACAATGGAGTAGGCAGAGGGCATGAAGTACAACAGTCACATTCAAGATATTATCACATAATGTTGGGGGGTTTAATTCCCCTGGTAAGCGTAAGACGACAGAAGCACAAATTAGACGGGAGGGGGCAGATGTTACAATTGTTCCAAGAGGCTCAAATCTAAACTACGGAAGCGACAAGTCTCACTGACATTCCAGACGAATGCCGAGGGGAAGACGGCAGGAGTGATGACAGGGTTTAAAGATACATGCTCTGTACACATTGAACAAGTGCAGATTGACCCGGGGAGGAGATATTTGTTTGTACAAACACAGTGGGGACATAAAAAGTTACGACAGCAATGGTTTACGCTCCCAATAATGGTCAGGGTGGGTTCCCGCAGGAGGTGGTTACTAAACCTGAAGGCTTCCCATTGGGGGAGATGGTTTTGACTGGTGACTTTAATTTGGCGTGAGATCCGACTGCAGATGGGAGCTCAGGGATGCGGCAGGGGGCCACGGGCCCATCTCACTCTCTCAGGGAGGCCTTTGATAGTTTGACTTTACAGGATTGCTGGAGGGCGCTGAGGGGGAGCAAGAAGGGGTGTACGTGTTTTTTGCATTTCAACCAATCCCTGTCTAGGATAGATTATGTATGGGTTTCCACTTGGATGATGGATGAGGTGAGAAAAATGACGGTGGGGGCGATTCATTGTCAGATCATGCTCCTCTTAGTGTTTGCACAGCGTGGTGATCTCCAGGAGATTCCAGGCTGTCTAACCTTGTGCTGTGCTTCGTTGTGCTGTCCAGAGTCTGCTTTCTCTGTCAACTGTTTCCAATCTACAAAAACTGCACAGTGTTTGCAGGAGGGAGAGCGGTCTGCAACACGCTGCAAGAGGAAGAAGCCTCCTATTCGGCCACATGTAAGCAGAACAGGACCCTAAAGGAACTCAGTGTACCAGGAGTCAGGGATGTGTTCATTCTAAATCAGCTGCGCTTGATGCAGCGAGCAGCGTGGTTAGTAACTCCTTGGCCTCAACCCCAGCGCTGGGGAAATTTGTGAAAACACGCTCGGGGGTTGTTCTTCACCAAAGTTGAGCCCCGATTCCCCAAACATCAATGACACCGGCTTGCTTAGACAACACAGAGACCGACTGCCCTAACTCCTCTCAACCCCACCCCCCCTGGAACTAGAATTGGTACGGCTTACCTGCACGAATGTAGAGGAGGAGGGAGTTCTCCCCGCGTATAAACATACAGAGCGGGCTTGGTAGCCGCTTCCCAACACGCCTTCTTAGCAACTCTGTCACCAAGCACAATGCTTCCCCTGGAGGTGGGGCCAAATAGCTTTGCGCTTAGTCGGCCACAGGGACTATTATGTAAAGCAAGGGAAGGCGATCGACCATGAGCAATACATGCTTAAAAAGCTCACAGTAAAGAGAAGTCTTTCCAGCTCTGATTTGGGTACCTTAAAGTGGCACTTCAGGTCTAAGGCTCCCCTCTGCTCTGAGCCACAGCGCCCAAAGGCACCTTTGGATGCAGCTACTGTGAAGGCTAGCTCTCAGAGTCCCCTTTCCACCGCCCTGGATGTAACGGATGAGGATCTCCTGAATTGTGCATCTTTACTGAGTGGGAATATTGAAAGCACAAACTGTGATACAAGTCCACAAATTATGGGGGGCCCTGCTTCAAGCATGAGCGACTTCACCAATTTACCTCAATATGTCTTTTGAGGGAGTGAGAAAGGTACCCCGGTGACAGAGGTGGTAAGCCCCTGTTCGGGGCTCCACCGGGGGGCACGGATGAGGTGGAATTTGTGCCTGACTCCATTGAGCATGACACTGTAGACCGGAACCCCAAAATCATAATAATTCTCTCCTAGCAGAGCCAGCTCAATCTCGAAATCCTGAAGCCTGTGAGACAAAGCGCCCCGGGGAGTGTTCTAGGGATGAACCCATCATAGTCGGGTCGGGAGCTCATTCTATTGACGGGGGATGCTTCGTCACAAAGAGACCTCGGCACCGGGGCCCAGGCCTGGCTGTGGCTCAGGTGGTCAGAAGTCTGGAAGATTTCACCCCACAAACAAGAGAGGATCGGTTCACGGAAAATAACAAGGGACATGGTTGATGACGCAGCTTGAACCAAGAACGCCGCTGGGAAGGTTCAGATGAGGAAGCCCTGGACGACTCCTACTTAATACCGGGCAAAACACAGAGGATGTGTCACAAAGATCTACATCCTAAGCAGAGCTGCCACCAGCTGGTCCCGGGTGGTTCCAGCAGAAATGGAGCGCCTAGATCATCAAAAGGGGGCAGTGGAAAAGTTTCTTCAGGCATGGTGGACTCTATAAATTCTTCCGATGATTCTGATTTGGAGGATAGTGAAAGCTGTGCCCAGGACCAAATTGAAAACCGGGATGCCAGGAAGATGCTTCTCCATAGACTCCAAAAAGAAAATGACTCTCCAATAAAAGCCTCCTGCCAACCGATTTGGGCAACCGATATGCAAGCCTCAATATTATCAGCAGTTACAATAACCTTGGCTCCTTACCTCAAACTCTATGAAAGTTTGAGTGAAAATCATAAAGATCTGTCAACCTTGATCGCATTGATGAACTCAAAATTAATATTTGTGGAATCCTTCATTGAAGCATTGTGAGAGAAGAAAGGAAGAGAAAACGAATTAGAGGGTGTCATCCTCAAATCTCTAATCGACCTTCAATATGCCAAATCAGACAAACGCATCTTCTTAGAGGGCGTTCGAGAAATTGTCCAATGGTCTACAACTACCCAAAGTCTTTAAAAGGACTCCTTAAAATCTGCAAACACAGAGGACATCGGTGGCGTACTCTAGACGACCAGCGCCCCTGATGCTGTTGCATAGCCAAACGGAATGTTAAATCCCATGAGCAGTTTGAAAAATATACCTCATATAGGAAACGAGCAGGAACACCTATTTTCAACCAGTTACTCTTCAGAAACTTCTATCCCATGGAAGGTCCCTACAACCATCTCCTTAAGAATCAAGGAGGTTGATTCTCCAGCCGTATCCAAGTAATCCACCGAAAAGAACGGAACAAAAACCTGAACAGGGCAAGTTTGCATCAAAGCAACACAAAACAAACTAACATCTCTCTCCAAATGACTGTGTTCTGACAGGCACGGGACAATTAACTCGGCACACTCTGCACATCCTTCTTGCACATGATTCAGTTAGCAAGACACATTGACAGGGATTTTGACAGGGAATTTGAAAGTACCCAGAGACAAACTGCTGCAACACAGAGACATCAAAACCACACAACTAATACCCTGGGTGGTCACTTATCATCTGGCATTAAAACAACGATATTCAGCGCGGATGGTGAACTGGAGCATATATGTTCAACGAAAGTCCATTGATTGCATACAAACAACTGAAAAATCTATCATGGTACCTAGCCAGAACCACATTTCTACAAGAACAAACAAGGACATGGCAAATACCTGTTGCAAAACCTGTCAGCACAAGTGCACTGAATCCATTACAACCCCACAGAACCAAACAGTACATTTATAAAGGACGGACAACTTCACATCATCATTTTTTACATCTCATCCAAAGCAAAAATGTAAACAAGGAAAGTATATAGGTGAGACATGCCAGAAAATATGTGTTAGGTTTGGAGCCTTTAACGGGATTTTGTTTCTAGCCCCCCCTCCTCCGATCTCCTTAGGTCAGTGTCACTTGGCTCGAATTCTTCGTGATGCAAGAACTACAAAGGAAGAAAGGGAAAAACAAAACTCAGGATCTTTGATTCGCAGCCGCCTGCAACTTAGCAGATAGAGACATGTCAAAGCGGCAGTCCTGCTTAGCCGGTATGGGACAAGCACTGGTCGTGTGGTATGAGACTACTTGTCGTGTGGTATGAGACTACTTGTTGTGTGGTATGAGACTACTGGTCGTGTGATACGATCTCAGCGGGTTCTGCTGATCTCAGATCTCTGTGCAATGTTTCACTACTGGGCAGGGAAGCATAAAACAATCCTTCAGCCAAAGCATAAAAAGCAAACTTTTAAGCTAGCATTTGGCGTACCTTCGGGAAAGACAGAGGAAGTCAAATGATCATATGCCCAATAAATACTAAAAGGTGTCATTGTGCAGATACGGAAAGGTGGCTTGGCCATTACATAACATAGGTACTCAAAATGTCCATATCTGACATTTAACAATGTCTTCCATTCGTCATTGCTTCTTATTCATACCAAAATATAGACACCCCTACTGTCCAGTTTAGAGAAAACTTTAGCGATTCACACTTGATTCATAAACACCGAAATGTATGGCAACAGGTACCTATTTCGTACTGTGATTGCATTAAGTTTGTGAAAGTGTGATTTCGGGAAATGGGAACTCCTCCTGAAGCTGGCATGTCTGATAAATACTTTTCATCAATTGTTATCCAAATATTTCCTTAGTTCCTACTCTTCTCTCATTCTTGACGCATGTATATGGCCATGCGAAACCTCTGAATTAGGCAGCAGGTCATTGGGGCGATCCTATACACTGTGTGGTGATCATTTCCGGCCTATGCCACTTAAAACATCCTGAAATGCCCTATACTGTTGGGGCATCCCCATGTTGGCCTTTTCTTGTCTCACTACTGCGGCCAGCATGGGTTGTACATTAGAAATTCCTTGCATTACCCACAATTGCTCTGTACATCTAGGAGAATTAAATATTAGCATTGGTTTCCTTAACCATGCTGTACACAAGATAATGGGAAAATCAGAGAACTGGTAGCATCGAAACACATTTCTTCCAATTGACCTTTCACAGTCACCATTATCATAGTTTCTGTTTCCTGATAGGCATCTTCTGATACTAATGGTGAATCATCAACTGGTTCAGGTGCTTCTTTTTTCTCATTTGAATCTTATGGTCGCCTGTAAATGTAAAATCCATAGTATCTGCGGATGCCCTCAAATCTACCAATGCTACTTCAGCTAATGGACCAACCATTAGTGGAATAAGGACTCGAAAAAAAGGAAAAAAGGCACTAGTTATGAACCGAATTACATACTTACTGCATCCACTTCGACTCATGTTCGTTCTTCATAGCGGAGCTCTGGTGTTTCCCAAAAGTCAACTTTTTTCAGACATAATGGGCCTCATTACGACCCGGGCGGTAAGGGATTACCGGTACCGCTAAGGGCACTGGTGCCGGTAATCCCTTACCACCCAATTACAAGGTCCCTTTGCGGGTCCCTACCATAACGGCTGGTTTTACCAGCCGTTAAGGAAGGGACCCGCAAAGGGACCTTGGAGGTAATTACGGTACCGCAATTTGCGGTGCCGTAATTACCGCCTTCCCCATTCCCATTGATCCCTATGGGGGCAAGAATGGGAATGGGGAAGGGCCAATGGTGAATGGGGAATTACCGCCCCGCCAACCTTGGAATGGGGCGGTAATTCCGCCATTCACCATAGCGGAATCCGGCGTCAACCATGGCGCTAATAGCGCCATGGTTAACGCCTGGGTCGTATTGAGGCCCAATGTCCGTATGATTTAAAGTCCACACACAAGTTCTTTTTGTACCATTTTTCTTTTTTGGAAATACTTAATATGCATTTAGTATTTTCTGCCTGCATAGGTTCATTTTCATGGTCCGTGAATATTGGTAGTGCTAGAATAAGTCGTTCGGTAAATGGTCATGGGTCTTCTATCAATATTCTTTTCTGTCTTTCTAGGTTTTAATTGCCACTCAATTTGTAAAGTCAAAGTTATAAGCACTTCTATAGTAGTAGGTCTATCTACCACCAGCGCAGGACTGATACTGAATCATGGGTCCATTACTTATGCTGCATGGAGGAGCAGCTGAAAACGAACTACATAAGCAAGTCCTTCTCCTGTCCCTTGCTTTAAACTTAAAAGCGCCATATGTGCAGCCGAATGAGTTTCTGCTTGAACATACAAGCACATGCATTTATAAATAAGTCATTGCTATGTGAGTGTCTTTATATATGGTTACTTGTGTTGTCCAAATCAATGCATCTTTAGTAAGAATGGACAATAAATGTAACCTCATCTTTTCGGGAATTAAACTGTTGGAGATTGGCAATGAACTGCAATTCACTTTGGCTAAGGGGAGAGACAGGGTTGCTGAAACATATGGCTATTTCCTAATCCTTGCAGGTTACCGATACTTGTATGGACTACTCTTGCATAATTTGTCGCTGCTCCCCAGTATCTCACAGCTATTGTGCTCGGATTTGGCAAATTAGTGATATGTCCCATTAACTTTGCTGTTTCAGCCCTATCAGTTTTGGACTCCCCCTGCATTTCCTGGAGAGCTTGGGCTCTGCTTACCAGCAGATCAGCATCAGGCTGCATAGTTCTTGGATTTAGACATCTTTCACGTTTTCAGCAATTGGCAGGATACAGGTTCCAATCCCACTATCTCCCTGTGCCATAGTTGCTTGGATTAAAGACGTCCAGATGCAAAAACTAGAAAGGGAGAAAGAAAAAACAAAACACAGCATCACCGAGTCTGCTTGTGGGATCATTAGGAACATAGAATAATAGTCACGCAATGCAGGTCCAGTCAATGGGTAGTAGGAAAAGACATGTCAGGTTATCAGTCCTTCTTACCTGGTAAAAGACTACTGGCCACATATTCTGAGAGGGTCCTGCAGGCCTCATGTCGCTATGCAATGTTCCATTAGTAGGCAGGGAAGCAAAGAAAAACCTACTGAAGAAGGATTTGGGGGCTAACGTTTAAAATGGTGCCAGATCTCACAGGGAACTCTCAGCAGGGACAGAGGAACCCAAAGGATCAGATGACAGCAACGAACCAGGGAAGGGGAAAGCCAAAGTAAGGGAAAAAGCCCAAGTCCAGAATGCTTGTCCGAACAAGATCGATATAGGGAACCAGAACAGCGGCTGTCATGAGCAGGAGCTGACCCCATGGGGAATGGGTCAAGGCAGGACGGGGCATCAGCCCTAGTTGCTGTAATGACCCATGGAGAAAAGCCAGAGAAACAGCCAGAGTCCTGGGAGGATAGCTCAGCAGCAACGTGCTTGCCTTGGAAGCAAGACGACCGGAAGCAACACAGGTTCGATCCCGTGTCTGCTCTTAGAAACCTCTGGGTGTTAAGCTAAATAATTTATCATATCAGGGGTAAACTGCACCGTGGCTGCAATCAGCAGGCTCCTGAACCCACAGAAAAGTACTACGTAAAAGACTTTAGGAGGGGAGGGGCAAATAAAGGAGGTCTTCACAGGAACCCTAAAAAGCAAAGCATAGCAGGAACAGAAGGGTAGGACTCGTACCAGCTACAGGAAGAAACTGCAAACACCTGGCTAGACAGATTAAGCTTTTGGCACCTAAGGAACATTGCCAAACAATGAGTGTTTTTAGGAATCTAGATGTGATCCCTACAAACTTTCTGTTCTCTTTGGACTGATTCAGCAGCCATGTTGGACTGATGCTCCAAGTCCTACAAGGCTATATATATTATTTCTGGATTTTCTTGTAGAGCCTCCATTTCAACTTGTCTCACCCAATTGTACTCCCTTATTTATTTCTAATATGTCTTCCTTCCCTGAGCCTTCTGTTGTCAAACTTTACAGTCTGCGATAGAATTACGCTCCTTAGATCAACAATCTCGAACCATAACAAAACAGACATGCCAGTGGGTCACTACTTCACACAAGAAAAGCACCCACGTAAGGACCTTTGATGTTATTGATGGTATTGGTAAAGGTATTGAAAGGAGGTCTCTTGAATACCACACACTGAAGAATGTGGGAGCTCAACTACCTGGAGGACTATCAAGGAAACCACATTGACAGTTGTTAGGGAGATATATCATTTGTATTCTTCATCCCCTCTCCTAGTGAGACCCACAGCACTTTTTGCTGGACTTCTGGGCCTTATTCTTTAATCCAGAATGAGTGGAGCCTTTTTCCACTCATTCATTCTTGTGGTCTCTGTCTTTTGGAACTCTATTATTTGTATTTTATCTGTACTATGCGGTCTATTTCCTCCATACCGCTTAAAGGCATCTGTAGTTTACTATTGCAGAACACAGCTCCGTATGGACAGTGTTGCTGGGGACTCTTACGGTCCTCCTTTGAGATTATTTTCTTTATGCTAGAGTAACTAGAAGTTCTTAAGGATAGAGAGATACTAAGTATCTGTCCTAAAACTGTATAGTCTGAGAGATTGGCACATGCCACCTTAAGAGGAGTGCCAAAGGGATACCTAGTATCCCCCTTCTCTCTGCTCCTGTGACATTTTAGTCACATAGACAATCCCCTAGTTATGGCTGGTGGCAGTGGAGACGTTCAACCAACTATTGTGTAATTTCTTTACCGCAGGCTATGTTCATAGCCTGGAGAGTGCACAGTATTGACCACTGCTGTCCTGACCCTGTTTGCTGTGTGACAGAGGGGCTCCGAAGAGGATGACTCCTTCCTGTTGGCTAGTGGGAACAACCACTCCCAAGACAAACCTTGATTTCAACCATCTCCCGAAGTTTGAGTTTTCAGAACTGCAGAACCCTAATACCAGGAGACCTGCTGCCCATTTCGAGTGAATTGACATGGAAAGGCTGAATCCATCCAAATCTTTGCTGACCCATCAAGAACACTCCAGAGATCTGATCTAACATGCCCAAACACCATCTTCAGAGTGCAGGACTGCAGGAAGCAAAGAAGATTGACCGAGCAAATCGCGTCCTTTGTTGGTGCTACAGAAAAGGCGCCAAAATCGTGTGACCAGAAAACTTGCTCAAAGTCATGCCAGAGAGCCTCCCTCAAGACTGCTTTTGAGAGATTCTGCCCATTGTTCTGCCTTCAGTCATCAGACCAAGGAATCCCGAGGTCGGGTCAAGAGCTGCAACATCATGGAGCATCCACCACAAATATTTTCTTCTGACATAAGGTACTGTGGGGAAAAAGGTATTGCTTACCTGATTCCAGCAAGTCGCTCCAGAGCATTGGAGTGCACCTAGAGGTGTCCAGGGCAACCCCCTCTTACCTCTGACCCAAGTCGCTGCTTGTGTCCCCTTAGAGTCCTTCAACAGGGTCTCCACTGTTGGTTAAACCTTCTTGCATCTTCCTACCTAGTATCCACAGGAACCTTTGATTTCTACTGCTTTGCAAGACTTTACGCCGCTACAAACTGCCTTTTAGCTAGGGATGCATTTTTGACTTTGAAAGACTTGCTGTGCCGTGAAACAGCCTCTAGAACCTGAAGCTCTTCTAGGATAATCCTAATCAACTGTTTTCCTTCCTAAAAATCACTATCTTATATGTGTATGCAAACTAAATACAATGGGCCTCATTACACGGTAGGCGGTAAGGGTTTACCGGTACCGGTAAGGGCACCGGTACCGGTAAACCCTTACCGCCTTACTACGAGGTCCCTTTGCGGGACCTGACCTTAACGGCTGGTGTAGACCAGCCGTTAAAGTTGGGTCCCGCAAAGGGACCTTGGTGCTAATTACGGTGCCGCAATTTGCGGTACCGTAATTAGCTCCTTCCCCATTCCCATTGAGCCCTATGGGGCAAAAATGGGAATGGGGTAGGGCCATGGAGAAAGGGGGAATTACCGCCCCGCCAACCATGGAATGGGGTGGTAATTCCCCTTTTCTCCATGGTGGTACCGGTATGGTACCGGCGGCAACCATGGTGCTAACAGCACCATGGTTTACCGCATTCCGTGTAATGAGGCCCAATTACTGTATTATTTTGTGGGTGCGCAGTACTACTGATATAACTGTCAAACTCCTGTAACAATTGTAAGCGTTCAGCAACTAACAAGTAAGAAGTGACCATTTGAAAGTATTGGAAAGTATACCTATGTGTGTTGGATTATTGTGCGAAGTATTCAACAGTGACTCTTGTGTAAATATAATACATATATATTGTAATATAAATGTATGTGTAAGTGTGTCTTTGAATGTGCTTTACTTACTGGGTTCAGTGTACTTGCCTACAGCTTACATCTTCCTCTTAACATAAGCCTGACTGCTCTGCTACTCTAGCAAGTTCTCTGAATAGTACAGACTGATTCTTCGAGTTGGGGATCTACAAACCACTGGGATAGGTTACTAAAGTCTTACCTCCAAGTGAGACTTTAGGAAAACTCCCCTAACACTGGTGTTACAGCTGTGGATTTTGTGTAGGTTGGATTACATTGGCTCCTGGTTGTATCGTATTTCAAAGAATCCATGTTCAATGCTACTATACTGTAAAGTACTAAACCAGGTCCACTAGGCAGAATCTCTTATTACTCTTACTGTTGAAAAACTGAAAGAAATGTGTAAGGATAAATGTCTTAGTACTAAAGGAAAGAAAGCTGAGTTAATCCAACATGTATTGGATTAACAAACCGTTAGTAGGCCTATAACCCCTACTCCCAGAACTAATCTGGAAAATGATGATGGACAAAGTTTCACCCATAGCCCCCAACTTCCAGAAAGTGCGGCAGGTGACGATATGGAAGAAAATGTGATTATTAATCCGCCTCCCAACCCTCTGACCTAACCCATACATATATATAACATGTCGGCTGAGCTGGTTCTAGAGATAGAAAAAATGAAAATGCAGTTTGAATTCAGGAAACCGAAGATTCAGTCGGAGATGAGAAACAAAGAAATGATAAAGGAACTGCAACTCAGAGGAAAAGAGATGCAGCATAAGCTAGAGATGAAAATGCTGCCCCTTTGCCAGACCACTCCAGTAGCAGGATGCCTCATCTCCCCAAAGATTTGGTGAGTTTGTGTGACGCAGAAACTGACATTAGATTGGCTGAGTACATTTGAATTTACATGTAAAGTGCAAGGTATGTGTGAAAGTGAGTTTGCTCCATGGGTAATCTCTAGGCCCCCAGAAAGGCTGTGATGCTGTGATGGAGTTGAATGATGTTGATAGACAAGATTATCAGTTGGTAAAAACTGCTCTCATAGCCAGGTTTGTGATGACCCCTTCCCAGTACCTAAAAAGGTTCAGGGACCACAAGAAGAGAGATTGTAACTTGTGGGCCACTTGGATGTGTGAAAGCCTGAAAAACATAGATGGGTGGATTAAGGGCTACAAGGTGAGCTCTTATGAAGGCATGAGGTGTCTCTTCTTGCTGGAAAGAATTATTGATTACTGTTCCCCAGAGCTGAGACAACACATTGATGACTCTAAGGAACTGGACCACAAGAAGCTAGCAGTAGCTGCTGACTGACTTGTGGGTGGTCAACAGGGCTACTCACAAGGATTCTGGGGCTCCTCACAAGAAATTGGATGGAAAGAAGTATAAGAAGGATGGGAAGGATCATTCCAAAAATCCCCCACCAAAAGAGGTCCACAAACATAACAAGGGTAAATATTCTCCTAAACAACCTTATAGGGCTAGTGAAACCTCTGGACCCAAACCAGAGTGAGGTTATCAGAAACCCATATTCTAAAAGACATTTGTAAAATGTGTGGTTTGTGGGTCTGGCGACCAAGGGAAAGGAGATCCCAGATGTAAGGGTAAACCTTCCGGTATCCCCTCTGTCAGTTTAGCAGTCACAAATGATGTGGATATACCACTAACAGGGGCTACGTTTCCCCTCAAGCTGAAGAACCCATTTATGTGTAGGCTAGAGTTTCTTTAGTATCTCTCGGACTGTGGGAACAATAGAACATTGGGGTCTATAATTCCATTCCTGTTAATACTAAAGAGTATTATAAATACAGTGACTTGTAAATGGTCAGGACACCCCTGCCATTATAGATACTGGGGCCAGTATAACTGTGGTAGATGAACATTTCTTTCAACCGAGGAAGTTGCTAAGGCTCCCAAAAGGCTTACCAAGTTAGCAAGAGGTCTAGCCCATATGTGTCCCATACTGCCAGCTATCATTAAGTGTAATGACATGACTGTTAAGATCACTGTGGGTGTTCAGTCAGAAGTGCCAGGTAGGGTACTCTTTGGCAATAACTTGTAGGCCCTGAGTGCAGTTTCCAGCACCCCAAAGCCCCCTTTTAAGAAGAGAAGAGAGCTAACCAGGAAAGCAAGGGTGGCAATCTTAAGAGACAGTCCAAATGAGACCAAGGGTAAACTCAGAGTCTCCAAAGGAAAGAAGGGCCATAAGCCCAAAACCTCCACAAGGAAAACGGTTCCTGCAGAAAGACTACAGGCCAGACCTGTGGCATCATTACCTGCTGAGGCTGAGATGGTGCCAAAAGAATCCCCTGAAGAACCCTCTTATGATGAGTCAGAAGAGGAGGAGATTCAACCCTGTCTGGAAGACCGGGATCCAAGAGACCATCCTGAGCTCTTTACTTTCCTTGCAGAAGGTGGACCATCAAGGACAGACTTCAGTGGGGGACAGAGACAGGATCCCTCTTTAGAGGTTTTGCGACAGTAAGCAGCTTCCCAGATTGAAGGGCAGTGCCCTGGGAAGCATAGACTATACTGGGAGGATGGACTCCTCTACAGTGAGCCTATCGAATATATTCCAGGGGACCGCAGGAGACTGGTGCTACCCCAAGAATTGAGATCCAAATTCCTACAGTTGGCACAGGAAGTCTCCTGGGCTGGTCACTTACGTTTTAAGAGGACCAAGGAGAGGATATCATTGTACTTTTACCGGCCCAAGATGGGTACAGAAATAGAGAAACATTGTAGGAGTTGCCACACTTGCCAGTTATCTGGTAAAATTGGAGCCAATAATGTGGCACCTTTAGTGCATCACCCAGTTGTGGGAGTTCATTTAGAGAGGGTGGGGATTTACATTGTTGGTCCCCTGGACTCTTCAACTTCTCCAGGCAACCGATTTATATTGGTTGTAGTGTGTCATGCCACTAGGTACCCAGAAGCTATTCTAATGAGAACTGTTACTGCACAGGTAGTGGCTAAGACCCTTTTTGGTATTTTTACCAGAATAGGATTCCTAAGGAGGTGGTATCTGACAGGGGGTCAACCTTTATGTCCCACTACATGCAGGCCATGTGGGGTCACCTACAAGTTCTCAACTGCCTACCACCCTCAGACAAATGGATTGTTAGATAAGTTTAATAGAACAATGGAGAGCATTATTGGAGCTTTGGAAGAACCACTTAGAAGAAAGTGGGACCTTCTCTGCCATGTCTTCTTTTTGCCTATAGATACGTTTCTCAAGCTGGAGTGGGAATTAGCCCCTTTGAGTTACTTTATGGTCATCCTGTCAGAGGCCCTTTGGCTCAGATTAACTAGGGTCTGGAGGGTGTTCCTTCCCTCAAGCCAGTAAGGATTACTAACTATGTGCTATGCCTCAGACAGAGGATGGCACAGATGATGACAGAGGTTTCTGAGGATTTGAAAGCTGGTCAAGCTCTGGTCAAGTTTTGGCATGATCAGAAGGCAAAAAAGGTGGAGTTTACTCCAGACTGCCAAGTTCCATAATGGTTCCAGTAAGACAGAGGGTCTTACAGGACAAATTAACAAGACCCTACAAAGTTGTGGGAAAACCTGGAGAGGTCAACTATTTGGTAGACCTGGGCAACCCCAAGGAGGCCTCTAGGGTCTTTCCTTCAAACCGTCTGAAGGCCTATGTTTCAACACCAGAGATAGGAGCTTTGTTCTTTGCCTCTGATCAAGAAGAGGAGGAAAGTGAACCTCTCCCAGGTCTTCTAAGGGGACACCCTTCAGATGGGCCAGTAGAATGGGTAAAACTCTCTACTAATCTGACAATGCAGCAACAGCAGGAATGCAAGGATTTGTTAACTCACTGTGCCCCTCTTTTCTCACTTACACCAGGCTTGACCCCTTGGGGACAGCATGGCATTGACACTGGTCATAGTGTACCAATTAAAAGCAGGGGCTACAGGATGTCAGATAATGTGAGGAATCACATAAAAGAAGAGGTAAATAAAATGCTTGACCTTGGAGTGATTGAACATTCCACAAGTCCATGGACTAGCCCAGTTGTGTTAGTACCAAAGGCAGGAACAAAGGAACTTAGATTCTGGGCCTCATTACAAGTTCGGCGGTAGCCTTGTCAGTAAAACCCAGCAGGCTGCCACCGAACTTGCAAATTTTACCGGTGCCCGAGATTGGGCAATTTTACGACCCCGTTGGACCCGGTATTTGCCCATTCCCGGGCACCGGTAAAAATGTTTCCCCATTCCCATTTGAGCCCCAATTGGCTCAATGGGAATGGAGAGGCCGGATGGACCGGCACCATGCCGGTGCATCCGACATGCTCTGCTTGCGGGTGCCGGTCTGCCCACCAGGTCCGACTTGGCAGCGAAAAAGCAACACGCAAGCAGAACTCATAGTTTGCTGGTCCGGTAACTACGGTACTGGCAAGCTTACCAGTACCGTAGTTACCAGACTGGCAAACTTGTAATTAGGCCCTCTGTGTGGACTATAGGGAATTAAATGCAGTTACCAGGACTAATGCCCATCCCTTGCCATGGACAGATAAACTGGTGGATAGGCTGGGCTCAGCAGAATTCCTCAGTACTTTTGACCTGACAAGTGGTTATTGGCAGATTGCCATGACTGACCAGTCCAAGGAGAACACAGTTTTTTCCACTTCAGAACACTTGTACCCGGTCATGCCCTTTGGCCTAAATAATGCACCTGCCACATTCCAGATAATGGTTAACCATGTTCTGAATGGGTTTGAGAACTTTAGCATGGCATACTTGGATGACATTGCAGTGTTCAGCCCTACCTGGGAAGAACATCTTGACCACCTAGGATATGTGTTGCAGGCCCATCAACAGGCCAATCCAACCATCAAAGAAAGTAAATGCCAAGTTGGTCAGAGCAAAGTGGTCTACCTTGGTCATGAGGCAGGAGGAGGGGAGATTAAGCGCTTACCCAACAAAGTACAGGTTGTAAAAGACTGGGCCATTCCAACTACTCAAACTCAAGTAAGAGCCTTCATATGGCTTACTGGTTTTTACAGGAAATTCAGTGAGAACTATGGGACCATAGCTTCCCCTCTGAATACCATATCATCTCACAAGTACCCTAAAAAAGTCAAGTGGAATGATGACTGTGAAAAAGCCTTCCAGGGGCTGAAAGATGCCCTCTGTAAAGCTCCAGTGCTAAGAGCTCCAGATTATATTCAGGCCTTCTTAGTCCAGACTGATGCTTCCAACACAGGGATAGAAACAGTCTTGAGTCCATTTGATAGCAAAGGCAGGGAGCACCCCATCTGCTTTATTAGTAGAACATTAAAAGATAGGGAAACTAGGTGGGCCACAATTGAATGTGAATGTTTTTCTATTGGGTGGCCCCTGATGATATTCAGACCATACCTGTATGTGTCATGATCCCCATTAGAGGGTATGGTATGCCCCCACACCACAACATTGTCACGTCAGCAAACTGTTAAGCACGTGCCCACACTGTCATATTGGCAAGGTTTGGACTGAGAGGATTGCTGGCTGGCGAAGGCAACGCTTGGCGTATGCTGGCCTGCACCAAGATGGCCGCCAAGCTGTACCACAGACGGTCATTCAAGATTGCCCTCAGGAACTCCAAGACTTAAAGATCTCTGGTGGTCTTGTGTTCAAGGGTGCAGCCCAGGGCTATAAAACCACGCCCTGGGCCGCACCCCGTGCTTAGTGTTTTATCTGCAATCCAGGTAGCAGTGCAGTGCTTACCATCCGCATGACGTGCGGTTCTGCAGTAACTTAGGACAGCCCTGGATGCTCAGGCTGCCAATGCTTACCTGCTGAATGTTTCCATTCATTCCAAGTACTCAGCGGAGCCCTGGCTGCCAGTTCTACACCGCCAGAATCCTGCTGTACACCGTTGGATACCTAGGAAGAAGAAAAGCACAGTAAGACTCGTAATCCGACCCGCGCCCAGAACCGCCTCGTTGAAGGAACTGCTTACCTTCATTTTTGCAATCATTTTGCAATCTCCACTGGACAGCCACATCCTCCACTGTCCACGGCATACCGGAGGTGACCAGCACTAAAAAGCAAAGCAGACAAGAATATTACTTAGCGCCGTGCACAGAACACATGCATTGCACAGACACTTACAAACTCGCACCTCGCTGTGCATTCATTACCTACGCATCCAGAGACAAATACTTACCAGAGACAGATCATGAGTTGCAGCAGGACTGGACCACGAATTTCCATTGAAGTAACTGGACCTGCTTCTGAAGACAACACTTTGCAGCTCTCGGTTGCACACAAAAGAAGGTGAGACATTGCCCTTGCCAGCCTGCAGCCTTTCAAGGGTAATCAAAGGAGCTTGGGAGGTGATAGTATCTCACCCACATTAAAGTTCCCATTTGTACTCAAAGGTCACACAGCGGCCAGCCCACCAGTCACTGAGCGGCTATCATGACCATCAAAGCCAGAGAGGAAACTGACCCCAAAACACTCCCACCTGAATTGTGTGCTGTGCCAAAGTGCCCTTTTGCAGATCCAGTGGGGAAGGAGTGTTTTGGACTACTCACCACGCCAGATCACGGGGAGGGAGCCACTAGCACACAGCCAGAGGCCGAAGACAGGGCGTTTCCACAGGACATCTGAAGGTAAGCGTTACAGAACCCTAAGCCCACGTCCTAAAGTCCTGTCTGATGGCCATGTCCGAGGTAGACCAGCTAGCTGCCTTGCTAGGGGAGTTACGGGCAGAGGTGCATGCCACCTGCTCAGAGACCAACGCTATGAGGAAGGAGGAGTAAGTGGTTAATCGGGACAGAACTGAGGAGCTGTCAAATTGCCTAACCAGAACCCAAGCCGGCCAGGTTCCCTTACCAGGCCCATCAGATGGCACAGCTGCAGTGGCCACCCAGATGCAGGTCACCACCCCTGTTACGGTTCCACTGGCCCCACCAGAACACTTTTTAGGGGATCCGCTCAAATATGCCATATTCATGAACCAATGTAGGCTTGATTTTTTGTGCCGACCAGGGGCGTTCCCTACAGATCAGTTATTTTTGATTTATTTTTTCGAGCGTGCCCCATCTTTTTTGGGGTTTATTGTCTCGGCTCCAGGTTATTGAACATTGTTCCCTATCATAGGTAAAGTGCATGGTGCTTTCCTAAAATGTATCGGCAATATTTGATTTCCCTTTTGCCCTCTTATTTCTTTGAGGTAAGAGCATTTAATCAGCATTATTACCGTTTTATTCCTTTACATCAGTAAAGTGCATTGTGCATTTTTAAGGTGCATTTGCAGCACTTCAGTACATGTTGCCCCAATTCGTTGGGTAGAAAAAGTGCCTGATACATTAAAGTGCCTTCTGCATTTTTCAGATGCTTTATTCATACTTGAATGCTTCATGTGCGCTGGCAATCTTTAGTTTCCTTTTTGCCTCTTACTTCTTTAAGGTGTAGAGTTGCATTTAATCAGCATTATTGTCCCTTTTCCTTATGTCAGTAAGGTGCATAGTGAATTTTTTTTTTTAAACTTGTCTTTATTAGTTTTCAGATATCAACATTCATCAAACATTGTAACAACTTCCCCCCCAACTCCCCCTCCCTCCCCCCGGGGACACACGTGTTTTGATTCGGGGATTACATTATGCTTTAAAAATGTCCGTAACTTTAATGTTGTGTGGGCACCATTATTCCATAAAGTCTGATTGGGGATACTCTAGGACTCCTCCCCATTCCTTTGAAAACCTGTCCCTCGTTCTGCTAATATCTTAGTGTATATTTTGGCGTCGATATTTATTAGGGAGATTGGTCTATATGATGCTGGGTATGATGGGTTCTTCCCTGGTTTGTGAAATACTAGGACCTTCGCTTCGTTCATTGTGGGGGTCACGTTGCCACAATCTTTAAATGAGTTTAGGAGCCTGGTTAGGACCGGGATTAGCAGATCCACGTATTTTTTATAAAATGGGGCAGTGTAGCCATCCGGGCCTGGTGCTTTATTTATCGGGAGATCATTTATTGCTTTTTGACTTTCTCTTCCATGATAGGATTCTCTAGGGCCTGCCTGTCTACTTCTGAGATTTGCGGGAGGTTGAGGGTTTTCAGATATGTGTCCTGTGTGTCTACCTCCGGTTGGTCAGTGGAGTAAAGTTTCTGGTAGTAATCTCTAAACGCTTCCCCTATGTCTTGTGTGCGCGTGAGGTGTTCCCCTTTCGTGTCTATGATGCTTTTTATTGTGGTGTCTTTCTGTTTCGCGCAAAGTTGTCTTGCTAGCAGTCTATCTGCTTGGTTTGCTTTAATGTAGTATCTTTGTCTTAGGTACAGCAAGCTCCACTCCTTTTGTGTGTAGCATCTCTAGGTGTCCCTGTGTATGTCTAACTGTCTTCTTTAGAGCTCTAGTGGGTTGTGTCACGATTTTCCCTTGTAGTTCAGTTATTGACCTTTCCAGTTCCTTTTCCCACATATACCTCTGTTTCTCCTTCGTGATTTTCAGTGCCATTATCTTCCCGCGGATAACCGCTTTAAACGCCTCGCAGACTGTGCCCATAGATACTTCCCCAGTGTCATTTTGCGTGAAGTATTCTTCTATCATTTCCCTTATGGATTCCCCCGTAACCGGGTCTTGGATTATGTCCCCTGGTAACCTCCACCTCCAGAGACCATTAGTTTTCCCCGGGAATTTCAAATCAAGCCACAGGGGTGCATGGTCGGATAGTGCTATTGCCCCCAGCTCCAGCCCCTGGATCTTGCCCATGAGCCCCACTGATGCCCAGAAGTAGTCAATTCTTGACATGGAGTTATGCGCATGTGAGAAGTATGTACACCCTCTTTGCTCCCCTTTCAGTTCCCTCCACACATCGTTTAGGGCTAGTTGGTCCATCTGCTGTTTGAGGCGTTTTGACGGTGCCCCTTGGCCATGTACACTCCCTATGCTTCTGTCGAGTTGTGGGTTCCATGCCATATTCAGGTCTCCCCCCATGATCACCTCCCCCCTTGCGAAGGTTTCTAGTTTTCCCAGGGTATCTCTAAGAAAGCCCTCCTGTCCCACATTGGGCGCATATATTGACGCAAGAGTGATCCGCTGCCCTTCTAGCACCACGTTTGTGAACGCATACCTTCCCTCCTTATCTGTGATTGTGTCCCCCAGTATGGCGTCCCTTCCATCCCTCACTGCTATCAGGACCCCCGATCTTTTTTCTGTTGTATTCGCCTGGGCCCAAATTTTATATCCCCTTACACAGGTTTTCTGTTTGTCCCTTGCTCTGATATGAGTTTCTTGGAGGAGCAGCAGGTCCGCACCATCCCTTTTGAGTAGTTTCTCCAGCTTCACCCGTTTCGTGGGATGATTCATCCCCCTGATATTATATGTTACAATGCGTACCTTCCCCATTTAGTAAGGCACGTGTCCCTTGTCATTGGAGCTCCTTTATTTGCCGCTGCTCTAGTTTTCGTGTCCCCTTCCCGGATTCCCCTCCCCCTGAACTCGCCCCCCCAACCAATAACCATAAACCAAACACTTTGCCCCCAAGCAGGGCGAGGGTTCCTACTGATGCCAGGGCGTTGCGCCCACAGCTCCATGCCCTCCATCCTCTCGGGGGGAATTTTTGTAGGGGATCCTAAACCCCACATTGCCGTCTGTCTTTACCGGATTCCAAGCCGATGGGTCCCTCCTGGGCCGCCGACTCTGCGTTTCTTGCAGCGGTTCATTTTTTCTCCGTCCCCCCTCATGGGTGCCTTTTGTGGCTGCCGCCGAGGATGCTCACGGCGTTCCTTTCCTCTTTATCAGTTCATGGCAGCTTCCTACGGCTTTCTCTTCCCGTGTTTGGCCTTTTTTGTTTGATCGTTTACCAGCCTTTTGGTTTTCTCCTTTGCTCCCCTCTTGATGTTGCGTGATCCGCTTCCTCCCCGTCGTCCTGGAGCCCCATTATATTGAAGCCCTCTTCCCATGTGGTCGCTCTTCTCTGTTTCCCCTCCCATGTGAAGGTCAGCCCAAATGGGAAGGTTCACTTGTATCAGATTTCTTTTGCCACCAAAGCCTTGACTAGTGGGGCCATCGCTCCTCTTTTTTGCAATGTGACCAGGGCCAAGTTTTGGTAGAGTTAATTTCCTGTCCGTTCATTCTGATGTGATCCATTTCTCTGGCTTTCCGCAGGATCTGCTCTTTTTGTGGGTATGAGGAGAGCGCCACCAGAACGTCCCGTGGTCTTTCCCCTGGTGCTCCAGATCTTTTTGGTCCAACCCAGTGGACCCTGTCCACTCCGATTGTATCTGTCTCTGATGCATCTAGAATATCTCTGAACACCTCCTTCACTGCCGTCTTAAGGTCTTTGTCCAGTACTGTTTCCGCCATGTTTTTCATGCGTATGTTAGATCGTCTGGAGCGGTTCTCCAAATCCTCACATTGTATTTCCAGGTTATGGGTGAGTCTCACCAAGTGTTCCTGTGTTTCGCTAGCCTGTTGCGTTTCCTGCTCGACCCCCTGGACTGTTCTTTCCAATATGTCTGTTCTCTCCTCCAGTTTGGCCACGTCGACCCTGAGGTCCTGTATCACCTGTTTCATGTCGTTTTTCATCGTCATGAACTGCTCCTGTACTGAAGACATGAATTTTTCCTGCAGATCCTGCAACCAAGATTGCATGTCATCCCTAGATGGTGGGTGATGGGGGTTCGTTTGAGTCATGCCTTCGCCTTGTTGGTTGTCCTGGGGCTTCCATTTAGCTTTCGACGTGGTGTCCGTTGACCACAATTGTAGGATGTTTGCGTCGTGCCTTGAGGTCTGCGGGGTCTGTTGGGTAGCGTTATTTTTGCTTTTTGCCCTTGACATGTTCCGTTTGATTTCCTGGGATGCGCCTGGGCTTCCGTGTACCCCTGTGAGCTGAGTGGTGTGCCCTCTGGGGTTCTCTTGGAGATGCCGTCGTGGAGCGCCCAATGTCGCACCCGTACGTTGAGCCCGTGACTGTTAGAGCCTTCTTGAGTGGCCCCCTTCTTGTTTGAGTGAGTTTCCCTTCCTGGTCAGGGTTTTCTATCTCGGCAGCGGGACCACCCCATGCGGGTCTCGTCGTTCCGGTGGGTTCTCCCTTCTCCCTATTGCGGTGTCCACTCTGCCTGCCGGGTATATCCCCTTGGGCGCCTGTGCTGTAGCCGGGGGACTCCTTCCTCTGTGCCCCTCTACAGACTGCCGTCTCTGTGTCTCTTCCCTTTGGTATGTAAATTGCCCCGGTAGTGCAATGTGGGGGTGCCAGGGGTATTCACTTGGGTCGGACCCTGTTTCGCATCTCTGCTCCGCTCACCTCTGTGGGGGATTTCTATCTGGGTGTCCGTCTCTCCGTCTCCCCGCTGCAATCCGTGGGGCCCGTGCAGTGCGAGAGCCACTCGCCAGCCTTTGGCGCTGACTGCACACTTCCCTCGGTGACAGCGTAGTAGTCCCTGGCCCCTCGTTCCTTGTGCTTCTTATTGGTTGCACCACCTTGCACGGTGCTAGGGGCCCTGCCGCCACCGCCGCCTTGATCCGCTCCGGTGTAGTTGCCGGCTGGGCAGCGGGGACCTCCCGATGGGGGAGGGGCGGTCAGTGCTGCTCTCGCTTCCTCGGCGCTCCCAGCACCCCGAAGGTCGCTCTGCCGGGCCGGAGATCTCGGGAGGCGTAGAGGGTGCGATCTGCTCTCTGACTGCGTGTGTTATGCTGCGATATTGTGCTTATTTCGCCGGCCCGCGTAGAGCGAGGTTAGACGCGACTCAACACCCCGGCAGCCATCTTGGAATGTGCATAGTGAATTTTAAGGTGCATTTACAGCACTTCAGTGCATGTTGCCCCAATTCATTGGGTAGTCAAAGTGCCTCCTGCTTTTAAAATGCGTTATTGATGACTAAATGCTTCTTGTTGCCAATGTCGTTGTGCATCTGATACATTTTACCATTAAATAAAATGCATAGTACTGCTCATGTTCCATTCACATCACAGCCTTGTGTCCTTCTTTTTGCACGTGGTCACTGTCTTTGTTCAGTGCCTATCTCTTAATATTTGTATTTCCTCTTTGTTTTTCACACTTTATATTCATCACCATAATTGTTGTTTCACAATATCTCACATGGGTATTTTCTTTTTGGTGTTCCATCATTTCTAAAAAGTGTTAGTGTACCCCGTGTGTCATTTTTCACAAGTCATTTTTCATACGTGTGCACACCCAAACTTTGTGTAATGCATTATCCAAAATTGTTCGCCGCCAGAGTTCTTTTCTGGATTCTACGAGATTGGCAGTTTTTTCTTTTGATAGTGTATGGTCGATAACCCCTTAAGTGCCAAGGACGAGTATGATTGTCCTTTATGCATAGACTTGCATAATAGCCTGGCATTTTACAGCTCCAGATTGTATACATACACCATAACAACAATGAACTGGTGCCTCCAGGCTTGGTGGGAGTCAGCCACCTCAACCTCAACACACAAGCAGACCCAAACCGTTACTTCTCATTTAAAGCAACTGGCGGTAACTGCAAAAATCAATGGTCGTTTTCATTGATAAGCACAACAAAGTCCCTGCATGGGCATGGAAAGCATGGCACAAGATGTTCCATTTGGGAACCAACTCCTCTCTTCTCTAAGTCCATGTTTAACATTGCTTTTATAAAATAAATTGTGCATTGTACTTTAAACCAAGATCGAGTGCCCGGGCATTTCTTCAGTTAGCACCAGTTGCTTTAAATGCGAAAGTAACAGTTTGGGTCTTCTTGTGTGTAGATATTATAGTGCAGAGGTTAGAGATTATAGAGTGCAGGTCACCGCACTATAGCTAAGGTGTGTACATAGTTCCATAGGAAACCTGAAAACTGAATTGCTAATAACGTTTGACTTGCACAACGCATATGGCTGACATTTTGCAAACAAATAGATTGTTACAGGCCCACCAGACTGCTCTTCACCGCCCCTTTATTACAAAAAGTCATTAAGAAAGCAAAAGAAAGCTGTTTTCGGCTTGCCCCCAATCATTTACCCATAGAGAAAACGTCCAAATGGCTGTGCCATCGCAGGGCATAAACCACTGGATAGAATTAGACAGAATAAGAAACACCTTGGGCAAGAAGCATTGATTTGATTTCTGGGACAGGTTGGGTTATTTGGTCAAGTCGTTTTTAAAAGGTTGCGAAGGGCCCCACCAAACTGGAAATATTCTGAATGATACATTATAAAATGAAAAGGTTATTAAGAAAGCAAAACACCACAGTTTTCAGCCCATTCATTTTCCCATGGAGAAAATGTGCAGGTTTTTAACAGTCGTAGTGTGAAAACTGCTAGATTGATTTGGACCAAACAAGAAAAAACTTGGGCACAAAGCGTCGACGTAATGTTCTTGACTAGTTTGGAGTAAATCCAACCAGTAGTTTTCAAAATATGCAACATTGAAGAAAATGCTCCCTGCTCCTTAAAACCTTTATATCGTCATTGGTGCTTTGCAGCATAGTGGATGAGCGAGGCCAATAACTTTTGACTTACTGTATCGATTTGGACAAAATTTTCCAAACAAAAAGGTTGCCAAGGACCCCGTTGTTCAGCAGAATTCTCCTAAATGTGCTAATTCCCTTCACCTTAGAGACCCCCAGCAACTTCGCTGGATTTTGAGGACTTGATTTCTTTACCTGGAAAGAGTGAGACTTTTTTGACCCACTCTCTCATGTATTTTGATGTGTTTTACTCTTGTGTTTTATTTGGTTATGGAGTCTTTAGACAACTCCATAGGCATCATCTTTTCATTTGTGTCACACAGCACCCTCAGTGCAGTGACAAAGGGAAACATTTTTGGCTGTCCCAAGGTTTAAATACCTTCTCTGGGATAAATTGTTTCCCAGAGAAAGTAGAGTGAAATTGACTTTACTAGTCTTTCCAAATTCCTACACCCAGCACACCCTATCTTACAATAGAGTGCTGGAGGGGTTACTTAGTATCCCCTGTGTCTAGAACCTCATGCAGCAGTCAAATGCTACCCTTTCCTCTTGAAATGGGTGGTGGCAGTGGTTTTACAACAAACTACCATGTTTTTCAAGATGGTGTCTGAGCCCCCTCTGTAAAAACAGGTTTCGGTATTCTTTTTTCGCCGTTTCTTTTTGGAAAGGTTCTTCTAGAGTTTGTCTCTGCATGCCAAACCAGTTCTGGTCCCTTTGTTCCTACGGCTTTGGTGGGTTTCAGGATTGAAGACCACCTCTGGCGCCCAAGTGTCTGGGGTGGGCAGGAAGTGAGGGAGGTGCCCGAAACTCCCTGTGCTTAGTCTCCTTGGAGACCCAAATGCACTCTGGCGTGATGGGCTGGCTGACTGTCCGGCAAGGACAGCCACCCTGCTGGGTGAGTGACAGCTAGGCTGGAATGAGTGGGAGACAACTGAATAAAAGGCAAGTCTCTTGGCTTGGAAAGCAGAGTCAACCACTGGAACGAAAGAACCGAAGCCGAGCTGGAGGAGGACGGCTGCTGCAACTCCTGTACCATTGGTTTGCCCGGTGAAGCCCTGCTGCAGGTCCGAATCGCCAAGTTCATCTCAACAGAGAAGCCCTGCATGGACGACTTCTCCCTTTGAGTTGGTGGGACCAATCAACTCGACACTAAGCCACCTGGATACCATTCTCAGAGCTGGTTGTAGTTTCCTCAGAGTGCTGCAAAAAAAACGAATAACCAGGGAGAGGGGCACCAGTTTGTGTGCTTGACTACAGCTACCGGAATTGAGATTGCTATTTTCCAGCTTTTCGACCAGTCCCAGTGCAGTGCAGGAGTCCCCCGACGTCCTCCGTCTTGTCCCCATGACTGAGGCTCAGGAACAGCGAGATCTGAAGGAACTGCTAGGAACAGAAGTCTTCAGCTACGTCTTTTTCTTCATTGTAAGGTACTGTCAAAACCCGACCGAGAGAACTTACCTCTCACTGCGAAAGTGCTTGAAACATTGGCAACCTGCAGGCCTAGTCAGCTTGTGACCCAACATTTGAATCTTTCTTTTACAAACTACTTCTAAGAACTTTGGCAAAGACTTTTCCGTTTAACTACCAGAACTGCTTTATCCTATACAAGACTTTAGCCCATTGACTTGGTCTATGCCTTTTTGCTCCTACTTCAAATATTCTGAATGACATTTTGCTCCTCCTTCAAAGTAGTTTAAATGCCTCAGAAAATGATAGTATGAAGTATATTTGTGTGTGAGATATATTGCCTCCTTCTAGTGAATGTTTTATAAATGACTGTGAAATAAATTAATAAGTGTTTTACCAAGAAACCTTGAGAATAAGAGTCTATTTGAATACTTTTTGGTTTTTTAAACAATTTTTATTATTTTAAACAAACAACATTCCAAACATTACAACCATTTAGGATGTTCGTAATCATTGTAACACATTACATCTTATAATGCTCTCCTCCGTCCTCCCCCCCTCCCTCCCCAATAACTCGAGCCGTCTTTTCCGTGCCATCCACCTGAGCATCTTCAGGAGTCTCAATTATTGTCAAATCATCCCAGTCTTCCGTTTCGTGTAAGACCTGGTGGGGGTTTGCCATCGAGGTCACCAATTGTCTCCAGGCTATCAGGGGACCCACCTCTTCCTCTCCCCCTCTAGTGACTGCTTCATACCAGGCTGCAGTTTCCGCTTCAGCCCATTTTAGGAGGTCTGCCCACCACATCTCCACTCTAGGCCGGTGGGCCGCTTTCCAGCCCATTGGAATTGTGCGCTTGGCCAAGATATAAGCCAAGTCTTTCATCTTGCTAATATGCTTTAAATTACGTGGTCTAGGGAAGCTCCCAAGCATACATGCCCAGGCCGACCCCACGTCAAGCACCACCCCACAGCCAGCCAATCTTGTCTTCAGTTCTACCCAGAATCTATACACCTCCGGGCAAGCCCAGAACATATGCAACAGCCCAGCCTCCTCCTCCCCACACCTGGAGCATTTCTGTATAGCCAGGCCACCAAACCTAGCTATCCTGCTGGGGGTCAAGTAAGCTCTGTGGGTGACATATAGCTGGATCTGCTGGAGTCTCGCAATCCGGGACACCTTCTTATGGTACCTTTGGGCTCTATCCCATTGTCCATCCGTCATGGGTTCCCCCACCTCCTCCTCCCAGTCATGCCTCAATTGGAGCAGCTCCTTCCCCGCCTTCGTATTCAGGAGCTCATATATCTGAGATATCTCATGCCCGCCCTCCGAGATATCGTACATCATTTCTACGGTGGCATCAGGTTCTTCTGCCAGTACTGTTTCAGGCCATCTTCTCCGCACCCGTTTTATAATCCTGGAATAAGTGATATATTGGCCTTTATGCACCCCTGTCTCCTCCAGTAACCTCTGGAATTCCAATGCCTCCCCCTCCTGCCATATATCTCCCAGGGTGGCCAGGCCCACCGGTTCCCAGTATCTGCGGACCCCATTAATCAGTTGGGAGTCTCCCCCACATAACGCCACCAACGGGAACTGCTGAGAGAGCGGGTCCGGGTCACCCACAGTCCTCCATGCCCTGCGCCAGACCTCCCAGCCCAGCACCAACAGTCTCCCCATCTCGGCCCTTTTCGTTTTGTGCAGCCACACTGTCTCTTTTAGGAAGTATGGGGCAGGATCACCCTGCAAAAGCCTGGCTTCCGCAAATTCCTCATCCCCACCTAGCTATATATAGTAGCTGTCCCGCCAGGTAATATAACTCAAAATTCGGCAGATTTATGCCCCCCTTATCACACGGGCTTTGTAGTTTTCAAAAGGCCACCCTGTTCCTGGAATTGTGCCATATGAAGCCCCTACACAGGCCATGAAATCTGACAAAGAAGCGTTTGGGGATCAAGTACGGGACATTTACAAAAAAGTGTAGCAGTCTGGGCAAGACCACCATTTTGAGCAGTGCTGCTCTTCCCATCATAGCAAGGAGCAATCTGGACCAAAACACCATGCTATTTTTAATACCTTCGACAGCTTTCTCTGTGTTGTGTTTGTGCTCTGCCTCTATCTTGTGGTATATGTTTATGCCCAGATATCGAAACGTCTCAGTCTGCCAGGGTATCTGCAGAATGGGCAATTTTCCTAGTGGAATACTTTTGTATCTCCCCAAAGGGAACACGGTGGACTTCCCAGGATTTACCGATATGCCCGAAAGGGCAGCATAGCGATCCATCACCTCAAGCACATATTGCAGGTTCTCTTCCGGGAAGCGCAGATAGAGGAGCATGTCATCTGCATACAGTGATATCAAGTGTGAGTTTCTTGTCGTACGAATCCCCACCTCTCCGTATTGCTGCCTGTTGTCTCTTGATGCCATTAAGGCGTTTGATTCTATATTTTGGGAATGGCTCGTAGCAGTTCTAGAGGGTTTCGGCTGCGGCCCGGGGTTCATTAGGTGGATTAGGATACTTTATACCAAAACTAGGGCCAGAGTAAAAACTGGAAAATACATATCTGAGACTTGAGACATATGCAGGGGCACCAAACAGGGATAGCCACTTTCCCCCATGCTTTATGTACTGGGACTGGAACCTATTGCTATCTATTTTCATAATTCTTCGATGCTGGGATACGGCTGGAGGATATAGACTACATTATCACTCACTACGCAGACGACGTATTACTATATGTCAGGGACCCACACAACAACATGCCCACGATGCTAGACGTCTTAGATAACTTTGCGAAGGTTTCAGGCATACAATTTAGCAGGGCCAAGTCCTGCCTATTCCCTCTGGCAGGCCTCAAGGACAAAGACGTAGCGGAACTTCCTTTAGTTGGAATACAGTGGGAGCTGACCTCGTTCAAATACCTAGGGATACACATAATGCACACCCCACACTAATGCACGAACATAACACGAAGGCCGCAATCCCCGTCTTGAGAAAATCCATGAACTTCTGGGCGAAACTTCCCCTATCCATGATGGGCAGAGCCTCATTAATTAAAATGATTGTCCTTCCCAGATTCCTGTACGGGTTCCAAAATGTACATTACTACATCAATGCGCCTTTTTTCCGCCTGTTAGAAAGGATACTCCGGGATTTCCTATGGGGGAAAGGAAGACGTAAAATAGCACTCACCACCTTGGTACTACCGTACAGCCAGGGGGGAATCCAACTTCCAAACTTTGAAAAATATTATTTGGCAGCACAGCTCAGCTTTGTCACCAAATGGTTAGCAGACGACGCCACATCTGAGACGCCCCTGCTGCAGTCCCTGATCTTCCCGTTGCATTTGAGGGAACTTATCTGGGCCCCTGGCCACCTGATGCGTGACGCACCCTTCATGGCCGCCCTAGGATGAAATATTTGGCACAGAACAGAAACACTTGCCTATGCAAAGCACCAGTACTCCCCGGACATACCATTGATCTCGGACCTTTGCAAATCATCGTGGATCTACAACACCTCAGACACTGGGAAAAGAAAGGGATATATTCATGGGGGGACCTATACGCTGATGGTACTTTTAAGGAATTTGAAACACTTCAGGAGGAAGACAGAGTCCACATAGGCCAGTTCCTGTGGTATCAAAGGATAAGAACTACAGCACGAACCAAGTGGACAACATGGCCGGAGCAACCAGAACCAAACCCCCTGATTACATTACTGTATAGCCTGGGAGAAGGATGGAGTCTGGTGTCCCAGATCTACAGCCACCTGAGTGACACCCCTAACCCACGAAGTGTCAATTTGAAAAGAAGATGGGCAATGGATATGGGCCGGGAAATAACGAATGGAGAATGGGAAAGGGCTCTGGCGTATCCCAAAACAGTCTCCAGAAACCATAGATTTAGACAAATACAACTGAACCTGCTGCACCGGACATACTTAACCCCATCCAGGCTGGCAAAATTCAATAAAGCACCACACTCCAACTGTACATGGTGTGGAATGGATAATGCAGACTTGATCCACATGTTCTGGTTGTGTACCAAAACGCAGTCCCTGTCGACCACCATACAGCAGACAAGCGACAAACTAGGGTCGACCAGATAAAAATGGACCCCGGAGGAATGCCTACTGGGCACATACCCCAGGCCAGCCAAGCTTAAGCACCTGGCCAGACTAATGGACATTATGTGCATACTGGCAAAAAGGACAATCGCAATGTCCTGAAAGAAATCAGCTGGGCCCCAACAGAAAGCATGGTACAGAGAACTGGAACGCTGGGTGCGAGCAGAAGCAAAGGCTTGGGAAGACAGTGTTGCCAGATCTACGAACACCTCGAGTATGTCCCTAGTGGCCTGGAAGGAACTCAGAGGCTCCCTGTTTTACCCCTCAGACGACAAGCCCCCATGAACAAGAACAAATCCACTGAAAGCGGATTTATGAACCAAATCAGAGGACCCCCAGACCAACCAGCCGCAACCTCACTGGGTCCTTACAGGCTCAAAGCCCCTTTTCCCCCCTCCACCCGGCCAACCTCACCCCCCCTGGGCCACCAAACTGCCCTGGCATAATGGGAAAAACACTTGGAGACAGTTAAAGTTGTATTGTTAAACTGTTAATGTTTTATTTTGAAACGCTTATTATCCTCTAATCACAGACGTACTATGTGTCATGTAACTGTAATAAATAACAAATGCCAATAAACAAATTAAAAAATAAATAAGGCAAATTGCCAACGGCTCCAACACAAGAATGTATAGCATGGGCGACCAGGGGCATCCCTGTCTAGTCCCCCTACTGAGTCGCCACTTGTCTGAGATTATAGTGCCTGTTTTGACCCTTGCAATCGGGGAGCTATATAACATCATGACCCATCTAATGTACCTCGGCCCTATCCCGTACCCCCTCAGGGCCGCCATCAGCCAAGGCCACCTCACTGAGTCGAAGGCCTTGACCGCGTCCAGCGACACAATGGCTAGCTCGCCCGGTTGTTTCTCAGTTTGGTCAATGATATGGTGTAGCCTCCTATGGTTGTCCGTGATATTCCTACCGGGGACATAGCCTGTTTGGTCCGGGTGTATCAATTTGCCAATTACTCGCTTAAGCCTATTGGCAAGCACCGCCGTGAGTATTTTGCTGTCTTGATTCAGCATCGATAAGGGCCTGTGGATTCGCGCCCTTGGGGGGTGGTGCCGCCACTCTAAAACCAAAGGTGAATGGTCTGAGAGAACCCTGGCTTTATATTATGCGCCCACCATTTCTCCCGCTATCTCGGCGGCAGCGAACACATAATCCAGCCTAGTGTGCAGGTCCTGTGGCGCTGCGTAGTGCGAGTATTGCCTGTCTGTTGGATGCAACCGTCTCCACACATCCTCCAGTCTGAGGTCTATCAATAGTGTCCCCAAAGCTTTGGCTGCTGGTGTGGGTTTTCCTAGCCTGCTATCTGACCTGTCTATCTCGGGGTTTAGACTGCAATTGAAATCACCTCCCCACAATATCGCGCAGCAAAACAAGGGGCTAATTTTTCTATATAAAGACCTAAAGTAAGCTGCGGTATCATGGTTAGGGGCGTATAAGTTTATGATGTTCACTTCTCTGTTCTCCAGGAGTCCCTCCACCACCACCATTCTATTTTCCGGTTCTGTCGTCGACCGGAGCAGCTGAAACGGCACATGTGGTGCTACCCATATGACCACCCCTCTTGCATATGCCGAGTATGTGGCTCCCGTGACGCCACCCTTCCATTTTCTCCTAACCACCTCTAGTTTCTCCTTGGTGAGGTGGGTTTCCTGTAACAAGGCTATATCAATCCTCATCCTCTTTAGGTTCATCATTACTTTATTACGTTTAAGGTAACTATTGAGGCCCCGAACGTTCCAGGTCACAACTCTAAGGTTACCCAATGCCATTGACTTGCTGTCCCCCCTCTCCCCTCTGCCTCCCATGTTGTTCCCGATGATTTGTTTTCTGGCTCATTTCCTTCCGAACCCCAACAACCTCCCCTTCCCCCCCTTCCCCAACCATACCCCACTGCACACCACTCTTTCCCTCCTGCCTCCCCACCCAACCCTAACAAATGCCCAGCTCCATCCCTCTATCTCAGGCCCACCGGCGTCTGGTCCCTCCTTGGAGCACCAAGGACTGGGACCCCGCGGGGCTTCACCGGACTACTAGTGACCTAACTAAGCGTAATACTATGGGGGTTCAAGAGTCGTCTCCTAGGAGATCCCGCTTATATAAATAGGATTATTCAGTTCAAACGGATCTTGCAAGCATGTACTTTCCCGGCATCCCAGTCCCCGTGAGCCTTATTCAATGCTATATTCTAGTCCCAGTGTCTTGCGCTCTGTCAACAAGGGTGCCATAGCCGCATATTACTTACCTTCTTCGGCTCCTGTCTGGATACTCGATTCTTGGGGGCGGCTCTGCATGTCTAGCCACTCCATGGCGTTCTCTGGCGTTTCAAAAAATAGAGTTTTGTTCCTGTGGAACACCTTCAGTTTGGCCGGATAAAGCAGCATATAACTATAGCCTGTTTTCCGCAATCTTCTTTTCACCGCTTCGAAGTTGATTCTGCTGCGTTGCACCTGCAAGGTGTGGTCTGGGTATGCAGTAATTTTCGCTGGCCCCCTTTCGATCGGTCCTCCCTTCCAGACGAATTTGAGTATTTTTTCCCGATCCCGGTAGTTCAGGATCTTTGCAATCAATGGCCTGGGAGGGATTCCCGGGGGCGGCTTCCGCATCAAAGCCCTGTGTGCCCTTTCGACAGAAAATCCCTGTGTCAGTACCCCTCCGGTTATTTCCTGTAGTAACATGGTTTCTACGTATTCCGTAGGATCAGGCCCTTCCATTCCTTCTGGCAATCCAAAAATACGGATGTTATTGCGTCTGGCGCGTCCTTCTGCTTCTTCAGCTCTGTTTTCTAGGTTGCCCACTCATTGCACTAGGGCGTGGAGTTCCGACCTGTGGGCGGCGCACTCCGCCGCGTTCGGGGCCATCTCCTTTTCCAGGTTCCCAGTGCACTCTGCAAGTGTTCTCACATCTTGTTTTAGTAAGTTCACATCTTCCTGGACTGCTCCGACCTTGAGGTCCAGTGCCACTTTCAATTCGTTCATAGCCAGACCCAGTTTAGTCTCCCAGGCAACTTTGAGGTCTGCAATTGCAGCCAGCACCTCCTGGATCGTGCCCAGAGCTTCCTCCATCACAGTGGTAGTTGTGTCCTTACTCCTGGCCGCCTCTGCCCCTGTAGATGTCTTAGCATAGGCGTCCAGCGTGGGCTGTTTGCTCTTCGGTCTCATTGTCTTGTTAGACATTGTGCTCCGCTCGCTAGGTGTGGGCCCACACAGCAACCTCTTGCATGAGGGTCTGCATATTGTCAGACTATTCTTGCTGTTTAGGACCCAATTCGACTGTGTTGGGGTACATACCTACTGGCTTCTGTGCTCCTGGAATGGGCTGTGTCCTCCCATGTGTCTGCTCCAGCTCAATATAGTTCCTCAGGCCCACGCCATGTTTCCCACAGTTACTAGTGCCAGGCGTTCCGCCCGGTGTTAATGTGGCTATACAGGCTTATGTGCTGCCACTGCGTGCGTCCTTAAGGGGCCACCACAAGTGTTCTCTCCTTACCGGGACCCGGTCGTGGTAGCCCGTTGATCAGCTGATTTCCACTGGGGTTCCGGTACCAGGCGGTTGTGTCTGATGGGTCCAGGCGGGCCGAACATTCGGGTGCCACCCAGCGTTATGTACACGGTTCCTCTGGCCCCAGTGTACCTCACGTCCGTGCCCGGGCCTGGGCACCCAGGCGTCCTCTCCCCAGACTGTGCCTTGCTCGGTTGTTGCGGGTGTTGTATCCCATTGGGGGCTTATGCCCTCACTATCTATTACTGTATGAGGCACTCAATTTCTTTGCATTCCCTTAGGCAGGGGTCTTGCATGCAGTGGCCCGGGCAGCACAGGTGTTTCTGGCAGATCAGAATTCTGGATATCTTGCAGAGTACATTAAGTCTGGGGCATGTGAGTCCCCACAGTTCTCCCCGTTTGCGTAGCTTGGAGAGGCCTTTCGTGCTGTGGTGCCAGGGACAGGGCCTGTCGCTATTCAGCACCTATGCTCGCCTGCAAGTTCTGGGCGGCAAGGCATGCCATGACCGTTCGCTTAACACTGATATGCCGCTGGTATCGGGGTGGAGGTGAGTACCTTAGTGTTCCTGCTCCGGTCCCCGGCTGCTGAGTCGGCGGTGCTCCCGCTCGCGACCTGTTTCCCAGATGGTCTCGTGAGCTCGAAGTCAGGGTCCTGCGTGCTGCGGACCCGGCAGGTTGCCTCCTCAGCTCCCCTGCGGCAGCCCGGTGGGCGCTGTCTCTGCAGGGGCTGTGGTAGCCCCCCACCTCACACACCCTCCGGTCGAGGAACAGCGCACTGTAAGTGATATGCCACGTACCACCGTCTCTAACTGTGGCTATCTGTAGTACATTGCCATTATAATCATTATAATTGCGGTTATGGGGAAAACCTTTTTCTTTTTTAAAAGAGAGAGTAAAGCAAAAAGGATTTTTACAACTACCATGAGGTGAGGTTGGAAAGTGGTCACGGCCAAAGGCCGAAGGCCATAGCTAATGGCCTCGTACTGTTTTAAAGTATAGAGTGGGCACAGCAGAAGGACTTAGCTAGTGGGCCCAAAATACATGTATAGTGGCCACGACCTAAGGCCATGGCCACCTAGTGGGTGTAAAAGAAACATATTGGGGGAACATATACAATGGACATGGCCTGGTAGTGTTGTAAAATATACAGTGGGCATGTCTGAAGGCCCTGGCTAGAGGGCCAAAAGAGAAGGGAACAACTGCAGTGAACACAACCAGGCTAGTAGGCCCGGAAGAACATGTAAAGTGGCCACGGCAAAAGGCTGTGGCCACCTAGTGGGTGTAAAATGAACATATTGTGGAACATATACAGAGGCCACGGCCCAAAAGAGAGTGGGCACAGCCAAAGGCCATGGCTAGCTGCCCAATACTGTCTTAAACTATAGAGTGGGCATGGACGAAGGCTGTGTGCATAAGGCGGCCCTGGCTAGTGTGCCCGAAAGACATGTATAGTGGGCACGGCCAAAGGCCATGGCCAGTGGCACGTAGAAAAACGATGGTATAACAAAACCCTTTAAATACCCTGAAAAACTTTAGTTAAAGTGTAGTTAAGTTGACCAGATTTATTGCAACAAAACCCTTGAAAGTCAACGGATGTGGGAAGTCACGACTGACTTGACTCGGCGCTTTCCCGTCACAAAGCCCATGAGCACATACATATTACAAGAGAAAGAATTCACAATGACATACAAAATGGCATCATGGTGGGCATAGCTTTATGGAGGACATCAATGAGAGCGGGCCGAGTTAAGCCGGTCATGACTTCCCACATCTGCTGAATTTCAAGGGTTTTGTTGGGATAAATATGGTCAACTTAACTACACGAGTGCTCTCTGCCTTCAGCTGATGTCAGAGATGCACGTAACACCAGCACAAGAATGCACCAACGGACAAATATGTGTCTGTTTAAAAATGTATTTAATTTGGACAGTGCACACACATGACAAACAATATGGCCACAGCAACAGGGCCACAGCAACGCGTTTCGTATCTCGTCTGGGCACTTCATCACACTCAACATTAGAATGCAGTTCCTGCGTCATCCTTCGACTGCAGAACTCACCATTACAATGCAGGCAAGTATACTTTGCTAGCAGTTATTATGGTACCTTTTTTGATATGTTGTGTTCTGTTATGGTACGTTATGCTATGCAGGATTTGTCTAGCTCACCTCTTCGCGTTAGAGCCTTTCACTAAGCTGATCTCTTTTAGAAGAATCGAAAATAATCGAAAATAGACATTCTGTCACCATACTATGGCCAATCAACCACCCACATGTTTGCAGCTAGGGGGCGCGCCGAGCGCAGGGAGGAATGTAGAGGATGCTGCCGTAGCCGTATCGCCCAGAAGGCCTCCCTCATCCTCCTCCCTTCAATAGGGATCAGCCGGGGCACCCTACCAGACCCACAGGCGCCAGAAGTTAGGAGATGGGCATGGGGGAGGGAACCCAAGGCGCGAAAAGGGCGGGTTGGGAGGGGAAGGTGAGCCCACCCCCTAAAAAAGTGCTTATAAGAACCAGGACACAAGGAAACACCCTCTTTGGCGACCTGATGTGGTAGAAATAGTTGTGTGCTGTTGTGTGGTAAGTGTGGGGGAAGGGCAGGGAACAGGCCCGTTCCTACTAGCGTGGGCTTGTGGGGCCCTGTGTTTGGTAGATGCCCTTTCCTTTGCTTGCCTCACCTTTGGACTTTGCTGTTTTGTTAGAGACGGTTCTATTGCCTGAGGGCTCGTACTGGCAAGTGCTGTTTAATTGTCTATTTGTGTAGCGGTCTCCGTGCCGTGGGTTTCTGCAAGGTGGGTGCCTGGAGAGCCTGGAGAGCCCGACTTGTGTTAACGTTTTTGCAATTTGTCTGGCGTTTAGTGTGGCTTTGCTGTCCTGTGGTTTTGATTTGCTACGCTCTGATTGTTGATTCTGTTGTATTTCAGAGTCCCGCATTTCCCTACGGAGTTACCTGTTGATTGTCCAAAAGACTGGGCAAAGCTTTACTGTTGTCAGCAGCCCGTATAAATATTCAGCATTGTGGGGCTTTTCGTCCTGGATTTCCAATTGGAAAAAAATAAAGGAAATAAAAATAAAAAGGATTTCCAATAGCACAACCCTACCCCAAGGGATCTTGCTGTACTCGTTCAGCAGTCATCCACAGAATGGTGAGGGGACAAATAGCACCAATGAACATTCCTGGTTACTTGGCATTACAACGTACATTTCTGTACTCCAGCAGTGAGCAGCAACCCCTGCATCGATAAACCCGTCTGAGATAGATGCATTGCAGGTATGAGCAGGAGATGTGAAGCGTACAGTATAAATGACATGCAAACGAAAAAGTGTAAAAATAATTAAAAAGAAAAGGGGAAGTGATTATGGGAAGTAACGTGAAAGTAAAGGGGCTCGGTGCGTACCACCTCTCCGTATTTCACAAGGGGCAATACAAGACTAACCTTGTAACTAGAGTCTGAAGGATGACCAGCGTTCCAAGATGCACAGCCTGGGACACTAGTAGTGTGGTAGAGTAGGAAGGGGACGAATGACACCAATGAGGTTTCCGGGAGGATTGCCATTAATTAGCAGAACATCAAGGGACTATAACAGTGATCAGAAATCTCCATATGCGAGAAACCCGCCTTTGGCATAGACCGGTATTCAACAGGTTAATAAGGCGGCTGAGAAGCCAGGTCTATCTCAAGAGGGGTAAGTGAGACTTGTACAGCGGTGGCAGTAACCCCTGCAGCCGTCCATTTGCCTTTACTGCCAATTATTCTTTGCGCATGCACCCCAATGCATTACTCCTTATCCCCACAAATTAGCATGACACAGAATTTCAAATGGCAAACTTGGCCGCAGTTTTATTTCCATGACAACAGAATTATTTGTACACATTTGTGAACTTCATTCTGTACGTGTGGCGCTTGCTTGCCGGATTTCCTTTGCTTCCCCCTATACTTGGTATAGTAGGCCCCCAACTCCCCCGACCCATTGTACCTGTTCCTATCCTGCCCGTGCAGGTGTCCGTGGGTGGGGCGAGCGCCGTTTGTTTTGGGGGAAGCTGAGCCTTATTTGTCCCTACCAGACGCCCCGGCCGTTTAGGCCCCCAAGAGGCGCTGGTCCGGAAGAGCGAAGACCCATTCCGTTTCCTTCTGGCTCGTCCGGAGTCTATCATTTGTGCTTGGTTGCCCAAACACCGCCAACTTGTCATATCCTGGCCTGGGTGTCCTGCGACAGCAACGCCCAGGTCTCCTGCTCCTTGCTTGTATTTCGTGGGTGGGTGGGTGGAAAACGAAATTCCTTCCACTTGCGAGGCGGCGACCGGGTCCCAGTGCAGGAGCGAGATGCCTGGCACCCCGGTCCCCCCTGCTTTTTATCCTGGTGGCCCCGCCCCTTTTCCTTTGTTCAGCCCTTCGCAGGCTTTTGGGCCATTAGGCCTTTTGGCGCCGTTCCGCCCCTCGCCTTTTGACCCCAAGGGGAGGGTCCCAGGTCCTGGCGGCATGACCCCGCAGGGGTTACCCTCTGCCTCCTCCATCTTGGGATGATTTTTCCGTCGTCAGCTCCATAACCCCTGCAGCCGTCCATTTGCCTTTACTGCCAATTATTCTTTGCACATGCACCCCAATGCATTACTCCTTGTCCCCACAAATTGGCATGACACAGAATTTCAAATGGCAAACTTGGCCGCAGTTTTATTTCCATGACAACAGAATTATTTGTACACATTTGTGAACTTCATTCTGTACGTGTGGCGCTTGCTTGCCGGATTTCCTTTGCTTCCCCCTATACTTGGTATAGTAGGCCCCCAACTCCCCCGACCCATTGTACCTGTTCCTATCCTGCCCGTGCAGGTGTCCGTGGGTGGGGAGAGCGCCGTTTGTTTTGGGGGAAGCTGAGCCTTATTTGTCCCTACCAGACGCCCCCGCCGTTTAGGCCCCCAAGAGGCGCTGGTCCGGAAGAGCGAAGACCCATTCCGTTTCCTTCTGGCTCGTCCGGAGTCTATCATTTGTGCTTGGTTGCCCAAACACCGCCACGCCACTGAGTGGGTTCTCGCCCACTGTGGCTCCCCTCCTTCCTGTCTCCCTCTCACAATTCCAGTAATTTGGTAGAAATGTCCCAGAAAACGAGCTCCGTTCCCTTCGTGGACAAGTGTACTCCGTCCGTTAGGAAGTACTCGGGTGTTTTCCCATCAATCAAGCGATGCCTGATCTGATGGAAACCCCTGCCCCTGCAGAATTTTGCAACGGCCCCGTTCAGCTTCCTCCTTGACTTCTCACCTGCTGCATGGCTCTCTGCCCCCCTCCATTGCGCCCGGGGAATACCTTCCGACCATCCAATTTCAGTTTCGCCCAACTGTGCTGCGATTTCCTGCAATGAGCTTGTAATGTCCCTCAGCCGAACATCCCTCCTCAGGCTGGTCAAGTCGTTCCCTCCCAAGTGTATTACCAACACCTCTGGCTTCTGCCGCCTACTCAGCAATTTCCATAGTTGCCCCTCTAGCTGAGCCCACTTCATCCCTGGCACCCCGTGCCACTCACTCTTGAACTTGCCGGCCGTCAGCGCCTCCTGCTGCTGAGTCCAGCTCGCCTTAGCCTTTGAGATGAATGAGTGCCCCACTACCTACACTGTACGTTTCCTCCTTCCTTGTGCTGCTGTGAAATGATAAAAGGAGGGAACGGCATGGTTAACTTATATTTTTGCGAGCCTGATATATCGTTTGTAACATCCTGAAGACCATCTCCCCAGTTTCTTGATGTCTTCCGGCCATGCCTGCTCGGGGACACTTCTGCCCCCACCACCTTTCCATCTTGCTCCACCTTAACCAGGGTGGGCCTGCTCTGGGACACTTCTGCCCCTGCCACCTTTCCACATTGCTCCGCCTTAACCAGGGCGGGTCTGCTCCGGGACACTTCTGCCCCTAGCACCTTTCCATCTTGCTCCACCTTAACCAGGGTGGGCCTGATCCGGGACACTCCTGCCCCTGCCACCTTTCCATCTCGCTCCGCCTTAGCCAGGGCGGGCCTGCTCTGGGACACTTCTGCCCCTGCCACCTTTCTCCACCTTAGCCAGGGCTGGCCTGCTCCGGGTCACTTCCCTGCCCCTGCCACCTTTCCAACTTGCTCCTCATACTGCACCTGCAATAGGTTCCTCACCAATTTTATTCAGCAACAGCTCCCAACCAATTTAACTTTGCTCTGCCTGCCCTTGCAGGAGTTACCCTGTTGGGAGAGCACCATTCCTGGCGAGTGAGGTTGAGCTGAATTCCTTTGCTTGATTTTCCAAAACCACTTTGCCTCCATACCCCTTCTCTCACTCTTATCCCTTCCTTTCCTTTAAAGGAAGGCTCTCCCTTTCCGTATTCCTTATCGTGTTGGCCCAATTCCCCTGACCCCTACTCCTTAACGGGTTGCTTGAGCTTTGTTCTTGATATAGTCAATCGGTACTTTAAAATGGGAGGTTCCCCATTCCATTGTCATGTCCGGCCCATTTCCCCCTTCTTAATCATCTGCGGATGGGACCTTTCCCTTCCTTCAGGCAGCCAAAGCTCTCCCGCCATAGACCTAGCAGCCTGCCTCCCCGCAGCTGATACTAGGCTGATGGGGTGCTGTTCCCGACCCCCACCATCTGACTTGTCCTTGCTTCCCATCAGCCACCCTTGGCCCACCTTCTGGCATCTCAGTAGCTTCTTATTACAAACCGCTCCGCTATCTACCCGATGAACCACGAACATTGTTACTTGTTTTTCGATCCCAGAGGGGTGAAGGCTGTGCTGGCCTTGCTGCCCAGGTCAACTAAAACCCCACTCCCAATGTTTAATGATGTACCCCACTGTATGCCTGATGGTAGTGGTAATACCCTCCTCACAACTTCGAAAACCCGGCTGCCCCATGGGCCAGCCGCCAATGCAAAAAGAACCACGTTTGTCAGTGTTTTAATCTCCTACTCGCGCACACTCTCCAGTACGCAGAGTCATTTCAAGACTCAAAACAGAACTGGCCTTCCTGACAGTTAACTCGTAGCCAGAGTACGGCATGCCTCCTTTCCTTACACTACTGTACTCAGCGTGGGCCATGGGTTCTACCCCACATGTAACCTCCACCATCTACTTTGCTCGATGGGGCGCGTACCTGATACTGCCCTTAGACTCCGCTATTAAACCCTGCTGCCCGCTTCAGACCCCGTCCCGAAGCATGCGACCCCTTGCGGTATCGAGCCCTCACGCAGGTTATTAATATTGCGGCCTTGCCGCCGATCAATTAATTTCGTAGTCTATTCAACCGTGGCATTGCCGCTGTAAGCGATCACTGGCAGTTGCCTCCCCCTTGCATTACACCTCTACGCGTACAGCTGTAAATGAGAACCTAGTCAGCTACATCCTAACTGAAACATGCCTGATAACCACGTGTGCTGATGGCAATGAGGGAACAGTGCGCCTTGACACGCTCGTGTAGGGGTGCGATATAACTGCCATATCGTACAAAAAACGTGAGCCACGAAACTAAGAGGGCTGCATGCCCGCCAGTACTACCATAAGCATGCCACTGCAAGCAATGTCCTAGCAAGGAACCTCACGTAATCACTTCCCTACCATAACATACGGTGTACTTAAGAAACTCTGCCTAATCCTACAGGCACCTAATTTCTTAGATTCCCTGCACCTTGCTCTCCTGTGCCTGTCAACCATCTTATCCAAAGAAATGCAATATTTGTGCCCCCATCACACCATCCTGTGTCATAGCATGGAGGCCTGCCAAACCCCTTATCCAAACAAATGCCATATTTTGTGCCCCCTCACTGCATCCTGCATCATGCTATGGAGACCTGCCAGCGCCACTATTTATAACGTGTCAACTACCTGCTTCCGGCACCCACCTGGCTCAAACAGGCACCTGTATTTAACAAACATTGGAAGCATCTGCCGCCAGACCGCTACCTTACCAACCTTCTTATCTGCCAGAGGCATGCAAGTGATAGCTCCTACGAGAGCGCCCCGCAAGTTAAGGTTCCTGCTGCCGAGCTCTGTGATAGGCATGCAAGTGAGCGCTCTTTCAAGAAAGCCACACAATTTAAGGTGCCTGCTTACCTCTGGCTAATAGGGGCAGGCGCTGTGCTGTTTTACTGAAATTGCACAACTAAACTCGGTGGCCCTTTGTTCCCGCGTTTCGTACCAACACTCCCCACGTAGGCATCTAGTTCCACTTAAAGAAGCTAAGCAAGTGCACAACTAAAATCGGTGGCCCCTTGCTCCCATGTTTGGTACCCACACTCCCCACGTAGGCATCTAATTCCTTTAAAGAAGCTCCGCAAGTTAAGGCGCCTGCTGCAGAGCTTTGTGACATTGTTATGGTTTGCAACTGAAACCCCCCAGACCATACTGCCCCCATGGCCGACAGAGCCCCAGCCTTCCCAGCCCCTGCGGTGGCTTGAGTCCTTGTGGTCACCGATAGGGCAGAAAAAGGGGCCGTACCAGGTTGCCGCCGCTTCGGACCCTGGTTATATATATACGGTTTGTGCACTGACTGCCGTGACCCCGCTAACTATTGCGCTATCACTCCGGCTGTTCAACTGGCATTGAAAAACCATAGCCACATCTATCCTCCTTACTGTACCTGTAAGGAGAAAATATCTCCCTTCAGCAGACCATCGCCCGGCATCTGCACATCCTTCCGTTACCCCTTTATGCCCGTATCGGGGGCCTCCCTTACGCCCACAGGGGAGAACAGTACGCGATTACCCTGTGTGTCGCTCCCAGCCTGAACCTATTACCCACACCTGCCTCCTCGTTTCACTCACCCTGAGTCTCCCCGGTTCCGGGCGGCTGCACTGCAAGCCCCGTTAGGGCCTGTTCGCTTTAACTTGCCTCGTTACCCATTCCCTTACATGGCCTCTCGGATGGCACGCTGTCCCCCGGTTAAACACCATACTAGGCAGCCATAACTGCACAAATCGTTACTTCTAAATCATAATACCAACTAGCGCTTCCGCAGCACTTGTACTGTTACATGCGGTACCTTGTACCCCCATGACCTGTGCTAATGACAATGTGCCCCATATCAAGACCGAACCCACAACATTGGCCTTATTAGCACCACGGTCTAAGCCACGGAGCTAACCGGCTGAAACATTTACATTGTGAGGGAGAAACGCCACTGTCCGCAGTACCCGCTGAGCGATCGAAAAGTTAATCTGCATAAAAAACGTCAATGGGGTCCGCCATTACCACGTTGGCCTCTACCTCCATGAACTGAGTGAATAGTGTGCCCCTCAACCACTGAACTCCTTCCGGCCTTCCCTAGCATGTAATATCCACCAGTGCGCTGCATCTCTTAAAGTGCGTGCTGATGCCGGAGGATTCCCCGATTGTGGAGCCTAACGTGATGTACCCCGCCCCAAAAGAGGCCCAACGCATTTATTGGTGCCAGGCAGCAAAGAAAACTAGCGCTGGCCACATAAGTAATCCCACAGATCAAACATGACCCAACCTTGTATTTGCCACATCCTTAAACTATAATATCCACTGCTATGCACTGTAGACTACCTTAAGGTGTGACATGAGAGCTCCTAATTCATTCGCGCCACCAGAGCCTTTGTTCCTTTCCGCATTCGCAATACCCAATTTATTCTCGTTATAAACAAGCCACACGCTTGTCCGGACGTCCCTATCCTTAACCAACACCGGAGCAACCTCTTGCTCGCGCAAGGCACCCGCCTGCCTTCACAAGAAAAGGGTGAGCTTTAATGTATATCTAGGAAACAGCGATACACCACACCACCCAATAATCCTAATTTAGCATTTATACAACGCTACGCTCTACTCAATGTGCTATCAGACTGGCATTCCATACATTAACTGCACTCGATAACCAACAGCTGGGTACCTCACATTTCTTCACAGGCCCTTGCCAGCGATAACAAAAGCAAATGCTGAACCTGTTGGCAGTTAACACATTTTGATTAATTGACTTTCGCCCCTCCGCTTTCACATCCCTGAGGGGCGTCTCGAACTCATGACCCTATTGCTGGTCAACACATGCTCTACCCCATGAGCTATTACGGTGGTGTCTGCCTGTCTCAGCCTCGAGCTGCATATTGCACGCCTTGCGGCCACCAGGGTCCCACACCATTCTTGCAACCGCCCCCGCAACCTAACTGCCTCTCGCTACCCGTAGGGGTGATAACAACTGGGGAGGGGGAGGCACCGCATTCGGTGGATGCCTCTGATATTTGAAAACAAAGCAGCCCCCTGCTCGATAACGCCAAGGCCGTTTGCACATGACACGAGCAACAGCAACCACCTGGGGCTTGCTTCTAGCCTTCCGCCAGCACACGCGGCAATATTAAAGCCGATTCAAACGGCTGCCAACCCGCGACGACCCAGCGTCCCCACCCAAATACGGGCTCCCACGGCAATGTACTCACCCATGCTTTCCAAAGCACCTCCCCACAACGACCCGCACTCCACTCTCTTTACTGGAGCACTGCATCCTCAGGGCCTCACCTTGGCAGGAACACTTCCATCGCTCGCACCTGTTCCTTTGCATCTCTTCCACAGGAACCTGGTCAGTAACCCCGGAACCTCTTCCTTCGCGCAACCGAGCACGAACCGAAACGAAATCTTCTTCCTGGAAACGAAATTCCTTCCACTTGCGACCGGGTCCCAGTGCAGGAGCGAAATGCCTGGCACCCCGGTCCCGCCTGCTTTTTATCCTGGTGGCCCCGCCCCTTTTCCTTTGTTCAGCCCTTCGCGGGCTTTTGGGCCATTAGGCCTTTTGGCGCCGTTCCGCCCCTCGCCTTTTGACCTCAAGGGGAGGGTCCCAGGTCCTGGCGGCATGACCCCGCAGGGGTTACCCTGCTGCCTCCTCCATCTTGGGCTGATTTTTCCGTCGTCAGCTCCATGAAACACACCAATACAAGTTCCAGGGTCTAACTTTAAATAGAAAAAGTAAAGTGATAAATGAAGCGAAGTGTGAAAGTCAAGTGAAAAGTAAAAAGTTGAAAGTAATTGAATTAAAAGTAAAGTGAAAAGTTAGGGTAGGGCGTGCAAGTTGTACCCCCCTGTCACTTGCCGGGGGGAAGGGGTGCTCTGGCTGGCGTAACAAGGGCGGGGGTCAGGGGGAGTTCACAGGGATATGGAAAGGGCACAACGTTAGATGGTAGCTGGCAGGTAAGGAAAGAGGTTGAGAGGGTAGTGAACCAAAGTGGGGGGAATAAGAGAGTCAATGTTAAACAATAATGGAAGAAAATGGTTGGCTTCCCAATAGGATTAAGAATTTCTTCTAGTGGGAGTAAACAAGTAAAAGATAGAAGGGTTCACCACCACAAGAGCAGAGTAGTAAAAGGATGTTGCAAATGGCAAATGTGTAGAAGTGCTGGGGGGGAGGGAAATGGGTAAGAGGTCATGAAACCTGGGAAATGTATAAGGGGTCAAGAGACCAGGGACACTGTAACAGGTCAAGTGACTTGGGAAAGTGCGAGAGGTCACTGAATATGATGGCGGCGGGGGCATAACATCTGATGCACCACAGAGCATGTGTAGGGTGGTGGGAGGAGGAATAATAAAGTAAAGGAGAAGGTAATGGAAAGTAAAGTTGCCAATAAGTGAAATGTTATAAAAAATGTAAAGCTCGGGAGGGTGTGCAAGTTTGACCCCCTCTCTCTAAAGCAAGGAACTGGACTGTCTTGAAATGTCAAGGGATGTGGGGGAATGTGTAAAAGGTCGAGAGACCTGGGGAATGTGCAAGTGGTTCGGGAACTGGGAAGTGTAAGTGGTCTAGTCACCCCGTTACTGTCTAAGAGGTCAAATGTTCAGTGAGTGAACACCGCTACGATAGCCGGCAAGGGGAGTAGGGCGGGGGTGGGATAAAGCCACGGGGTCAATGAAGGGCGACAGAACCCTGCGGCATGCCAACTTCAAAGGTATGAACGTACAGGATGTGATTTTAACTATGTCAACGCCACTACATGATAGTCGGCATGGGGCATCAAGTAACAGGGCGAGGATAACGCCTGTGAGGGGGCAAAGAGACTGAACTGTAAAGTAGCCTGGTTTTGGACGAGGCGTCACAAGGACACTGGAAGACAGAGGCACTAGGGGCGAGCGGGTACCTAGCATAAGGAAAAGGCAGATGGGGGAACTCTCTGACGCCATGAGCCGTCTATGAGTCGTGGCGGGGGACTAGGCAACTGGCAGTAGGGGCTGGCAGGCACAAAGTAACAGGGCGCAGGGGAATCCAGTTAGTCGGGAAAAGGGGGTAAGGGGCCAAAGGTACAGAAAAGCGGTGCAGCAACTTGGGGAGTTGGTAGAGGACGAGTGGTCAGTTACCATGGGGGAGCAAATGGGGAGGAGAGTGGGGGGAGCAACCCCATGGGAACGAGGAGTAGTCAACGGGGTAATGGAAGGGGGCAATGCATGGGGGAATGAAGGAGAACAGGAAACCTAATGGGGCATGCAAGAGGGTAAGTCACACAAGCAACGGGTTAGCGAGTAGTAGGCCTGGAGACCGGGTGGGAGAGGCAGAGGTTAGGTACCAAGGTAGGGGAGGGGTGAGGAGGCAAGAGAGTTACTGGACCCCACGGGCAAGGAATAAGATAGGGACCTAGAAGCTGGGGTTCGGGCTGTGAAGGTGTTGGTTGAATGGAAAGTTTAGAGCATGTACACCTGGCCAAAAGGGGCAGGCGACAGGGGTGAAAAGATATTTAACGATCCTGCACCTGGGAAAAGTAGTAAAGTGGAATCGGCTGCAAAGTGAAGCCGTTGCCGAAATGGGGAGTGTTTGAAGTTGAGTTAATAAGTTAATAAAGTGGAAAAGTTAACAGCATCAGCTCCACACAATGGCTGCTGTCCGCCATCAAGTGGGGAAGTGCAAGGTTTTACAGCTCAGAGCAGAATCCTGATGCTGTATTACCAAGTAACAAGTAATGGAGCACCTGTAAGATACCTCCTGATTAATAAAGCAACTGCCGCCTGTCCATGCACAACCCGAGCCAGTGTTATTTTCAGGGGGTGATTGGGGAGGGCATGGGAACGTGGAAATGTGTGGAGGGCCCACAAGGTAAACAAAGTGATATCTGAAAACAGGCAAACCAAATGCAGGGCCCCCTGGGAGGGCCTGTGTGGGGTGTTGCGGCTAAACAACCACACATGAGGACCAGCAACTGGAAAGCAGAAGGAAAGGATGAACAATGTGTTTGGCATTGCTTTAAACACTTTTCATTCTATCCTTTTCCTGTAGAAGCACCGCCTCTCGCTCCACTAGAAAGCCGACTGAATCATGCAAATGACCCGGCAAAATGGCACACAGATGCCGAGCAGCCGAGCTACCTGCACGCTCGTCTCTGGCACGGCTTCACTGTATTGCCAACCTCCTCCAGGGCCATTCCCAAGGCGGGCAGTGCCCTTTCCGAAATTGCCGCTGAAACCTGCAGTTAGTAAACAACCCACTTAGGCCGGTTCCATCTGTTTCAGTAGAGAGCCGAGCGGGGCGGAGCGCTCAGGCAGGCGGGAAGAGACAGCTTCAAAGAGACCAATCTTGAAAGCTCACACCGCTAGACTTACCATGTGTAAGCTATTATGCGTGTTTGCAGTCAACAAGGGTATTTTGAGGAATTGTTGCCATGTGCCGTTCTGCAGAGTGTAAAGGTGAGCGTGGCAGCCGAGAGTTCACGCGAGGTCGCTTTTTGGGCTCGGTTGGATGTGAGGTAAATGACTGTCTATTCCCGGCTTTCTGACACATGAGAAGAAAGCATCCAACACACTAAGGAAAGACAGTGTCCAGGGACCAAACAACGGGCCTGATAGGTGTCGTAAAAGCAAGGGGTAAAACAGGCAAATAGAGTACAAATGAATGAATTTCCTGTTTAAGAAGCCATTTCGCGCCTGCACTGACATTAATGAGGGGTAGCTTGGAATAACAACCGCTACCCCGGGGTGGAGGCTTGCCACCCCAGTGGATTGCCTTGTTTGTGATGTAGCTGCACTGCCTGCAAAGACAATGTGCGCATGACACGTTCAGGGATAACTACCGTGTGTGTGCCTCCCACACAAGCAGGCCAGCACATCATGTGCTCTGGTGCAGATATGACCGGAAATGCACAGGTCCCCTGCCAAAACTTGGGCATCTACCAAAACCATTGCTGCTGTACTTTTTTCGACAGATTCTATATTCCATTGCCACCTAAATATAGTCCTGATGCGTGGCCCAAAACCACCAGTCAGACCTTAAACTACAGGAGTGTGCCGATGTTTGTCGAATGGCTGTGGCTGCCTCGTACATGTACAGGGATGGAGGTTTGCCAATCGCCTTTATCTGAACGGGGGTCTTGCTTCTGGGGGCAGTGAATGTTGTGCCCTGTGCTGCTTGTATCGCCATCATCCTTTAACATAGGAGAGGTCCTAAGTCTGAAGTACTTTATTTCAAGTGCGTTTCTATGCTAACCTGTCCTTCTTGCAACTGAGGCTCCTGCGCCTGGGTTCTTGCCTTCTTACTCATGCCTCAAAGAAATCCTTCGTTCATCTACATGCTTACTGGAGCCTACCCAGCCCACCTAAGTCCTAAACTGGCAAAAACGCACACACGCATCTTCTAACTTAAACTTACTCTTAGAATCTCCTAAACGTGGACTGCGGTCACCAAGAGCGTTCCAACCACAAAGTGCATTGAGACCGTACGAATGGGGAAAGGGTGCTTTATAAATAACTAATGCAATACAGTATATGTTGGGGCTCCATTACAGTGATAGTATCTATTCTGGCCTTCTGAGCGCAGCCTACAACAAGCGCAAGACTGTGGCCACCTCATCTTCTGCCTTAAGACGTCAGACCGTATCATCTAGGCCATGACAATGGTTCTATATTATTTTGCCGGAGTTCGGCAAAATTAATTCGAATCACCACGTTTTTTTAAAAAGAAAAGAAAATCTGAATGATACTGTCCCCACCATACCTCCCTTCCTCACCACTACCACCCACACCGCAAACTCCACCACCCCACCTATACCGCCACCCTAAAAATACATATGCATCTCCCTCCTCGAAGTAATTTTGGCCAAGTAAATAACAACGTTGTAGTTTACTTTGTCAAGACAACGTGACACCGTGAAACTTCTTCACTGGTTAAAGAGAGTAACCATAATGACTTCAAGATTAAATAATGACAATAATGATTTAGCTATCCAGCGTTTTTGCCAAAGCACTTTTCATAGAACATATTTACATGCAATATCACCCAACCGAAGTTGGTACTCATTTATCAGACTCAGAGGGATGAAAGGCTGAGTCTGCTTTGCTGTGATTTGAACCTGTGATTTGCAGATCACACACAGATTGCAGCAGCGAGTGCTCAACCCGCTGAGCTATATCACTGGCGTTACATGTCTGTCTCACAAAGACTTTCATGGACATGTGTCCCTCTATCTCTCTTAAGTGTCCAAGCTCTACCAGTTACCTACAGCCGATTTCCCAGTGCATGAACCTCGCGCATAGATGTCCTTACTCTCCAGGCAGCTGGGCCTGGAATTCATGACTGCCATATTGGAATGCAAAAGGGGTGTGTGCAGGCGAGTACACCATTTTACACTCCCCTTTTGCACTCCGATGGGCACATGTTGAAAACTATGTGGAGGGGATCTGTGTACATCAAATTGGAAACGTAAGAGGTTCTTTCCGTGTAAAGTACGGGGTACTCCAAAAATGAGCTCCATCACGTCAGTCATTCCCCCAATAACTGGCTTTGTAAGCAGACGGTCTGCTTATGTCCTTACAAGGCCACGAAGCGACGAAGGAGCAACCAAATGTGAAAAAGATCTTTGATAGGTTCTGCTTTCTCTCAGAGTATTAGAAAAACTGCCTTTATTACCATAAATACCTCGCAGATCGAATTTGATGTCTCCCATTTTTATTTCTTAAGGACAACAATCTCCCAAACCATAGGAAAAAAATAAACTATTCACACAATTTATTTCATTTTGATACATTTTATTTTGGGTATTTACTAAGCATGAGCGCAGGTGTTGTATGTTTTACGTGATTATCTTCAATGGCTTTGGGGGTACCCGTGCTTACGACATGGCCTTCATTACTAGTTAGGGATGCAAGGAATAGTCAACAATTACAGCGAGTGGGGAACATGTAACAGTGCAGTAGGGGGGTGAGTGGTAAAGAGTGATAATCAGGTGGGGGCTGGGTGAGTTTGTGGCGGTGTATATTACAGGGCATTTGGAATGTACTTCATGGCCCAGCAGCCACTTCATACCATTTCGGGGGCCACTGTGTGCTTTGGTCTGTGAGCCATTAGCCATCGCCTGTGCACATGGCAATGGTCTCTTTGCCAGATATGGCTCAGGACTCACCAAGCCACTTGTAGTAGCCAATGCATTGTCTCTGGGACACTGGCCATGACCCTAAGCAAAGTCTAGACAACAAAGGGTCTGAGACCAGTTTCCCGACTGTTAGATCTGGGGGTTGAATCGCAAACCCACATTTGAAGGTCTGCAAACCCACAGTTGGGTGTACATAGCAACAATTGGGTCTTCAAAACGCGTGAGTAAAGGGGCCATATATTTTGAGGTTTTGAGGACTTATTGCACCCCTCTGTGACCCCGCCACCCAATCTTTGGTTGAAGGGTGGCCTAGAGAGCTGCAACATATCCCTTTTCAAACTTTTGACCCCATACTTGCCAAAGAAAAATACACTGGATCACAAGGTACTTACTAACTACCGCCCCATTGCAGGTCTGTCCTGGTTACCTTAAATCTTGGAAAAAACCGTGACTGTGCAACTGCAAAACTACCCGGAAGACCGTGGGATTTTGGATCTGCATCAATCCGGTTTTAGACCAGGTCACAGGACTGAGAGAGCACTTTTGTCAGTCTGAGATGACATTTTGAAGCCTGCCGATGAGGGATGAGGGTGTATCCCCCCACATATGCAAGAGTGCCACATTTGGACATGCTGGAATTGGTTCGGTGACCACCCAGGACAGACAAACCTTTATCTGTCCCCAAAATAATTGCACTGTAGGGCACTTTCATAGCAAATGGAAGAAGGACCCCACCCCTACTCTGCACTTCAAACACTGGGGATCTTCTGTCTTGCCCATTAGGTGGAGGCGAACCCTGCAATAGTGCACCCTGTGCAAAATGTTATATTGTAACAGACGTAGTCAAACAGATATGCCTGCCTCCCTTGGTGACATTACCGCTTCCATCCAGTCCTGCTCCTCCATGCTGCCCAGGTCACCCAACCATCTCCCTCTTAGTTTCCACAGGGGTTTGAACGTAAAATGTTTGATCATCTCATATGATTGTTATATCGCTTTCCCCTTGATCTCCCCTTCCAGCAGGTTAGCCTCTATTAGGGCCCTCTCGGGAACCTCCCATGTGTCTTGATTCTCCTGGCCCATCGCGTGCTGCCACCTTGCATAGGTGTACCTGTCTTGGTCCTGTAGACGAAACCCCTCCTGTAATCTTTGGAAAGATACCAGCCGACCCTGTATTAAGATATCTTTCATCCTCCGGATTCCTTTATCCTGCCATCTCTTCTGCCATCCCATTTTGTGAATCTCTGGCACAGTCACATTCCCCCAGATGGGGCTTCCCTCGTCACTACTCCTCCCCATCTCATTGCTTTGGGGGGCGCTGTATTTGCCGCCAGGGTGCAGACCCTGGGTTTTGCCATCTCGTCTGGTGGTGCTCCTCCATATACCACCTGCAGGGGTGACCTGGTCCCCATACTCCTCACTTCCCGCTCAACAGGTGGTCTATCCCTCCCACCAAACAGCCACTCGTTTATTACTATAAACTGAGAGGCCCAGTAGTAGTGCTGCACGTTCCGAATCCCCAATCCGCCATCCCATACAGACCTGTATTGTGCCCCATATAATCTGACTCTGAAGTTTTTCTATGGTCCGGAATCCCCCCACCGGCACCTTCTCTGGGGCGTTCTGTAGAATGTAAAGAAGACACAGCAGCACTAACATTTTGAAGAGGTTTGCCCTGCCTACAATTGCGATAAGAAGTATCGCCCAGTGTTTCACAACACCACTAAATCTATCCAATACTGTATCGAGGTTGTTATGAAGATACTCTGATTCATGTACCCCTACTGTAGTACCCAGGTATTTGATGGAGCCTTGATCTATTATTAGCGGATATCCCTACGGTATCGCCTCCCCCTCGCCCTTAGGCCTCTCACTTCTCTGAACTCGCGAAACATGTGCATAACTCTCGGCCCCAACCGTTTCGGCTCCCCCAGGTATAGAAGTACATTGTCCACGCACAATGATAAGCGGTCTTCCCTGCCCCCCGGCCACAAAAACCTTTGCAGCAGGGGTCCACTCTCACCCTTATCACACATGGTTCCATTACCAGCAGAAACAGAAGTGGCGAGAGAGGGCACCCCTGTCTGGTGCCCTTCTGAAGTGGAAAGGCATCCAAAGCCCAGACATTCACCCTAACTCCAGCTTCCGGCTTGGTATACAATAACTTAAAGGATAGTTCCGGGACTTTTTTTTTATTGTCCCTACGGGTCGGCCATGTGTTTGTAAGCATAAATCGGTAGATCGTAGGAAACTTTCCTATGGACCTTACCCGACTTTTCGCCCATTATCGCACTCGAAATCAGCCTCCATTTTGTGATAATCCTATCATTTCGCCCCATCGACCTGGCTCACCTGCCTTTGCGGCACTAAATCAAATCCCCCGCCCCTGAGCCTGACATCAGCAGACGCGTACTGCCCATTTCAAGCACGTCTCGTGTCAACAATCGCTGCGCCTCAGCTATTGACGTGTTGCCATGGAAATGGCAGGACGCCTCTTTCCCCAATAAGTATAAACAGACCGTTTCACAACACACAGCAGCAGATTTTCGATTCCATTCCTCTCTCTGTGTTACTTTGAGTATTCTGTGACTCGTTTCAGTGCTCTGGTCAGCTACCTTCGCCGCTTGTAGCCCGTGTGAACACCTGTACCATCTCTGTAAATTATTTTACTATCTTTACCGCACAATGGCCACAATAATGCCGTATATGTACGAGCCCGAGTACACCGAGGAGGAACTACTGGAAAGGCAAGCACGCGAAAATGATGGGGATTCGGACGGCAGTTGGGAGGACCAGTCAACGGATGAAGAGCCTGGACCATGTCGCATGGACGGCATCTCCACCTGGTGCACGTGCAATCGGTGCGAGCTAATGCCAACTGAGGAGGAGAACTGCTGCTGCCGTGAAAATTCCGGGTGCTTGGCCTACATTTCGGAAAGCGAGCAAAGTCTGCAGGAAGGCGAGCAAAGTCCACAATGCATCACCGAGCTGCCAGAGTTCAGGGAAGCTTGCCTCTCACGGACCGTGCTGAGGATGATGATGGTGCTTATGCACGAACTTCGTGGCACTGTTCGTCCGCGTAATCCGAGTAACGAGTAAGTATACTCTGTTTGTGATGTCAGTGATGCCACTACTATTTCATGGTCGTCTCCCACATATAAAATTACATTTACATATCATTCGAACGCATGTAAATTGGTTCCATATAGTGCATTTTCTAGATATAATTTTTTTCTAAGAAAAATGACATGTGTTACCTGAATCGACATTGATAAGAAAGTTTTGTCAGTTTAATACAGTTTGCATCTTTTTTTTTCACAGGTGGTACAGGCTGGTGGCCTATCGTTGCTTCACTTGGTGGCTTCACGGGAGGCTCGGACACCGCGTTCGGAGAGTAATACCTGCCTGTGCGGTACTTGCCATTAGACAACATTTCCCCAGTGACAGTGGACAATACCGCGGATTTTCCCTCGATGTGCTGCAACCTCAACTTTACAATGTGTAATGTTTATTATTTATGTTTAATTAAAATCTAAAATAAAGCCCAACATATATTTTAACAATGGTTGTTTTGATTTTTTAAATGAATCTAGTGTGTCTCCGTTGAATAGCCTTCCAGTGCCTTGTCTTGTCACACCACATGTCTCCGGCCAGCATCCTCCCTCACGCTGGCCGCACACCTTCAATCCACATAACCGTTGAACCCATATATGCAGCAGTCATACATATATTATTTTGTGGGTTGGCATCAAGCGTTGGCAATAAAAAGCCGTTGGATTTTATTGATACAAAACATGGTTATAGGTAAATAATAAATATGGTTGATCATAATAAATCCTCTTTTTGGGCACCGGGTACAGAGATGACCCCCATATATTCTCCTGGGAGGGTGAGGTATTTATAAACTCACCCCCCTGCCTTCCATGTAGTAGATCCTGCAGCCATCCTCTTACATTCAGTTAGATGGCCTCTCCTTGGTGAGGCCCTGCGGCAAACGGGTCTTGTCTGCACGACCACCGCCCCGATCCACCCCCCCGCCCTATCAAAGGCAGTTCGCACCAGGGTACTTGCGCTGCTGGCAAGTGGAGCTGTCAGGGAGCGATAAAGGCCAAGAGGTGCCAAAGACCATGTACACTTCAAAGTGGTCTATAGAGCATGGGTTGTTGTTCCCATGTCTACCTCCAGACCCCGTGTCTCCTGCCAAGCATCCCCCCTCACGCTGGACGCCCCCCTGCAATCCACATAAGTGTGTCTCCATTCACGAGTCTTCCTGTGTCTTGTCTGCACGACCACCGCCCCGATCCACCCCCCGCCCTATCAAAGGCAGTTCGCACCAGGGTACTTGCGCTGCTGGCAAGTGGAGCTGTCAGGGAGCGATAAAGGCCAAGAGGTGCCAAAGACCATGTACACTTCAAAGTGGTCTATAGAGCATGGGTTGTTGTTCCCATGTCTACCTCCAGACCCCGTGTCTCCTGCCAAGCATCCCCCCTCACGCTGGACGCCCCCCTGCAATCCACATAAGTGTGTCTCCATTCACGAGTCTTCCTGTGTCTTGTCTGCACGACCACCGCCCCGATCCACCCCCCCGCCCTATCAAAGGCAGTTCGCACCAGGGTACTTGCGCTGCTGGCAAGTGGAGCTGTCAGGGAGCGATAAAGGCCAAGAGGTGCCAAAGACCATGTACACTTCAAAGTGGTCTATAGAGCATGGGTTGTTGTTCCCATGTCTACCTCCAGACCCCGTGTCTCCTGCCAAGCATCCCCCCTCACGCTGGACGCCCCCTGCAATCCGCATAATGCCACGACATATACACGTCATTCATTCACAAACACACCCCTGTTTCGAATTCTTTATAACCCACTTCATATTTCTAATGAGAACTTCTTTGCGCTTTGCTAGTCAACCCGTGAAGGTGCTGGTTATCTGCTCTTCGTCTCTGTGAACTTCCGTGACCACTTTGAGCAAACTCGTCAGTTTGCAACCTGTGAACTGCTCCCTCTTCTACGACAAGAAACTACTCTGATCCCTGCATCTAACTGTTTGTTCGTCAAGGTAAGTCCATGTACCATAATCATTTTGCGTCCAATTTTTTAATTTATATCTATTTGCTAGTAGTCATCAAATTGCATCCATGTTTTCTTTTCGTTCACGACAGTACATGCAAGGAACTAGTCACATGTTCTGAGTTTAGTCAAATTACTTTTTCTATTTTTTGAAAGTTATTGAAATACTTATCCGCATGTGAATAACGTGTATAGTTCCAAGAACCAAAACGGACCTTGCATTGAACCTTTTATGTGTCATTTAATGTTTTAACACATTGGTATTCATAGAGAATTGTTGATCTTTACTTTTCAGAACTTTCCATAATGCCTGCCTGTTCCATTGGCGGTTGCCCTTCGAAGACCCATAACAAATCTGAAGGTACTATAATGCATGTTTTCCCTAAGACAATAGATCAGATAAGAGAATGGGTCCGATATTGCGGATATCCAGCCTCTGAGCTAGAAAGTAGAGTCCTAGAAGTCTTTGCGGACAAGAGGGGTGATCGATACCGCATCTGCAGCAGGCACTTTAGCCCAGACATGTACTCCACATCATTGCTAATAAAGAAGAAAACACAGCGAGCGAGGCGAAAATTGCTCTCAACCGCTATTCCCACTCTATTCGTCCACATCCCTCCACTGGTGAGTCAAGTTTACGGATTTAGCTCTCGGCCTTGCGGTAGTGTGTAGCATTAGCTAACAATAATTTCCCCATTTATGTATCCACTCAATATGAAGGCGGAAGATTCTCCATCCGTGTCGTTATTGCAGTCATCAGCCACTTAAAGCGCCTATCAGGTAATCTTACTTAGCTATTCTGACACTGACTTGTTTTAGGCATGTAAATCAATAGTTTTAATTGATCGTGTAATTATTTTACCTAATGGTACACCACAGTACTCGTCCTCTAGTCTTTGTTTTCAGTTATAATTATTGTTATCCAAAATAATGCAAGTACTGTCTTTCAGGGAGATGCTGAGGAGTCCAACGCATTGACGACAACCGTAGATGTCACTCAGATGCTCGAGGTACGTTTCCGGACAGTTCCATCGATGGAGATCATCAGATCTTGCATTCTTGTAGCGTGATTGTTACACACAATGTTTCTTTCGTTTTTAGCCATTGGTATGTCCTTCTGTCGTCGCCCTCCTATGTGTCTTCTTTTTTCAATATTGTGTTCATTACTAATGAAAGTCCTATGTTTCAGGGAGTCGATGGAGCATTAGTCCAAGAAGAAGGGGGAGCATGCAGTTACGGGTCGGCGCAACAGCTTGCAGAAGTGTGCACCGCAGTTACAGCGTCCCTTGATGTTCTTATGCATTTCGAGGTATGGATACTGACAGATCAATCATGCGAGATCAAATGACGTGATTACATCCGCTATACTTCCTTCTTTATTAACGCAAGTACTATGTTTCAGGGAGCTGACGGAGCTTCTTCAACAAGAACATCACCCCTAGTAGTTGATGCAGATCTCTGGGTGGTGACACTTCCAACGATGGAGCAAATCGAATCATATTTAGATATCCATTATTTATTTTAGACAACTGATCATTTGTGCAGGTCTATTTAGATGAGCCGTTGACGCCTGCAGAAAGTTTATGTTCTTTTAAACAAAATAGAAAACCATACTAATGCAATTACTGTGTTTCAGGGAGTTGCTGAAGCGTCATCTTCAATAATATCATCAATGGAAGTCTATGCGGAGCCCGAGGTATGGATCTTGACAGTTCAATCTACCTAGATCAACAATGCGTGAACTATTGTCGTTTGAATGTTCTACACAATGCGTTCATTCGTGTTTTGCTATTGAGATGTACGTATGGGTATTGGTCCCCAAGTACATTTTGTGTTTTCAATATTATTATACATACTAATGAAAGTTCTATGTTTCAGGGAGTCGATGGAGCCTCAGTGAGTGATGGATGTGCTTATCATGAAAATATAGTCGTTGCAGCGCGAGAGGAAGTGGAGACATGCACACACGAGTCGGAGCAACAGCGTCCAGATGTTGAAGTTCGAGGCAAGAAAGTTTCAAAGAAAAGAAAGCAAAAGAAGGTTAGTGTCCTGTTCACTATATTATGTTGTCTTTCACTGTCAATAGTTCAATACTGTAAGTTGTGTTTAAACTGAACATCCCTTTTCTAATCTGTCCTCTAGTTGCGAGTGGGTGTAAGAACTAGATCTACACAGACAGTGAAGCGAACGAGAGATGTTGCTTGTCAAACCTTTTGGCAGGGACTTGAGACTGGAGATGCATCGTGCCAATGGGAAGAATATGAAGTGATTGACAACGGAGCTATACCACCACCAGCCATTGATAGTGAATGTCCTCCTGGTAGTTTGGATGCAGTCGGAGATCAATTCACAGAATCCACACCCGCAAAAAATAAGAGCACGCGAAAGTTGAAGACATTGTTTTTTTCTCCCATCTCCGGACAAGGAACAGTTGTTGCAGTGGAAGAGAATGACATGGACGACAATGAAACACCATCAATATCACTCAGCATAGCGGAAGACGATATCAGAGATTGTACCTTTCATGCGAGTGACATGTCCTCAATGTTACAGGCCGAACCAGCTGGGATGCAGAGTGACAGTATAAGGAAAGAGGCCAAATTCATTGTATTCGATAGCTGTTTGATGGATATTATTATGATGATGAAATGTGGGCATTGGGTTGGTGGGGAAGTATGTGGGGAGCCATTGATTAATGTGACTCGTGCAATTCGAGGCACTAACCTTAAAATACATGCTACCTGTACACAATATCATCCGTTCGCATGGTCTGCACAACCCATGCTGGGGCAACTGCCAGCAGGCAATCTACTTTGTGCAGCGGCCGCACTTTTTAGTGGTTCAAGTTTTAAAAAATTAGAGTCTTTCTTTCAGTTTGTGGGAATCCATTTCATTGCGAAAACTCAGTTCTACAAATACCAAACCGATTATCTATTTCCAGCCATTAGCGAAGCTTGGAGAATGGAAAAAATGTCTATTGATAGTACATTCGCGGGCAAACGGTTCAGGCTAGCCGGTGATGGACAGTGCGACAGCCCAGGATTTTCAGCCAAGTACTGCACCTACCACTTTCAGGACATGGAAAGTAAGAAAATTGTGAGTTCGGTGGTCGTGCAGGTGTCACAAAGTACATCCTCAGTGGCCATGGAGAAAGTTGGCTTTGTAGCATCATTGCAAGAACTACAATCGCGGGGAATGGTGATCGACCTGATAGCCACGGACAGACACGTTTCAATTGCCAAGACAATGAGAGAAGAGTACAAAAATATAAATCACCAATTTGACGTATGGCATCTTGCAAAAACAATCAATAAAAAATTGTCGGCTGCAGGAAAAAAAAAAGATATGCAAGGTATTTCACAGTGGTCCAAGTCAATCAGCAACCATCTTTGGTGGAGCTCAAAAACATGTGAAGGGTCGTTGGAAATTCTACTGGAAAAATGGCGGTCAGTAATGTTGCACTGTAGCAACGTACATCGATGGTCGACAAATGAACATTTCCACAAATGTGAACATGGCCATTTGTCCACAGAGGAGGCACGGAAGAAGAAGTGGTTGATTCCTTCATCACCCACTCACAAGGCCATTGAAAAGATTGTATTTGATAAAACTATAACAAGAGATTTGAGGGGACTCACGGAATTCTGCCACACAGGAGATTTGGAGGTGTTCCACAATATGTGCCTAAAGTACAGGCCCAAAAGATTGCATTTTGGCATGGAAGGCATGATAAATCGGACTCTTCTAGCGGTCTTGGCACATAACCATAATGTTGGCCGTCAACAAAGTAGGACGACCGGAACTTTAGGGACGCTTCGCTACAATAAGGCCTTCACTAAAAGAAGTAAACAATGGGTGATCAAACCAGTGTTTGAGGATATGCAATATGAGTTTATTGAGAGACTTATCGTAGATGTCCTCGATAGGCACATACATGGAGTGGTGAACGAACCTATGCAGGGGACAACTGCATTGCCACCCAACATTGCCTCTGTTCCATGTCCACCTAAAGCAGAGCTCATTGAGAAATACACATCACGGTTTAAATGATTGTAATTTGATTGTCTGTTCTCTCGAGTCTCCTCATGTTGCAGGCCCATTGCATATGTGTAGCTATGTATTGTGTAAATAAAAGTGATTGCTCAGTGTAAATGCAATGTGTCTCTCGAACCTTGTTCATTTGCGCATTAAATTAAACCAAACAGTAATATAAATCATTTTTACAAAAATTATAGAATGTTTCCGTATTACAAACACATGGCCGACCCATAGGGACAATAAAAAAAAAGGCACGCAGACAAGATGCCCTTACACTAACTGCAGCTAACTAGAAATGTGTGCTCGCTCAAAGTGAAGGTCAGCTGCTTTGATGTTTTGCTCGGGTGGCGGAACGGCCCACGACCCAGTATAAGGTTCTATTGTGATTTGACCTTGACAGGCCGGGACCATCCCGAAAGACTAAGAAAAGATAATGAATAAAATTTCAGAAACTAAACGATGAGCCACGTTCATTAGAAGAAGTAACGTCGGCAAAGAAGGAGTGGTGTTTCGGGTCTGCCCTACACAGAGACACAATGGAAAATGCAAATATAATGTAAGTAACTTTTGATGAGTTTATACCGCAATTTCATTACTATACAGTGGCTTTAAAGACGGGTTCAGTTGTACTTGTTCGTTCTATGTGGCATATTGTTTTCTACCGCGCACTATCTTGAGGAGAAACATCTGCTTTTACTGAAGCACCTCAAAACCTTCCTCTTTGCTTCTGCTTTCTCTCTCCCTCTCCCCTGCTACAACTGGACCACTGTCTGCGACCTCGGTCCTGGGCCCTTCCACTCTCCACCTGCACTGCCTCCCTGTCAACCCCTGCACCGGGGGACTGTCTCAGTATCCTACAGCCCCCCCTTCCCAGCACTTGTTCTGCACTTACCTTGCACTTGCCACCAGCTGGCCCTATTTATTTATTATTTTATGCTACTTACCTTGTACTCCACTCCCCCCCCTCCCTGCCTCGCCACGCCTTTAAACACTTGTGTACACCCAGTAGCGCTGTCCTCGCTATGATTTTAATAAGGATCTGATGGTGAGACTAATTTCATTTTTTATGTTTTTAGGTACATCATTCACTACTGTCTGTGTCACGAGTACCAGACACCGGCGGACGGCTTCTACAGCCGCCAGTTGCTTCTCCGCGTGAACAACGTTACCACCCTGACCATTTTATGGGACGATCGCCAAGTACAAGTATGCCCTTACGCGGTACTAACGGTTAGATGCAACATACCTACCGTTGTGGTGGCCTAGTGCCTCGTTGTTGGAACAGCCATGCGATTATCAGTGCGACCGAAGAGCTTATTTTTATCGTAAACCAACACCCTGTGTACTGCACACGAACATCGCTTCCCTCAATACGAACTTTTTGGAACATGAGCAAATAAAAATGCAAATCGCTGAATATTCTCTAAACATTTGATGTCAAATAAATGTACTTTACCACATTTACAATCTTGCGGTTTGATTTCAAAGTACAGTTTCATATTCCGAATTGTGGTGCGCTGTATTGTGAGCTGATCTGTGTTGATTTCCGGGGTCTGTGTGGAGTCGCGTAGAAGACGCCTGGGCGCGTTTGCCTACGCAGCTCAGTCACGTCACGGATAGAGGCGGGGAATATGAATGTTTTGATAAAGTCTGTTTCAGGGGCGGGGGATTTGATTTAGTGCCGCAAAGGCAGGTGAGCCAGGTCGATGGGGCGAAATGATAGGATTATCACAAAATGGAGGCTGATTTCGAGTGTGATAATGGGCGAAAAGTCGGGTAAGGTCCATAGGAAAGTTTCCTACGATCTACCGATTTATGCTTACAAACACATGGCCGACCCGTAGGGACAATAAAAAAAAAGTCCCGGAACTATCCTTTAACCCAGTTTATGGACCTCAGCCCAAGGCCAAACCTCTCCAACACTGGCCAAAGATACTCCAACCTACCAGAGTCAAAAGCTTTTTCGAGTGTATTGCCATGACTGCATGTGGCTCCTCAAGTGTGGCGACCAGAATCAATGCATTGTGCAATCGTCTAAAATATATCCTGGTGGCCCTTCCGGGGATAAAGCCACACTGGTCGGGATGGATCAGGGCCGCTATGACTGGTAGCAGTTTATTGGCCAGGACCTTTGCAAGAATGGTCACCTCCCCGTTGATTAAGCAGATTGGGTGATATGCACTACATTGCTCTGGTGGCTTTCCTTTTTTGTGCAGGACTACAATTGTTGCCTGATGTACATCCTCAGGCAGGGACCCTCCCTCTAGACATTCCATGAACATGGCCCTCATCTCCTCGACCATCCCCTGCCCCACTAGTTTTCAGAATTCCACAGGGAGTCCATTATGACCTGGCAATTTCTCGGATTGGAGGTGGGGGATCTCTACTTGGATATCCTCTCCCGTGGGGTCCAGCTCCAATCTCTCCGTTTGTTCCTGGCTCGCCTGTGGTAGGTCTGTCGCCCTTACATATTGTGCTATCAACCTCACATCCCCAGATGGTGGGGCTCTATATAATTCCTCATAATGCGATGCGAACGCTCCTGCTATATCATGCTTGTAAGCGATATTCAATCAACACTACAGCTAAGTCAATGCCTAGTCTGGGATGCTGAGGAAAACCCTTATTGATGTATTTTTATATCCAGTTCAGTACTCTGGATGACAACCCTTGTATAACACCCCCCTCTTAGAATCCCCCTGATCCCACTGAGTTAAGAAGTAGGTTTGTTTTGCAAATTAAAAGGTTTATTTGAAAATGTAAACAATATATATATATATATATCACACTTCTATAAATAAATTGATAATGGATATTACACTTGTGAATATGAGCAGTAGTCAGCAAGATGTAACTTATTAATAGGAACAGAAGAATAAGGTGGGAAAGAATGCTTTATATGGTTCAAGGAAACGCAAGGTGGAATAAAATGCAGTACAGAAATAACTTGTTATGTTTTAGCAAAAGGTAATATGATCACTTTTTCTTTTGACAATTCACTCCCCACCTATGCAGTACAAGAAATGGAAAGAGAGCACACAGTCTTCAAGAATCCCAACAAATCACACTTTATAATGCAATACACAGTTCCAGTTCTCCCAGCAGCTTAGGGAAAACAGGGATGAGTTTTAAACACAGGCAAATTACTTTAACGTGGTTTGCAAGGAAGTGAAAAGGTGCTAAAATTGCTTTTAATTCCATCTAGAGGTTCAGGGTAGGTGATGGCTACTTTATATTAGTTCAGGCTCACTTTAACAATACTCTATGAATGATTAGCAGATTGCAAACAAATTTTAGCAAAGAGAAGCAAAAAGCTGCTGATTTCTACAGATGAAGAAATCGGGCCAAATCGCAAATCGCGGTAAATTTCGTGAGTGCGTGTCTCGCGATTACGGAAAAAGTATAGGGAGTGGGAAATCTCGTTCCTAGCACAAACGGTTCCGGAGATACGGATGATTTAATAAAGGTAGATTTTCGGATTTAAAGTAAAACTCAAAATGACAGGTGACAGCTTGCAGCTGCAGAATTGACAGGTGACAGTTGTGCAGCTTTAAAAATGACAGATGACACAATTTCTAGGAGGCTGTTCTAATTAGCTTAAAATAGCTTGAATTAGATTATTTTAACTAAGAGATTGGGTTCTGCACAGTTCTGGCGGATACTCACTCCTAATTTTGAAATTAATGGGCCTCGTCACGGATCTGGTCAACTGGACTGGACTTCGGTTCTCTCTGCTCGGCGGGTCAATCAGGCACCGGTTCTGCTCACAGCGGTCTGGGTCTCTCTGTATCTCTGGTCTGGTCTCTGGCAATTGTTCTTGGCAAAGAATTCAAACGGCTGTGGAATAGTTTGCAAATGATTTTAAGGATGCTGAGGCCTGCTGAGAAGAGGTCTCAGTTTGTGGGCTTAGGCCCTTGCTTTAAGTTCTGAAGTAAAGTTCTGGTCTTTGGAGATTGATGGATGTGAAGTCTGGAGTCTCCCGTCAGAGCATCCTGCAGAAAATGGAATTGACCTCCCTACCTGTCCCAGCAGTCTCTTTTTATGTGTTTTGCAAGTGGGTGTGTGCGTGGCATAACTGAGCCTGCCCCTCTCTACTTGTCATTGGCCAAATTCTCCCCTCTCCCATTATTGGGGGAAGGAAATGGATTGTCATCATGATGAGGTCTGTTTATGGGTCAGAGGATCCTCCCCTGGTCAATTTGCCCACAAATCTATATTTGATTCAAATACATATTTCCCAGGTACACAAGTGGTTGACATTACATGTACATATGGCACCTTGCTTAAGGTAGTCTCTGTTCTGCCTCTGGCGTTTCTAGGAGCCTGCATTCAAAAATGGCAACTTATTTTTGATTTTAGTGGGTTGTGCAATATGGGATTTTCATCAAAAATTATACAAAGGTACCTTTCCTTTCCACATATATCCCAGTAACTTCCCATGTCTCTAGCTTAAACACATTGTCTACAATATTAATAATTAGCAGGGTTTTGCCCCAGAACATGGTACAAATTGGAGTTTGGACTGAAATCGTGAGGGCATTTTTCAAACTAAGACTCTCAAAGTTGTACATTCCTGTCATTTGGTTACAATAAGTTATCACTATTTCTATAAAATATATATTTGTTGCAATTCAACTCCCAAAGTGTTTGGGTCCGCCTCCAGAAGTCTGGGTGGGTCAGTGATCACATGTCTCTCCTTGCTGACAGAGGGCTGTTGACAGGAAACACTCATAATTAACATACCCCATTCAACAGAAAGAGCTTTTTGTGTGGGCTCCAGCAGGTTGCCTGGAAGTCTCTCCTCAATCAATCAACAGGGTCGTGTGATATCCTGCCTCCTGGTGTGGGAATCTCTGAGGTGTTAAGGTTTCCCAGCCTCTTGGCCTCTGGGAACAGCAGGTGGCTAAGATTTCCAATTAACCAACAAGCTTTGAAGTCCCTGCCCCTCTGGCAACTCCTAAATACAGTTTCCCTGTCAGAGTTTAGACCGCTAGCGCCACCTTGGGGAATTTGTCGGTACTGCATCCATTTTTGAGTTGTCTTGAATTACTGCATTTCAATAGAGTGGTCTTTTGCTTGATAGTATAGGGCCCTTGCTTAACATTGTTTTGATGGCATCCTTACAGTAGAGTGGTGATGTGGAACCCCCCACAAGAAGGTTGTATCTTTGGAGTGGTCTCGTGCCAACTGCGCAGTTCTCCTATTCTGGCGTGAATATGGGCGGCGATAGCTCATCCCCACATCCACCCAGTCTATTGATTTAGTTTGTTCTGGGATAGAGTAATGGGCGGCGACAGCTCGTCCCCACATCTACCCAGTCTATTGATTCAACATGGGTCAAAACCCTTGACAAAACCCCCCCGCCTAACTACACTTTGATTCAAGCCGAGGGGAAGTCGGGTGCAAAGGAGGTTTTGAGCCCTTGCGCTGGTATGTCCCCATTTTCTTCTTCCAATTCTGTGGATGGCACAGTTTAGCATCTTTTCCTCCACCCAGTTGGATCGATCGGTTCTCCTCGCCGGTCCTGATGGGAATATTGGGCGGTACCCCGGGCCCCTCGGGTCTCTGCTCCCGGTCCCCCGATTGTCCTCCTTGGCCAGTCTCCAGGTTTTCTTTCTCCTAGGACGACAAAGGAAAGCGGCAATACCTATTCGTAGACATTTCTTCCCCACCACTGATATAGTAGGGTGGCATATACATTTTATAGTCAAAACATTTGCGTTCTTATTTTAACAAAAAACAAGATACAATTATAAGACATTTTTTTTTTCCAAATCATAATATTTTAGAGACTATATGTGGGATGTTTTAGAGTTGGAATTGAATTACTCTGGAGCGGTCCCCTCTGGTATTGCAGAGGACTCCTCCAGTTGTTGCAGAGTGTGCCTGGGATGGCAACACTTTAGCTGATTTATATGGACCCACTTATCTTCCCCCTCTGCCAAACTGCCTTTGGGGATGCAGATCTTATAGGCAACAGGGGAGATCTTGTCTATGATTTCAAATGGTCCCTTCCATGTAGGCAAGAATTTTCGCTGTTTGGCCTGGTTCCTTTGGAAATTGTATAGATAGACCTGATCACCCACCTTATATTCCTTTCGGGTAGTTTTTAAATCATAGTGGGTCTTCATGCTCTCGGCTGATCTTTCTAGATTCCGCTGAGCATAGGCAAAAGCATGTTGAAGGTGTTTCCTCAAATTCTCTGCATACTCATGAGTTGTGGAGGCATTTATCAGTGTCTGCTCTTGCGTCCTGTAGAGCAAACGCCGGGGAAGCACCATCTTGCACCCCGTCATCAACTCAAATGGTGACAATGGTAGATCTGATGGCCATTAGGACAAGAGGTAGTCGGATATCCCAACTTGGCCCAGAATCTGCCACAAACTTTTTTAATATGCTCACAATTGTCCGGTTGTAACGTTCCACTGCTCCAGAAGAAGCTGGCCTGTAAGCAATGTGTAGCTTCCTTTTAACCCCCAGTATCTCCCACATCTTTGTCATTACTTCACTGGTGAAGTGGCTACCTCTGTCTGACTCAATACTTTGAGGTAGAGCACAACGGGAAAAGATGTGGTTAATCATCAGGGCAGCTGCTGTTTCTGCCTTGCAGTTTGGGGCCGGGAGACATTCCACCCACTTGGTAAACAAGCATGTATCGGTCAACATGTACTTGTATCCTCTAGACGAGCGAATTACAGGGCCTACAATATCGATTTGCAAATCTGACCATGGCAGTGTCATCCCCCTCTTTTGGAGAGGCGATGATGTGTGAGGGATGATGGCTGAAATTGTGCACACACAAGACACCCCTTCAAGTATTGGTCGAGGTTCTGCCCCATGTGTGGCCAGTATGCAACCTCTCTTAAGATTTCCAGTGTTGTGTGAAACCCCCTATGACCGGCGGTGGCCGCATTATGGGCGTGACTTAACATCAGGCTTCGGAATGAGGTAGGGACCACCCACTGATCATGGCCAGCTTGGGATTTCCTTACCAACAAACCGTCTTGGATTCGGAACCTTTTTGGACATTTCATCAACACTCTTAGGTCCTCTTTCCCAATGTAATCGGTATCCGTCAGGGGAAAGTTCTCAGGGTCCTCAATGAGTTGGTAAAACTTACCAATTATTGGATCCCCCTTCTGAGCTGTAATCAAATCAGCATCAGGGGTCTCCTTACTCCATTGTGCAGTTGAAAGATCATTGTGAGCATTGGTCTGGGACCTAGTGATAGCAGTGACCTGGATTTCCCCCAGTAGGGACTCAATCTCTATTAGATCCCCTTGGATGGCCCCGGTTTTGGCCAGCTGATCAGCTAAGTCATTTCCCGTTTTGTCTGGTCCCTCTACTTTGGAATGACCCTTGATCTTTTTCCAGTAGATGGTCATCCCATTCGAGGTGACCAGATCATCAATGTTTTGGATTAACTTCCCATGTTTCAAGGGTTTGTTATTAGCACATAACATGCCTCTGGTTTTCCAATTTACCAGGTGCTCCACGAACCCGTTCCGTACATAATCCGAATCTGTGATTATGACCAGTTCGTGGAGTTGATGTTGGACAGCAGTGAGGATGGCCTGATGCACAGCCATCAATTCTGCCACCTGACTACTTCAGGGACCAATTTTGTATCCAGCGGAGGGTTCTGGGGACTCGTTCACCCATGCATTCCCTACGCCGGCCACCAGTTCTTTCTCCCCGTTGTTGTCAACAAGGTAAGAGCATCCATCCACATAGACAGTGGGCATTCCCTCACACTTGTCTTTTTCAAAGACTTTGTGTGGGGAATTAAGGTATGCCTCCATGTTGTCCTTGATTTTTAGACTTTCGTCCTCGAGACCGTTTTCTCTGGCACAATCATGCAAGTCAGCCAGACCTTGCGCGAGGGGACTCTTCTTGTTTTGGCCATATCTGACCTCCACAGGAAAGCCTTGCATTGACAGAATCCAGAAAGTAATTAGAGAATTACTCACATTTCCGGCCCGGATTTTGTCACTTTGGAGATATTGCAGAGGCTGGTGTGGAGTCTCCACTATGATGTGTTCCCCCTGGATAAACGGGCGGTAATTCATCAATGCCCACACCGTTGCCAAGAGTGCCTTCTCAGAATCGTTGAATTTTTCCTCCACAGAGGATAAAGTTTTGCTAGAATAGGAGATTACTTTATTGACCTTGTCATGCTTTTGGTATAATACTGCCGTCAAGCACGTATTAGAGAACCCTGTCTCCAGGAAGAACTCCTTGTTTCTGACAGGGTAAGCTAGGCAAGGCGCTTGTGAGAGGCTTCTTTTGAGTTGTCTTACTGCCTTGGATTGTTCTGGATCCCATTCCCTCTTGACCCCCCCTTCAAGAGATGAATCAGGGGTCTGGTGATTTCTGCGTAGCCCTCAATGAACTTTCTGCTGTAATTAGTCAGCCCAAGGAGGCTCCTTAGTTCCCGCAGAGTTGTGGGATCCTTCAGTTTCTGAAGTGCTTCCACTTTCTTTTCTTGGGGACAGAGACCCTGAGGAGTAACCTCATGCCCCAAGAAATTAACACGGGTTCTACACCACTGTGCTTTCTGAAAGGAAAGTTTTGCTCCGGCGGCCCTCAACTGCGTCAGAACATAACGGATCTCCGCTATGTGTTCTTCCACAGATGAACTTTTGATGAGGACATCATCTACATAAGCCAGGTTACCCCTCGAAACCAGGTCGGGCATGGCCTTATGTAAGAAAATGTTGAATTCATTGCTGGAGTTGAGGTATCCGAAGGGAGTCCGGGTCCAGGTGTACTGCTGGCCCACAAAGGTAAAAGCCAGTTTGTATTGGTCCTCCCTACTGACAAGCACAGTCCAGTATCCATTGATCAGGTCTATTGCAGTGAATACTTGTGACCCTTGAATCTGGGCCAGCCCTTGGTCAATGTAGGGAAGAGGCCATCGGGAAGTATGGACCCATTTGTTGAGCTCCCTAAGGTCGGCGCAGAGTCTCCACTGGCCGTTTGGCTTCAATATTCTCAACACCAGATTATTGAAAGTGCTGTGGACTGGACAGATTATTCCCCGGGACTCAAGGTTATTAATTATTTCAGTAAGGGACTCCATGGATGCGAGAGGCAAACGATATTGCTTCACAAACACTGGAGTCATTCCAGGGTCCGTGGGAATTGTTGTGGTGTGGATGTCGGTGCGACCACAGTCATATGAGTCTACCGCAAAGAGATCTTGAAAATCCAAGAAAACTTGTTTCAACTTTTGCTTCTGTTCCAGAGTCACACAGGCATCAACTAGGTTGACTCTCTCTTCCACCATCTGCCTGAAGCCTGGAAAGACTTCTGGTTTTGCTATCTCAGCGGCCTCCTCCAGCTGGGTGGAGAAGTCCCTGGTCAGAGTGCTGATTTGGACCGGAGGCTTCAGGCAGCCCTCGTGGACCTGGAAAATCACCTCATCCCCTCTGAAGTCACAAGTCACATCTTCCTTACCATAAGGGCAAGAAGTGTACACCAGGAACTTCCCCCCATGCCGGGTGAAAACCCTGTCTGGTGTTGGATTGTCCTCACTGTCACTGTCAAAACAGTCCTTGGGGATCGGTCCTAACAGTTCATTTCCTAAATCAATGGAGAAATGTCGGTCATCAACCGCCATTCCAATGATGGTGCCTGCGGCTAGAGTAATACTCTGTAAGTCGCTGTTATCCCCCTCTATTGGAATGGTGTCATGTTCTATGTTGACTAATGGTGTTGGGTTTACCCCTAACCCTTGTTGTTGGAGAAAAGCATTTAGATGAATATAAGCATCAGGGTTTTTCAATGTTTGTCCTCTTTTAACTTTCACTTCCAGGGAGAATTGTCGGGTCCTTTCTGGGATGGTGACTTCCTCTTTAATCTGAATTTCAACTGCATAAGGTAGCAATTGAGCTGACCTAAATGCTTTTTCTGAATCATCAAAGCCCATGGGATTATCCGCTAATCGGGACCAAGCTCTGAAGTTTATTAGGTCCAAACTAATGGCAAAACGATTGAGAATGTCACTGCCTAAGTAAAAGGCGGCAGTGACGTCTCGCACGACCCAACAATTATGGACTATGCTCTTGTTGCCAATGGAGATTTTGAGCATACACCTGCTTGGCAGGTGATGTTTGGAATTAGGTGCTTCCAGGTCCATTTCCCATTTGTCTATCAGTTTAAATGTGGGAATGGCTGGATCTTTTGGGAGTTGGCGGAACATGGCTTCGCTGATGAAGCTCTTACCGTTGTTCACACACACTCGAGCGAGAACAGAGTCCTTCCCATCATTTAACTGAACAGGGATGAACAACTGCTCTCCAATTTGCTGAATATCAGCCAGGCTCTGAGCTGATTTCACATCTTTCTGGACTATAGGAGTGGGAGTTTCTGATTGTGGATTAGTAAAGAATTTCAGGGTGTTTCCTTCCAGTGTGGAATACCACCTTAAACTGGAAGGAAGGTTGATTTTCAGAAATAGAGAGGACCCCCCATCACCAGTCTGTTGTCCTACTGCTATTACTGTCACATCTGGAATTTGGTTGTTCTTGAAGTGAAATTCTACTTGGTCAGATTTTTGTTCAACCATGTGGCAGGTGCCATTTAAACTAACATGGTTGACACTCTGTTTTAATTTTATTGGTCGACTAGTCTGGGTCCAGAGGACCTTGTTTATGCAATCTATTAGGGGTGACAACCTTCTCAGGAGGTCATTCCCTAGTAAACAAGGGGTGCCCTCTGGAGTCACTACTATGACCGGGTGTTTCACCTTGTGTCGCCCAATTTTGATGTCCAAATCTGCAGTCCCCTCGACAGGAATTTCCTTCCCGTCAAAGTTCTGCAGTTGTCCAGGAAGAGAGGTGAGAGGAATAAGGTAATTCTCCCCCGTCCTGCATTTAGTTCATCAAAGGCCCTTTTGGACAGAAGGGTAGCTTGGGATCCAGTGTCCACCAGTGCCAAAGTTGTACCCTGCCCCTGTACTTGTACCGGGGCATAATATCTTCCCTCCTTCTCTTCAAGGTGGCACAGATAATGCACATGTTTGGACAACTGGTGGGCTAACTTTCTGGTTTTGGTCATTGCTAGCGAAGAGATTTGAGCAGAATTCTGTGGAGAGCCTGGGGAATCTGAAAGAAAAAGTTGGCAACTGGAAATGGTTTCGGGTTCTGGGCCGCCCCCCCCCCTTTTTGGAGGCAGTCATCAGGATGGGTTTTGTCCCAAGGGATTTTGGTATTGTCGGTTCTGGGATGAGATGATGGGCGGCGGTAGCTCAGTCTCCCCATCTCCCCAGTCTGAATTGGCATACCTTGGGACCCATTTTTCCTTGGGAGGAGTTCCCCCATCTCTGAAGGAGAAGATCCTTTTCCCAGGATCTTCTGAGGATCCCTCTCCCTCAAATTGGAAGACCTGTACCTCCTCCACAAAGTGGGTCTGTTTGGGTCCTTTGTTTCTCCTACCCCCCCTCTGCTCCTTCGGTGGCAGACTTTCAGGGGCAGGAGATTTTGTTTCCGGTTCCTGATTTTCCAGGGGCTGTTTACAAGTTGGGAAGGAAGCTTCCTCCAAGGATTTACACCCCCCTTCCCCTTGTGCCTCCTCCCTGGGAACCGGTGGGTTATCGGGGTGCTGCCCCCGTCATTGTTCTGGAGCACCAGGTCCAGAGTTTGGGGCATTCTGCGATGGCATGCTCATCTGAGGGTTCTGTTGAGCCCTCAGTATGTGACCCAGATCCCGTGCCATATTTTGGACCTGGCGCTCAAGTTGTGAAACCCGCTCAGGCTTATACGGGGCTCTATTTTCTCCCCTGGGCTGATCCCGAGAAGGGTAGCTATCCCTTCTCTGGTAATACCCCGGATTGGGAAGATTTGGGTACCCCTCCACCCTTGGCCTCCCCTCTCCCTGATTAGGTGGTCTGGGCTCAGGGAATTGGGGAAGGAAGGATGGATGATTTTGGGGCTGGAAATTGGGCGGATACCTGGGGATAAAGTTCTGCCTAGGATTTGGAGAATTTCTGCCCTCCTGGGGGAAGTTAGGAGGGAAGTTCCCTGTGTCAGGTGCTTGGCTGGATCCCCCCCTTGGGCTGGAGGAGTCCACACATAACCCAGGATGGGTCGGTTTCCCTTGTAGCAGGGACTTACATAGTCAAGGGAGCGGGGGACCCCATTTGTGGGACTACCTCCTCGACTCCCTGTCTGTGACTGGCCTGAGGGCCTTCTGGGCTGTGAATTATTTGGTGCAGGTAGGTTTTTAGGTCCCCCCATCTCCAAATCCAAAACGGGGGTGACCTTTACCTCTGCCACCTTGGCAGCAGCAGGGGTGCTGTTGGTTTTGGGGTTTTTCTGCGCGTTATTTTTATTTTCGATGGGCTTCTGCACCTCATAGATCCGGGTAGCCTGTTCAATGACCCAGTCTAAAGATCTTTTCTCATGAAAATCTCTCACAAGCTGGGTCATTATGTATTTGGGTAAGGCATGGAAAAACGTATTGATAACTTCTCTGCTATCCATGCGCACCCTTCTGGTGGTCTGCGCAAAAGCACGCTTTAATTCTTGCACAAACTCTTGTGGGGCCTGATCCTCCCCTCATTGCAAATTGTAGGCTGCCTTGCGAGCCTCCTGAGGATTTATGTGCACAGAAAAATGTTTCAAGATGGCCGCCCTGTATGTGGACCACCTTGAATGGTTTTGATCCTCCAGCCCTGCAAAGAAACTGCAGTATTATGGTGAGAAGGTCCATTTGACGTACTGGATGCAGCTACTGCTGTCCTTCAAATGGAAAGTCTCCATCATTTGCTCATAGAGCTCCAAGTGTTCCCAAACAGAATACTTGGCGTTCTTATGATAAGGCGTGATGACACTCCTTATTGCCTTTATTTGTTTCAATGGATCCTTAAGCAAGGCCCTTTTTGCCTTATTGGCCTTTTTGGTTCGGGTAACCCTGGTCCATTCATCCTCTGACTCAGAAGCACTGCTCCCAGACGTGCCCGTCTGATCTTCCAGGTTTTCCCGGATTCTGCGAGCCTGGGAATGGCTGGCAGAATGTGGGGACCTGGTCTCCTGTGTCCTGTAATGCTCAGAGGAGTCTTCAGATCCCTCCTTGCTGCCAGGATTTGATGGGTACCCCCCCCACTGACCTAACTGGACAGAGGTTTTCAGGATGCCCTTAATGGGCCTACTCTCCTGCGGTTCCCCACTAAATTGCACTGTGCTTGGGTCCCCATACCCGGATGCCCGCCCATCCATTCCTGGGAGGTACTGGCCTATGAGCCCCATACTTCTAGCTGGATAGTAATCTGCCATCCCCGTGGCCCTGGGCTCATGTGCGCGAGGGGACATGGGGGTGGCAGAGTCCAGGGACTGGGAGAGATGAAGGCCTCTGGTACTAGGGCTCCTGAGGTTATGCTCAGGAGTTTCTCTTTCCCAGCGAACCTCATCTCTATCCGCCCCTGCTTCCTGTTGCAAAGCAAGAGCTTGCGCTTTCAGTTCCTCAGTTAAGGCCTTACTAGACTCTATCAGTCTCTCCTGCATCGTTACCTGTTGCTGGAGCCTATCATTGTGCTGGCAGAGAGCTCCATTCTCTCTCTGTGCCTCCTGATTGGTCCTGGAGTACTGGGCCAGTCTCTGCTGCAGGAGGGTTACCTCCTCAGTCCCATCCCTACTGGCCTGCTCCTTTCTTGCTAGAGCCTCCTCCACCCTCCTGGTGTGATCTAGCAAGCCCTGATGCTCTTTTTGGAGGTCACCCAGCCCCTGGAGGGCCAAGTGATTTTCTTCAATTTTTCTTTTTAAATGGCAGACTTCCTGGCCTAAGGTATCCCTTTCCTGACCAAGAGCCTGCATTTGTGACGCCAGGTCGTCCCTCTGCCTTTGAAAGGCACCAGCTTTCTGGCGTTCTTCATCAAACTCTGCCTGGGTATCCAGGTCTTTCAAAATCAATTTATTACTTTCCTCTTTCTCTCTGTCTAGTTGGATTTGCAGGGTGGCTACCTGCTCTGTGCATGCCCTGTTGAAATTGATCTGTTGCTCCATCTTTTTCTGGCTCTGCAGTAAGGAGTCCAAACTGTCTTGGTGCTCTTTCTGCAAAGCCAGAATTTTGGTATCCTGGTCTGCCTTTTCCTGTTGCAGTATATCCATGTCCTCTTTTATTTTAATGATATACTGCCTACTATCATTTTCTGACTCCTGCAGCCTCTGCTCAGAAGAGACCAGGTCAGATTGGGCCTTTTCTAACTCCATCTGTTGCCTATTTGCCAGATCTTGGCCTTCAGCACATTTGTCCTGCATGGCTCCCATATATAGATACAAATATGCCGCTATCCTGGCAATCTTATTATGTTCATCTTTGGCTTTAGGGGCCATATATAGTTCACTCAGGGCCACATGTAGGGGACCCTGATCTCTTCATATATCTGACCCTGTTTCAGTGACCTGTTGCGCGATTGCCTGCAACCAGACCGTTTGGTCCTGATGAGTCCACTCACCTCTCACAAATAGCTTATGTAAGAAGTGCTCTCTGGCTATTTTCATATCTACCAAGGTCGTCATTCTGGAATTTGAGTTCCTTCCTGACTTACGGAAGTTTGTATTTTATTTTGCAAAACAGACAGTTTCCTTAGAGCGTTCCTTTGAGGAATGCTTTCACATTGTAAAACAGCGTGGTGATCTAACCAGATATGTGTATCTGGTCAGTTGGCACACTGTATTAATCTGCACAAGTGGTAAATCTAACCCAGAATATCCCGGCTCCGAGCCCCCACTTTTGTAAGCGATATTCAATCAACACCACAGCTAAGTCAATGCCTAGTCTGGGATGCTGAGGAAAACCCTTATTGATGTATTTTTATATCCAGTTCAGTACTCTGGATGACAACCCTTGTATAACACCCCCCTCTTAGAATCCCCCTGACCCCACTGAGCCAAGAAGTAGGTTTGTTTTGCAAATTAAAAGGTTTATTTGAAAATGTAAACAATATATATATATATATATCACACTTCTATAAATAAATTGATAATGGATATTACACTTGTGAATATGAGCAGTAGTCAGCAAGAGGTAACTTATTAATAGGAACAGAAGAATAAGGTGGGAAAGAATGCTTTATATGGTTCAAGGAAACGCAAGGTGGAATAAAATGCAGTACAGAAATAACTTGTTATGTTTTAGCAAAAGGTAATATGATCACTTTTTCTTTTGACTATTCACTCCCCCCCTATGCAATACAAGAAATGGAAGGAGAGCACACAGTCTTCAAGAATCCCAACAAATCACACTTTATAATGCAATACACAGTTCCAGTTCTCCCAGCAAGCTTAGAGAAAACAGGGATGAGTTTTAAACACAGGCGAAATACTTTAATGTGGTTTGCAAGGAAGTGAAAAGGTGCTAAAATTGCTTTTAATTCCCTCTAGAGGTTCAGGGTAGGTGATGGTTACTTTATATTAGTTCAGGCTCACTTTAACAATACTCTATGAATGATTAGCAGATTGCAAACAAATTTTAGCAAAGAGAAGCAAAAAGCTGCTGATTTCTACAGATGAAGAAATCGGGCCAAATCGCAAATCGCGGTAAATTTTGCGAGTGCGTGTCTCGCGATTACGGAAAAAGTATAGGGTGTATAGCACAAACGGTTCCGGAGATACGGATGATATAATAAAGGTAGATTTTCGGATTTAAAGTAAAACTCAAAATGACAGGTGACAGCTTGCAGCTGCAGAATTGACAGGTGACAGTTTTGCAGCTTTAAAAATGACAGATGACACGATTTCTAGGAGGCTGTTCTAATTAGGTTAAAATAGCTTGAATTAGATTATTTTAACTAAGAGATTGGGTTCTGCACAGTTCTGGCGGATACTCACTCCTAATTTTGAAATGAATGGGCCTCGTCACGGATCTGGTCAACTGGACTGGACTTCGGTTCTCTCTGCTCGGCGGGTCAATCAGGCACCCGTACTGCTCACAGCAGTCTGGGTCTCTCTGGATCTCTGGTCTGGTCTCTGGCAATTGTTCTTGGCAAAGAATTCAAACAGCTCGCCCGGCTGTGGAATAGTTTGCAAATGATTTTAAGGATGCTGAGGCCTGCTGAGAAGAGTTCTCAGTTTGTGGATTTAGGCCCTTGCTTTAAGTTCTGAAGTAAAGTTCTGGTCTTTGGAGATTGATGGATGTGAAGTCTGGAGTCTCCCGGCAGAGCGTCCCGAAGAAAATGGAATTGACCTCCCTACCTGTCCCAGCAGTCTCTTTTTATGTGTTTTGGAAGTGGGTGTGTGCGTGGCATAACTGAGCCTGCCCCTCTCTACTTGTCATTGGCCCAATTCTCCCCTCTCCCATGATTGGGGGAAGGAAATGGATTGTCATCATGATGAGGTCTGTTTATGGGTCAGAGGATCCTCCCCTGGTCAATTTGCCCACAAATCTATATTTGATTCAAATACATATTTCCCAGGTACACAAGTGGTTGACATTACATGTACATATGGCATCTTGCTTAAGGTAGTCTCTGTTCCGCCTCTGGCGTTTCTAGGAGCCTGCATTCAAAAATGGCAACTTATTTTCGATTTTAGTGGGTTGTGCAATATGGGATTTTCATCAAAAATTATACAAAGGTACATTTCCCTTCCACATATATCCCAGTAACTTCCCATGTCTCTAGCTTAAACACATTGTCTACAATATTCATAATTAGCGGGGTTTTGCCCCGGAACATGGTACAAATTGGAGTTTGGACTCAAATCGTGAGGGCATTTTTCAAACTAAGACTCTCAAAGTTGTACATTCCTGTCATTTGGTTACAATAAGTTATCACGATTTCTATAAAATATATATTTATTGCAATTCAACTCCCCAAGTGTCTGGGTCCGCCTCCAGAAGTCTGGGTGGGTCAGTGATCACATGTCTCTCCTTGCTCGCAGAGGGCTGTTGACAGGAAACACTCAAAATTAACATACCCCATTCAACAGAAAGAGCCTTTTGTGTGGGCTCCAGAAGGCTGCCTGGAAGTCTCTCCTCAATCAATCAACAGGGTCATGTGATATCCTGCCTCCTGGTGTGGGAATCTCTGAGGTGTTAATGTTTCCCAGCCTCTTGGCCTCTGGGAACAGCAGGTGGCTAAGATTTCCAATTAACCAACAAGCTTTGAAGTCCCTGCCCCTCTTGCAACTAAATACAGTTTCCCTGTCAGAGTTTAGACCGCTAGCGCCACCTTGGGGAATTTGTCGGTACTGCATCCATTTTTGAGTTGTCTTGAATTACTGCATTTCAATAGAGTGGTCTTTTGCTTGATAGTATAGGGCCCTTGCTTAACATTGTTTTGATGGCATCCTTACAGTAGAGTGGTGATGTGGAACCCCCCACAAGAAGTTTGTATCTTTGGAGTGGTCTCATGCCAACTGCGCAGTTCTCCTATTCTGGCGTGAATGTGGGCGGTGATAGCTCATTCCCACATCCACCCAGTCTATTGATTTAGTTTGTTCTGGGATAGAATAATGGGCGGCGACAGCTCATCCCCACATCTACCCAGTCTATTGATTCAACATGGGTCAAAACCCTTGACATGCTTATGGATGAGAATGCCCCATCTGGACATATGAGTTCCCTAACCCGTCTCGACCCTTCATCCCTTCTTTCCAGCCATCCTAATAATTTACCACATGTATCCCCTGCATCAACTACCCTCACCTGATTGTCCCAGTGGGACGCCCTAGCCTCGTCCTGTGCCACTGTTAAGTATTGATGTTGCACCTTTTTCAGTGCCCCACTGCTCATCTCTGTGTTCTTTCTTGCATATGTTCCTCCACTAACTCCAAATCCCATTTTAACTGTTCCATTTGCTCACTCTGAGCTTTGAGGTGGTCTGTTACCACCTGCATTACCCTGCCCCGTAACACTGCTTTGTAAGCCTCGCATAGAGTTGCCCGGCCCCCCACCGCCCCGAGTTGTTCTGGAAATAGGCTTTTGATTCCTCCAAGAGGACCTCTGCTAATTTCATCACCCTGCCCGCCGTAGTGCCAGGGAAGAATATATAATCGATCCTTGAGAAGGAAGAGTGTGCATTTGAGATGAAGAAGAATCTCTTTGTTCTGGGGTGTATGTCCCTCCATACGTCCCTCAGCCCTGTAGCCTCCTTGAAGGAGCCAAGCATGGTCTGCGGGGAGGAATCCCTGCCCCTATAAGGTGTTCTATATAACATTGGCTGTGATGTGTCATTAAAGTCACCCCCCACCACCATGTCGTCTCCCCCATGGTCTGCCAGCAGGGATTGAACCATATCCATATTTCTGCTTGTAACATCGGGGGGCATACACATTAATGATGCATATCGTTTCCCCCACAAGGTTCCTGTTAAAAGAATCACCCCGCCCCCACAATCTCTCTCCACCCAATGAACCTCCAGAGGTAGTGATTTCTTTATCAAAATTGCCACCCCCCAGAGATCCTGGCAAAACTTGTTTGTTTCACCCCCGAATATCTGGCCCTCCCCAGAAAGCCACACACTGTACCCAAAATGTAGGTCTCCTGTTATACTACTATGTCCACTTGGTGGGCTACCAAAAATGTTGTCACCAGACCTTGTTTGATTTTGTCCTAGAGTCCATTCACATTCCACAACATGCAGCTGAAGGACCTATTTTGTGCATTATCTGCAGCCATCAACCCAGTCATGGACATTGCATCCCCGTTTCCCGGTAAGGCCCCAACAACCCATCCTGGAAGAGTGTACTCCCCTACTTTTCCCGAAGATTGCACTATAAATAACAAAGCCGCAACATACTACAACCCCAATATCCCTTTCCCCTCCCCACGCTTCCCCCGAACTTGAAGCATCTGTCGCCCGTCGACTAACATCTAAACAATGATTGTCCCCGCCCACAGACTGGCCATCCGGGGGTGTGTGTTCATTGTGGCTTACTAGCTCAGCTCTGACTATGTCCTTTTTTTATCCCTGCTATCCCCAGACAGCTGTTTTGCTCCAAATTGCACCACTTTCTCACCATTTTATTAACTTGCGTCTCAGACTTTCTCCAGTCACTCTCCGCTTAGCCAGGATGATTGTTGTCCATTTTTCATGGTTGCTTTATTTGGCCCAAACCTTCACTGTCGACCAGTCCCAGGCCCCCTGTGGGGTATGGAAAAACATCACCCCAGGGGGCCCGCCACTCTGAGGGTTGCCGGGAAGAGCATCCAATACTTTACTTCTGCCCCTCACAGCTGTCTCTTGACCACTTCGAATGAGTGTCTGGCCGTCGGCACTGCCCTTGTAAAATCTGGATAAATCATTACCCTGGAGCCATTCACTGTGATTCGTCCTTTTTTCCTTGATGTCTGTATTATTGCGTCTCAATCCCGATAATTCAGTAATATGGCAATGAACGGCCTGGGGTGGGCACTGGGGATCCCCCCTCTGCGTGGGATGCAGTGGGCTCTTTCCACTGAAAAGATCGGGCCAGCTCCGTCGCTCCAATCCAGTCTGCCAGCCGGCCCTCGAGGTATAGTTCCATGGAAGGGCCTTCGACCTTCTACGGGAGCCCCAATATCCGTACTTAAATGTGCCCGGCCCTCCCCTCTGAGTCCTCTACCCTTTCTTCCAATTTTAGCGTTCTGTGCTTCAGGTCTTGGATATCCTTTCTCATCGGTTCCATTGGGACCCTGGGGTTGGTATGTGCGGGAGGATCACATGGGATGAGATGGCTGTCCGGGAGAACTGCTTACTCCCTTGAGAGAGACGTGGTATTCATCCTTTTGTGGTAGGAAAATCCTATAATCTCCAAATACCAGAGCGCATGTTTCCACTACACAAAACCCACCCACGTAAAACCCCCAATGGTAAAATGGGAAAGAGTACCAAAACAGAATAACTGTTGCTCTTCTGGAATATATGAAACACATGTGATAATCCCTAACTGCACGAGTCCTGTCTTGAGTAAATATCCTAATCCACGAAATTTTATTATACATAATGTTGATATGACATCTGATTTTTCCTCTAATTAACATTTGAAACAAAGCAACTTTGTGAAATATAAAAACATTATGGACTTAAATTCCCAGAATGTCTTAAAACTGAGATGAGGAAGAAGAGACAAGAGTTGATGAGGATCACTGATGAGGTTAAACAGAATGTGCAGTCTAGTTGTTCTAATTCTGAAAACTTGAGCAGGACATTTAAGAGGAAAGTAAGAGTGAAGGAGCAAAGAAGAAGGAAAGCAGCCGGAGCAGCAGAAGTTGCAGTAGAAGTAGAAGTTATGGGAAAATGCAGTGTGCGCGCCACAAAAGAAGAAGTCGAAGTTAAGGCCTTGTCCAAAGTCATAGTAGAAGAAGTAATAAGGGGAAACTGAAGAGTGTGCGCAGTGGGAAGCCCAGCAGTGAAAGTGAAGCTTTGCCTTGAGACGGAGGACCGCTTTAGCAGACCGGCTTACCTGACATCCAAGTGGAGTCTAGCAAATTCCTGGCAAGTGCTGCATGAGCAACAGCAACCACGGAAAAGCTGTCAGCAGTGTTGGCAGACCAGAGAGGGTCTGACCATGACCTGAGGTCCCAACTGCAGAAGAAAAGCACTGCAAACCCTTGACACCACCGGAGACGCCTAAAGAGGTTGGTGAGTTTACCTGAAACAAGAGGTAACCCAGGGATGCTCCATAAGGGACAAGAGAGAGAAGGGCGAACAGGGTACTATTTACCTTACCCGAGACATCAGTTTGGAGAAACCTGGAACCCATATTGCAAATAGCCAGAAACATTTAAAGTAGAGGAGAAAGGCCAAATAGGGTACAACTCCCCTCATATGGGCCATCAGTTTAGAGAAACCTGGAACCCACATTTCCAATACCACAAAGAGAGTAAACCAGGATGGAAAACAGTTGTATGAAGTTGAACTACATTCCTGAAAGGAGAGTAAACCAGTAGGGAAACCAGTTGTATGAAGTTGAAGTACAGTTCTGGCAGGAGAGTAAACCAAGGAATACAGTTACAGTTATTTCTAGACAGAAAACATTGTGGTTATAAAGAAGAGCGTAAATGAAGTTGATTCCTGGCAGGTGAGTGAACCGGGAAGGGAATATTTCCTTCGAGTAGAAAAAAATGGTTTTTATAAGGAATACTGAAGGAAGAATATACTTACTTTGTACTTGCTTTATGCTTTTGACAATTTATTATGTAACAAGAGACCTTTTGTATGCTATCCTGACAAAAATATCTTCTGAAAAGGAAAGGTTGTGACAATTTACCAAGTGATAATTTTGCCACAGGAAAAGAACATTTGCTGGAAGAAAGATGTGTTTTAGTTTCAAAATAAGTATGGAAGGGGCATTTCTTTTCTTTATCTATTTGGAAGAAGCGTTGAATGAGAGAAGCCTTTTTCCTTGAGCTGAATAGTACATTGTTGACACAGAACCTTTGTAAAAGTCTTCCTTGATTGATTCAGGGGGACATAGACAAACCCTGGTCACAAAGATTACTTTGTGGGAAACATAAGTTTGAACTTTTACATTGTTTTGAACTGAAAGCCGATATATTTACCTATTTGTATTTTGATTGTGTATGTTAAGTGTGAGAATCAGATACATTTGGACACAAGGTCGTGTTTCTTTAGTTTTAGTTTGCTAAGTAGGGACATTCTCATTAGGATAGCGGCAGGTGTTTATCTCACCGCTGTTTTATTTTGATAAATATAACAAACTTTGAGAAAACTTCAGCCTTGTGTCTGTTCCTCATTTCTGATGCCTCACATTACCCAATTCTCACAAACACACAATCTCATCCACAACAATTAATCCAGTTTTAGACAGCACAGAAGCACTGAAATCACACTTCCATACAGGAGCGAACACATCCTGCTCGCACTAGATAGCAGCACCCCAACCTACCTGAACCCTCTAGATCTTTCTTCAACATTTGACACTGTCAGTCATCCCACACTCAATAAACACTGCATTTCCACCAACTCATATAAGACTCCTAAAAATGGATTGAGTCTTTTCTCCAGAACTTCACCACCACAGTAAAAGTCAGAGATTTCCTATTAATCCCTAGGGAAGCTAGTGATGAAGTGCTTCAGGGGTCAACCTTATCTCCATGGCTCTTCAATGCCGATATCAAGCCCCTCACGCACACCATAGAGCAATTCACACCCACATTTCAAGGATACTCAGATGGCACACAACTTTCCTTCTTCATTTCACCAAACATCGCATCTAACAACTCCATCTGCCAATGCCTTACAGCCATACAAAAATAGATATAAAAAAAACAAATTATACCTCATCGCCAGAAAGACAGAGGTCATGATCTTTGGCACCCAAAACATTCACCACCTTACTTTTACGTAGCCCGCTGGCCTCAGACCCGCCCCCCTTTGCTTACTTCAGAAGCACGGAATCTGTGAATCATACTAGACACTGACCCATCCCTTAAAACCACATATAAAAGACCTCAACAAAAATACAAACCACCTCCTACACATCCTCAGAAAGATACTCCCGTACTGGTTGCTTCACCAAAAGATTATCTTCATCAATGCTCTAGTAATTTCCAAACTAAAATATTGCAATTCTCTCTGTAGGGGTCTGTCCTCAGAAAACCTAAATGTCAATGGTCTGTGTATGTTTTTACATCCTGTCTGAGACCAGATGAATATGGCACCTTAAAACACTTGTGCAATCTGGCAACCATATATAAGACACCGATAAAATAATATTAAATTATATTAAACACTTTTCAGATGCTACACCAGAAAGAAGATCCAAGTTTCAGAAACTCATCAGTACTCGATTGCTTTAGTGGAAAGGCCTGGGTACATTGTTACATAATCTCTGAAAATGGCAGTAATATTTTATTCATGGAACAGTATCGTTATTAATATTATTATTATTATTATTATTATAGTATTTATTGAGCATGGACCTAACTTTGAGTAGCAACAGAGTGCTACACATAGGTATACAGCAATACAGATACACAACGGAGCGCTTTACAGTGGTATACAACAGTACGGATGCATAATGGAGCGCTTTTCAAGATAACAACAGAACAGATATAAGGTGGAGGGTATGATACAGAGGGGCTCAGACAAAGAGTACAGCTGTACAGGGTGGTGGGGTAGAGAGGGGTGCACATCCTCTAGAAAGTGAGGTGGAACGTGGTGCGACGTGATGGCCTAACTGTTGAGGAGGAGAGATTCCTTGGAAAGGTGGGTCTCGAGTTCTTTTCTGAATTGTTGGAGCGTGGGGGCTAGTCTGATGCTGATGGGGAGGCAGTTCCATAGTCTCGGGCAGAGAAGGCTTGTTTTCTGGTACTTTCCTTTTTGCAGAGATTGATATCAAGTCTACACGTGCCCTGGCTTCTGGCGTTGCGCTGTCTGCTGGAGATGCTGAGTTTCTCTGCAAGGTAGTTGGGTGACTTGAGGGCGACGGCCTTATAGATGATGCAGCAAGACTTGAAGGTGATTCTTGCGTGTAGTGGGAGCCAGTGAAGGTCGATGAGGGCCAGCGTGATATGGTCGTATCTGCATAGACCCTTGATGAGGCATGCGGCAACGTGTAGGACACTTGTTAGGGGCGCAAGGCAGCATGATGGGAGGCCTTCGAGGAGAGCATTGCCCTAATCCAGGTGGGATTGGATCACTGTTTGAACAGTGGATCTAAACCTGACCGGGGCAGGAAGGGCTTGACTTTCCACAAGAGGGAGAGCTGATACCAAGCTGTCTGAGCTTTCTTAGATGTGTGTGTCGTGAAGGAGAGGTGCTTGTCGATGTGGAAACCGAGAGACTTGGTGTGGGAGGTGAGCTCAGGTGTGAAGCCCTCGGGGTCCATAGTTGATAGCCAGGTCTGTTTGTCTGGGTGTTCAGTGTTGTTGGTGAGGAGTAGGAATTCGGTCTTGACAGGGTTGAGCTTCAAGTATGCACTGGACATCCAGGACTGGATCAGCGAGAGGCAGGTTTTGAGCCTTTCAATGTCCTTGATGGAGTCGATCTTGAGGTATAGCTGTGTGCCATCAGCGTATTGGTGGATGTGGATGTTGTTTGTGGCTAGAAGGTCTCCCAGCATCTCCAGGTATAGATTGAAGCACACTGGGGAGAAGATGGAACCCTGCGGGACTCCACATGTGACAGATAGCATTGGCAATCTAGAGGAGTCCATCTGAACAAACTGCTGGTGATTGGTGTGGCAGGACTTCAATCAGCGTAGGACAAGGTTGCTGATACCCATGTGATGATGTAGGGTATCCGTGAGTGCCTGGTGGTCTAATGTGTCAAATGCAGCTTAGAGGTCGAGTAGAACCAGTAGGCAAGGGTGGCCATCATCAAGGATGTTGAGGGCGCCGACACCTGTATAGTTGCCATCTCTATGCTGCATCCGGGTCTGAACCCTGATTGGTAGGTTTGGAGGAGATTGTTGGTGTTGATGTGTTGCTGCAGTTGCGCGGCTACCGCTTTCTCCATGATCTTACCTAGGAAGGGAGATGTGTGTTGGGGTGATAGTTACCTAGGTTGTCAGGAGTGGGCTTCTTTAGTAGAGGGAGGATTTGTTGTGTCTTTAGTGTCAATGAGAAGGTGCCTTGCATTAGGGAGCTGTTGATGATCTCCAGGTAGGGAAGGAATGTTTCTGTGGGTAAGGTATTTAGGATGGATGCTTGGAAGATGTTGTCTGTATATGATTTGGCTTTGAGTGCAGCCATAGTTTCTACGAGGTCCTCTGTTGACAGTATCTTGAATGTTGTCCTATGTGTGGAGATTTCACGAGAAGGGTGGTTCTGTGGGTGTAGAGCTGGTGTCTCTTTGCAGTGGCAAATCTTGCAGATTTTTTTGACAAAGCTGTTGATGGCAGTGGATTTTTCGATGGAGTGTGGGATGGCATGTTCAGGTAGCGGCTTGACTGCTCTGAAGAGGGCTGTGCTTTGTTGTTGGCTACTGCTATGGTGCTATGATAGTAGGGGGACTTGGCTGTGCTCATAAGTTGTTGGCAGGTTTCTCTGAGTACCTTGAGGAGTGCCAGGTCGGATGCAACCTTGAGCGATGCCAGGTTTTCTCTTGTTTCCTGATGACTCTTTTTCTGAGGTTGAGTTCTTGCATGTACATGGGTGCTGACGGTTTTGGTTTGCAAGTTCCTTGTTTTAGAGGCGCGTGTCAATCGATGGAGGCTGAGAGGGTGGTGTTCAGTGCTCCCAGTAGAAATTCGCTGTTCGGTTGGTGGAGCTCATTCCATGTGAGGTGGTGGTTGGAGAGATCTTCCGTGAGGACTTCCACCAGGAAGTTATTGAAGGACCGGAAGGTTTGTCTGATTGGTTACTCCTGGTGTGCTTGACTGGGGTAGTGTGCAGAATGTTGTAAGTCATAGCCCGGTGATCAGACCAGTCAAGTGGGAGAGCAGAGCTCTAGTGGAGGGAAGGCAGTGTGGTGATGAATAGGTCAAGAATGTTACGTTCTCGTGCATTGGGTCTTTCGTTTGCTGTGTTAGTCTTAGGGTATCGAGAAGGCAGAGGAGAGCTTCCTTCATCCATTTCTGCCTGGGACGCTCAAGTCGAAGAGGAGGATGTTGTTGTCATGCATGAGGTACATGGTGGGGACCAGGTCGGTAAAGTCTTTGATGAAGCCGATTTTGGGTTTGGGTGGTCTGTAGATGAGATGGAAGGTGGCTGAGTCCGTCAAGTCTGGTGCAGGGCCACAAGGTCTTGTGGATGACTGCAAGGCCTCCACCTGTCTTAATCTGCTGGTCTCTGTGTTGGATGCTGGTGCCATCAGGAACGGCTGCTAAAGTAGGGAAAAGGGCACTATGTCGAAAATGATTAACAATCATATAGCTCCTACTAATGAATTTAGTCATATTATTATAAATACTAAAATCAGTATTCATCAACCTATTTCCTATCTGTAATAGCAGATTATGGTCTTTCTTTTTAGTGATGATGTGTTATTTACATACAATTATCACCAAACTGAAGTTTTTATTGACCTCGGAAGGATGACAGGGTGAGTTGGCTGTGCTGGGATTTGAACCTGCAACCTGCAGTTCACACTCAGATCACTGCAACAAACATTGAACCCTCTGAACTATGTTACTGGTTGGAGGCAGGAGTGGATGAAACAGCCAAAATGTACCCTATCGAGAAATAGTCAAATTCTGGACAAAATCGGACCAATTTATGACTGCAGGCAGAAATTTGGCATTTCCCACCCGGAATTTAGTTTTTGGGCGGTTTTGCCCAAAACATCAGTATGTGGGGTGCATTTAAAGCCCTAAGCAGAAATCCCCTTCACCTAAAACTGCATTTGAACAGTGCCACCAAAACGGCTGTGCTTTTGTCTTTCTGGCACATATGTGGCAAGCAGTTGAACACTTCCTTGGAAAACGGCCCTGCATTTGCTTCATTTTCGTCTGCATAACTAGAAGTTATGCCCTGCCATCAGAATGGTGCTGCATTTATTTTTCTACATCTGGAGAACAAAAAGTATGTATGACATCCAAAACAGCCTTGTTTTAGTGATAAATCACATGAGGGGCAAAGGTTTCTACATTACAACCCGACACAGCTTTTGTTTCCCTTTAATGTGAACCATCACGCTCAAATTACTGCAAATGAAAGAGATAGCGTGGCTTTTTCTCTTTTTCCGTCTCAAAATGAAAGAAATTCTGTGTCCATGAACCAACAGTACATGAAACCCCCCCTCAACCCCACCCCGACAAAAGACTAATTGAAAGACAATCTCATGGTGTGCAGAACCGCATTTGAAACTTTAATTGAAAGGCCTGCACACGTGTGAATCTGTGCTATGGAAAATAATGAGAAATGTTGTTTAAAAAGTCAACATCAAATGACAGCTTTTGCTTGCACAGAAATATCATTGAATATGTGGGAGGGAGTTTGGCTACACAATGTATTGCTATTTTATTTCTATCGCGCTCGTACACAAGTGTTTCAGAGCATGACAAGACAAGGGAGGGGAACAGGGGCGAACAAAACAGCGATCTTATAATGTACATTATATATTTGTCACCACAAGATGGTTACCTTGGAAAAGGCTCAGAAACTTGAAAAATGTAACGCTTACCCTGGGCCCCACGGGAACACCACTCCTGATGAACTATGACTCTTCTCTGAGAACGTTGCTCTCTCACCACCCACTATTCCTCTATGGAAAACTGGAATCTATGGAATATACAAGGGGGTGTCAGTGATCATCACCTTTATGCTAATTGCCTTAGAGTTTAACCTTTCCCTTAACTAGGAATGCCCTCCTCACCTCAGTTAGCGTTATGATTAACTCTCCATCCTGCTTCTGTGAAGGGGCGCATGTCCTGAAGAGGGGAACGGTTTGACTGGGAAGGGTAAAGAATAGCCTACTGTGAATGGAGCCCAATACCTAATTACTAAACCCTCCCCTTAACCTCAAACTTTTGTACTGTAAATTGTATTAAGGAAAATTGAGATAGATGAACCTGCAGTGTATAGTGTCTCAATGTGCTCTCTCCCAAAATGGAGATAATACCACAACTGCAGATAACTAACTAAATACCTAAGTGCAACCTAACACAATGTAAGTGTATTCTTTCTCACACAATATGCTACTGAAAGACACTGTAAACAAGTACCAATGCAATGTCTTTCTCAAGGCTTAAACTCTGCAACACCGTGGCTTAATTCGAAGGCCAACTATGATCAGCAATTAATTCAAAAACATGAGCGCATGTGAGGGGAATCAAAACTGTAGTTCCCTCACACGCGCCAACATTAAGAAACACTCTAACAAGGCTTGATTACTGGAAACGTAGCGGAGGACATGTCGAAGCTCAAAGTGCTCACTCGCAGACAGTTATTCAAACATTCACAACACTTTCAATGAATACAGGTACTTGCGGTATGATGCGTGCGGGGGAGATGGCTTCTCTCAGCTGCTCGCTAACTGAAAACACCAAAATTCCTAACTGGCAAAAGGTGACTGGAATGACAGGAATAGCACTACGAAAACAAGGCTACGGGGATACAGTGAATGAGCACAGAAACGGAGCAGGGAATACTACGGGGAATTTTTCTGTGAAAATCGTGTCAGTGTAAATTCTAGTCAGGAGCGGACCGCGGTAAGCGTACACTGCTATCTGCAGAGACGATGCGAAGCGCAGCACAACAAGGGGGAGGGGCTTAAGTACTCTAGAGCTACCAACTACTAGACCATAATGTAGCATTCAGGGAAGGTAACCTGGCGGCCATATTGAATGATGAGGAAGTGCTTAACATTGAACAGCCTACACTGCCTTCCCTACTCTTTGACCAGGAATGGTAGGTTGCCAACCAAGACTTCTTGAGAGCACATCTAAGGGGAAACCCTGTGGTCATGACAGTATTCCCCCCAAAACCCCTCCTAAGCTGGAACTTCCCCTTCGCGGTTTGCATGGTTTATTGCGATGAAAGGCATTCAACAATCTGGGGGCATGAATGTTTTCTATGGGTTCCCATGTTCTATCCTGAGGATCGTACCCCTTCCAATCCACCAAATAGAATAGTTTATTGCGCACAATCTTAGAGTCCAAGATTGCCTTGACTTCATACTCAAGTTGCTCATTCTCTACTTCCACAGGAGCTGGAGCATCTTGGATTCGAGTGTTTGGATGAACTGGTTTCAAAAGTGAGACATGAAATACCGAGTGAATTTTCATGGTTCTTGGGAGAGCTAGTTTCATGGCCACTGGATTGATCACTTTTTCAATGGCAAAGGGCCCCAGAAATCGTGGAAGGAATTTTCGAGACCCTTTTAAGGCCAGATTCTTTGTGGCCAGCCATACTAAACTCCCCACCTTGTAATTTGGAGCATTGCATCTTTTGCTATCCGCAAACTTCTTTTGAGACTCTTTTGCCAAGGACAATTGCTTCTGCGCTTGATCAACTGCGGTAGCAATATTTTCATGCAGGGATTTCACAGCTAGCATCTCCAATGGTTCAGGTGGGTCAAAGGCCGATGTGCGTGGGTGTCGGCCATGCAAGGTGTAAAAAGGACTCAATCCAGTGGAGGCATGGACAGAATTATTATATGCATATCCAGAAATCCACAACATATTTAGCCAGGTGTCTTCAAGTTGATGTAGCATACATCTGAGATACTGTTCCAGGGTTTGATTAGTTCTCTCCGTTTGGCCATCAGTCTTGGGATGATGGCTGGTGGACAAGCGCACATCTATCTTTGCCAACTCACAGCATTTCCTCCAGAATTTAGAGACAAATTGGCTGCCCCGATCTGAGATTACTACTGAAGGAAAGCCATGTAGCTTAACGATGTTTTCCAAAAATGATTTTGCCAAAATTGATGCTGTAGGTAATCCTTTCAAGGCTACAAAATGTGCCATCTTTGAAAATAAATCCACCACCACCAGGATGGTGTCAAACCCTGCACAATTAGGTAAGTCCGTAATGAATTCCATGGAAATAGTATGCCAAGGAGCAGGTGGCACACTCAATGGTAGGAGAAAGCCAGCAGGTTTTCTTTTTGAGTTTTATTCTGGGGGCAATTACCACATGTTTTCAGGAATTGAATGACATCTTTACACCAAATAGGCCACCAGTAAGATCTCTTCACCCTTTCCAAGGTTTTAGTGATTCCCGGATGACCTTCCAATAGGGCTCCATGATAGTTAGCAACCACTTGTGCTTGTATGGTGGGCGTGGGCAGGTACAAACGTTTCTGATGAAAGGGTAAACCATCCTGTACTGAAAAACATTCTCCTTTTGACTCCCATTTCATCAATTCCTCCTTAGAGATGCTGGTTCTAATCTCATTTCTCAGTTCTTCAAAGGTCGAATCTGTAGTATCTATCACGCCGAGTACCTTCTGCCCAGAAATTATTTCCACAGGATTCACAGGCACATAAGCTTCCTCTCCTATTCCAATACGGGATAGGGCATCTGCCTTTCCATTCCACACCCCTGGACTGAAGGTAATGACAAATTCATATTCTGCAAAAAAGAGGGCCCATCGTAACTGTCTAGAGGATTGAGCCTTTGCAGCATGCAGATATTGCAAGTTTCGATGGTCGGTGAAGATGGTTACAGTGTGTCTTGCTCTGAGCAGGTGATGTCTCCATTCTTTAAGCGCACATTTGATTGCCAATAACTCTTTATCAGTAATTGTGTAGTTCAATTCTGCAGGGGAGAATTTTTTAGACCAAAAGGCCACTGGGTGCAGTTCTTGGGAGTCGGGGTTGCGCTGGGACAAAACTGCTCCCATGGCTACATTGGATGCATCCGTCTCCACCACAAAAGGTAGATCAGGTCGCGGATGTTGGAGAACGGGCGCAGTTGTAAGTCGCTCTTTTAATTTCTGGAAGGCCTGGTCTGCCTCTTTAGTCCAATCAAATTTTCTGTTTTTTCTAAGCAACGATGTGATAGGATGAACCAAACGTGAAAAATCAGAGATGAATCGGCGGTAAAAATTTTCAAATCCAAGAAAACTGTGAATTCCCTTGACAGAAGTGGGTGCCGGTCAGGTAAGAATGGCATCGACCTTACGGTTATCCATCTTGATTCCATGAATCCCAAAAACTCCACTTCAGGAACATGAAAATGACATTTCTCTAGCTTGACATAGAGAGAGTTATCCTTGAGTGTTTGAAGTACTGAAGTCATGTGCTTTACATGATCTGAAGGATTTGCAGAGAAGATTAGAATGTCGTCTACATAGACGACCACACAGATATCCAACAATTCTCTGAAGATGTCATTCATGAAGGACTGAAAGGCCGCTGGAGCATTACAAAGCCCAAAGGGCATAACTTGGAATTCGAAAAGCCCAAACCGTGTTCGAAAAGCGGTTTTCCACTCGTCTCCTTTCTTAATTCGAATAAGATGATAGGCCCCTCGGAGGTCCAGCTTAGTAAATATCCGTGCCTGTTTCACCTGATCCAGCAAGGTTGAGATGAGGGGAAGTGGATAACGATTCTTCACTGTGATTTGATTCAGTGCTCGGTAATCTATGCAGGTCCTCAATTCACCTTCTGTCTTTGGCACAAAAAAGAGTGGAGAGGCCGCCGGTGACTTGGATGGCCTGATAAAGCCATTAGCCAGATACTGATCCAGATAGCACCTTAAATGGACATTTTCTTTTGCAGTGAGCGCATAAATTCTACTGCACGGAAGTGGAGCTCCTGAGATGATATCAATTTGACAATCATATGGTCTGTGTGGGGGAAAAACTTCCGCCGGTTTTTCTTCTTGAAAGATTTCCTGGAATTTTCTATACTCTCCTGGTAGCGAGCCTACAAGACCTAAGGTGACTGCCGCAGTGTAATTTGGCTGTCTCATTATCGCTGATTCATCTGTTGACACACAAGCACTCTGGCAACTTGATGCAAATGTTAAGGTTCGAAAACACCAATCAATTAAGGGGTTATGCTTCTCCAACCAAGGCATTCCCAAAATGATCTGGAATTGCGGGGCTTGAATCGGGTCAAAAGAGATCCTCTCCATGTGTCCTTCCTGGCAAAGCATAATGAGAGTGTTAGTGCACTGTGTTTCGGGACCTGACACCAATGGAGTGCCATCCACCCCGGAGACATTCTCGGCTTCTAACTTTTCCCTGAAAGAGAGACCCAATCTGCTTGCCAGATGTACATTCATGTAATTGCCAATTGCCCCACAGTCAATGTATGCAGTCAATGCATGCCTTTTAGTGGGCGTCTCATGACTAGAAAGGACTATAGGAAACACGAAGTGTGAGGTCACTGCAACCTTTTCCATGCTCGACAAGCTGACCTCTAAACTTGTCGGGCACTGGAGTTTTCCACCTTCTGATCTTTCTTGTCCTGGTTAACTCCTCCCAAAGGCTTCCTAGCAGGTCTAACTGGGCAATCTTTCAAAAAGTGGCCGGCCTTGCCACAGTATAGACACAACTGTAGTTGACGTTGTTTCTCTCTCTCTGCTTGGGAGATGGGACCTCGAATTCCACCTCATTGCATTGGTTCTGGATGAGGATCTGTTCCTGATTTCAACGGTGTTTCCCTTGAACGAACCACAAAGGCTCGGTTGTCCTGACGAGCTCGATCAGTTCTTCAGTCCTGTAAACTAAGATCCAATTGTATAGTGAGGTCAATGAATTCCGTGATACCTTCAGGCAGATTCACAACTTGAGCCAAAACGTCTTTCAACTCACTGCGCAAACCACGATAGAATAATGTTGTTCTCTTTTCCGAGGGCCAATTAGTTTCTGCTACCAGTCTAGCCACATACGCAAGCAACTCCTGATTTCCCTGCTTAAGTGACAGCAACTCATTGTCCAACGGCTGTCCTTGAGTGTGACGAGCAAATAGTTTTTCTAACTCTCGTTGAAATTCTGCAAAGTTCTGCAACACAGGATCATCCCTATTAACCAGAGGAATGGACCAATCTGCCGCACATCCACCCAGGTAAGACAATACAAATGCAACTTTTGATTGGTCAGTAGGAAACACTCCAGGTCTGCACAACAAATGAACACTGCAAACCTTTTTAGATCCCCTGTAAAACGCTCTGGAGGGGCTAAAGGAATATTCCCTGGAATTACCACTTGGACCGGAACCGGGGGCAAGGTAGAGGAGGAAGCCTGGGAATTACCTTGGGGTAAGGGCACCTGTCCCGCTTGATTCTGTAACAGTTGACGAGCCAGTTCATCTGTCCGCTCTCTATTCACCCCTAATTCCCTTCTAAGGGCACTAGTTTCAGACCGAGCTGCATGGACTTCAGCCCTTAACTCTCCCAGAAGTTGGGTCAACTGGTCCATCTCAGGAGTTCCCATGATGTACAGGCAGAGCACTTTTCTGCATGGCTTCGCGTTCTGTAACGCTTACCTTGGGCCCTGCGGGAACACCACTCCTGATGAACTATGACTCTTCTCTGAGAACGTTGCTCTCTCACCACCCACTGTTCCTCTATGGAAAACTGGAATCTATGGAATATACAAGGGGTTGTCAGTGATCACCTTTATGCTAATTGCCTTAGAGTTTAACCTTTCCCTTAACTAGGAATGCCCTCCTCACCTCAGTTAGTGTTATGATGAACTCTCCATCCTGCTTCTGTGCAGGGGCGCATGTCCTGAAGAGGGGAACGGTTTGACTGGGAAGGGTAAAGAATAGCCTACTGTGAGTGGAGCCCAATACCTAATTACTAAACCCTCCCCTTAACCTCAAACTATTGTACTGTAAATTGTATTGAGCAAAATTGAGATAGATGAACCTGCAGTGTATAGTGTCTCAATGTGCTCTCTCTCAAAATGGAGATAATACCACAACTGCAGATAACTAACTAAATACCTAAGTGCAACCTAACACAATGTAAGTGTATTCTTTCTCACACAATATGCTACTGAAAGACACTGTAAACAAGTACCAATGCGATGTCTTTCTCAAGGCTTAAACTCTGCAACACCGTGGCTCAATTTGAAGGCCAACTATGATCAGTGAAGACTGGGGTGTTTTCCTTTACTGTTAATGGAAACTCCCTCACACACACGAACTTAAGAACCCGCGTGCAAACAGTTTATTCAAAAAATAGTATTGATTCTCCTCATGTGCGCTTGCTATGATTTCCTAACACGCGCAAATTTCAACAGATGCTCTTGCGAAGCAATTAATTCGAAAACACGAGCGCATGTGAGGGGAATCAAAACTGTAGTTCCCTCATATGCGCGAACATTAAGAAACACTCTAACAAGGCTTGTTTACTGGAAACGGAGCGGAGCACATGAGGAAGCTCAAAGCGCTCACTCGCAGAGGGTTATTCAAACATTCACAACACTTTCAATGAATACAGGTACTTGTGGTATGATGCGTGCAGAGGAGATGGCTTCTCTCAGCTGCTCGCTAACTGAAAACACCAGAATTCCTAACTGGCAAAAGGTGACTGGAATGACAGGAATAGCACTACGAAAACAAGGCTACGGGGATACAGTGAATGAGCACAGAAACGGAGCAGGGAATACTACGGGGAATTTTTCTGTGAAAATTGTGTCAGTGGAAATTCTAGTCAGGAGCGGACCACGGTAAGCGTACACTGCTATCTGCAGAGGCGACGTGAAGCGCAGCAAAACAAGGGGGAGGGGCTTAAGTACTCCAGAGCTACCAACTACTAGACCATGATGTAGCATTCAGGGAAGGTAACCTGGCGGCCATATTGAGTGATGAGGAAGTGCTTAACATTTAACAGCCTACACTGCCTTCCCTACTCTTTGACCAGGAATGGTAGGCTGCCAACCAAGACTTCTTGAGAGCACATCTAAGGGGAAACCCTGTGGTCATGACAAGAGGCTCAGGCACAAGATTCAATGGAAAACCTGGCCTTCCACTGGAAGGCTCATTAATCACTGAACCGGTCCACAATGGCCTGTGTGGTGGCCGGGAGTGTGAGGATTCACTGCCCTGCAAGATTAGCAGGCAGCACTGGAAGAGGTAACAAAGGAAGCCAGTATGGCTAGTGCATGAACGAGAGGTGTGATTTCCTTCAGCACCTACTCTGAAGGAGGAACTGTCAAACTTCAAAGGACATCATAAAAGTCCTTTGTTGCAAGCCAAGCCAGGTAGAGACAGTTTGCTGTGGTGGTCTGCAGCACCTCCCCCACATGTGAAAAATCCTCCCCATTGACAGTAAAGGACTTTTTCATTTTAAGACATTTTTCTCAGCACCCTGAATAAGTAGTAATTTTGTATTATGCTAGTTTTTCATGTGATTTTTAGACGAATATAAAAAGACAAAGTGAATGTTTCTAGCAGTTGGTGAACTGAAATGGCCAGGAAAGACACATTTCTGGTTGAATTAGGAATGGGACAAATATGAAACTAGGTGGAAAGATGCAAGATGTAATTATGAACATGTGTAGTCATTGGCAGAATTTGAAATATTATGCATTTCATAAAAAGGGCAAACATGTGCCAAAGTGCGATGCTACCTCGCACTGAGCCGGCAATCGGTTTGTCCAATTCCCTGTGACCCATTGCATCTATATATCTACTTCTTATGGCAGTGGCTAGTCTAAGGCTGAAGCTTTTATTCATAACCCATTTTTGTTAAAAAGTAGACTTGAGAGACAAAGAAAGGTCATAAATGCAAACACACAAATGATGCCCATTCCCCTGAACCAATCAGCCCAGGGGGAGGAGAGAGGACTGGTCGGCTGTCCTATCCCAGGATAGGAATAATTCCAGAGTACTTCTCCCCCAGATTGTAAAAAAAAGATGATGTCATTTTAGCTATATAAGGTGGACACAGAGAGACACAAGCGATTCAAATCCGGTCCCAGATAATCTATCTATCCCTCCATGCATCTACAACAAGATACACAGATTCCTGATTCAGGCACACGAAAGAACACAGGTAGAAAGGAGAGGAGGCAGCTGATCATATCCAATAGAGTGGAGTGACCAGACCTTGCCTAGCTGTCCAGCATCCCATCCAGGAGAGCCCGTGACCAGATCCCTTGGCCTAGCTTTCCAGAGTGAACGGATCCCTTGGCCTAGCTGTCCAGAATGACCAGAGACCTCGCTGGCTTTCAAGAATTCCAAAGTCAAGCTTATATTGTAAGTAGCACATAACCCCAGTCCCCAAACTCCATATCCCACTCTTTTGACTCTTGCATCCCATTGAAAAACCTTATTCAAAGTCCCAAATTGCCAGTATAATCCATTCACCTTTCCATAGACAAATCTGTATTAGCCTGTGTATGTTAGTGCATTCCTTTTATAAGTCTTTCAGTTGTCTGTGTATGTCCTTAGTAGCATTTTGCAGTAATTCAGTTAAATCCCCTATAAAGAGATTTACGGTGTGAGTTGGTTGACATTCGAAAATTAACCACCTCATGCCAAGTGCTTTTCTTTAATAACGATAGTAATTAAAATATAGCCTCAACATAATTAGTCTTTGTGTAACAAAAAGCAAATTTGCCCATGTCTTGTGTACCTTCGCATGAATTCCTAATGTGCATCTGTCCCATAGAAAAACCCAAACTGTAGTCCCGGTGAGAACAACCCCTTTCTCTTAGAATCCTATCCGTTATGTGCATCTGTTTCTTGTCTTAAAACTGATTTCCGATTTTGACAGCTAAGCCCTTTCCGTGGCTGCCTGTCATCACAAGTTCTGTGTAAAAACGAATTTCCATTCTGCCGCTTGTTTTTCCCTTTTGCATTTGTTTTCTGTCCCAAAATTGATTTTCCTACCTTGTGTTCAAGTTGTCCTGGAATGCTGAGTAGTGGTCTGTAGGCTGCCTTATCTTCTAAGGTGTAGCAACCCGAATTTTCTTTCTAGCTGTCCCAATGCAGTTGTGAGCTGCTGTGCGAGTAAAAAGCGAACCCGATTTTGCCATTTTGCTCATGAATTGGGTTTTGATTTTCTTTTCTGGCCTCCCATCTTGGAGCGGTGGGCTGAATTCTAAATCTGATTTTTCCCTCTTCATCCTGACTCCTTGCCACTGCCTTCCATCCAAAAAGAATTTAGTTAGCAGATGTTTGGGGGTGAGTGTTGCAGGGGGAGCGCTTAACTTTAATGCTATCAATTGTTAGTTAATTTTTCTGTGTGCCATTAAAGATTCATGATAATTGCGGGGGTTTTGAATTAACTGTGTTGTGGGAATCTTTGCATTTGTCTTGCCACAACGTTGGTGGCTATTGTCCAATTGTTTGATTTTGTTTTTATTTTCATTAAACCATAAAATCAATAAATATCTTGTTGATACACACCGGCCTGGTTGCTAGCCCATTGTGATACAGGGTGTTTGTGATGGTGGGTGCGATACGGGTTGGGGGCCTACTCAAATAAAAGAACCTGTGGTTTATAAAAGATAAAAAGCGTTCATTGTCAGGTGAAGGAGTCCCTGGCTGGAGTGTGCCGTGTTTTAAAACCGTTACAAGTGGGGACTCGTGCCATGATAAGTGTTTTCACCCGTAACAGTCCAACACAGTAGGCTAACGCAGTATTGGTAGTGTTCATTTTGGTGGTTTTAAAGCTGTTTTAATCTGCAAAGGCGCCATCCCAAAACGTATACCCTAGGGAACATGCCTGTGTTTCAAAATAAAGTAAAGTTAACAATAAACTAGTCAAGAGCAGGGTAGAGATTTTCTCAAAAGATTCAGGTCCATGGAACCATACTTATCTAAATATGCTTCTCCCAAATTTAGACAACTTTTTTTTAAAGTTTCGACTGAATCTATGGCTGACTAATGATATCCTATGTAGACGAGGTGCTTTTGCTAAAGATGAGAATGTCTGTCGGTTTTGTAACATGAAAAAGCACCCTGAAACTTTAAAGCATATTATTGCCTTTTGTACTGGACTTGTAGTTCAACGTCAGAAATACTTTGGTCAACGATTTCAGACCCAGAGGTATGAAGATAATGAGGTGTTTTGGACACAAATATTTGGTACAAGACTGATGACAATAAGAATTGCTGTCATTGGATTTTTCTTGGAGCTGGGATTGAATGTGATGGTAGATGAGATTATATCTAGCTATTCAATATGCTTCGTGGAGGTTTTTAAACTCCTTTTATATCATTTTATATATTTCTCTCTATTACAGTTTAGGATACGAACTAGGCGAATCATGCTATTCAATTATTTTTAACTTGTATTCCTAAAAACATTATATACTGTGATTACGTACTTTGAGCCGATTATGAAAGTTATGTATTGTAAAAGATAACTCTTTTTACTGTTCTACACATAATCTATGTATTTTTTAAATTGTAATTGTAAATGACTGTTTTAAAATTGGAAGGTTGATTTATCAGCCAATCAATTAAATAAATAAATATATACAATAAAGTAAAGTTAACAATAAACTAGGCAAGAGCAGGGTAGAGATGTTCTCTTTGCATAGATAACTGAACAAAGGAAGAACACTCTTCATAATGAGCACCGTGGAAATTAACATAGCTAGGCAGCACCTTCTGTCCAAACTATTTATTAGAAGGCAATGGGCAGAGCAGGGCAGGAGGCATGGCTAGCCAGCATGATGCAACAGGTCACCTACGATGTATGGCAGGACAGTGGCCTGTTACATCAAGCCCTGACTGAGTTGTATATGACTCAGGACATCAATGAGTAGCGATTAAGATGGTCCAACTCACTGGCTACATGTACTTCCACATAATAGTCATGGAAGAAAGAAACTGTAACCTCTGGGCAAAATCAGTCTGATCTTTTAAATCAAACCCAGAGTGAATTAAGGCAGGTAGAAGAGAAATGTGAGAGAGCCAAAATTCTGAGTTAGAGTTGGGAAATCTCATCAAACAGTTAAAGGAGGAGTTGGCAGTACAGCAACAAACTAATTCAGAACAGGAGGCCCAATTATATGCATTAAAAGAGGAGTGCCAAGAAGCAGAGTCAACTAAAATTGAACCAACAAATGATATACAACAGAACCTGCTTTGGGGACATGATTGCATTAAAAAATCAGATCAAGCAATTAGAAGCGGAGAACAGTAAGTTAATCATGAAAGAGGTCCATTCCCAAACAGATTTTGACCAGGAATGCCAGAAGATAAGCACTATAAAACAACAGAGAGATAACCTTAATGAACAGAATTGCGCACTGTATCAGGAAAAGTATGCCCTGTGCCAGGAAGTGCGAAATCTAAAGGCAGACCTGTAGAGAAGTGAGTCAGGTCTTCAGGCACTGACTGACCTAAAAGTAGAGTATGAAAATGTAATGGGGCATATAAGACAAGTAGAAGGTGATCTAGAACAGACCACCCAGGCTGACAATGCGTAGAAACAGGAGATGCATCTCCTGCAACAAAAATGGTCTGAGTGTTCCCAGATAATGCAAGAAGCACAAAAGAAAAAGAGGCCCTTTGTGATCAGAACAGGGGACTCCAGAGTCAGGTAAAAGCACAGGGGAAGGTCAAAGAGGCCAGTCAAGCCCTGATAACAGGCCTTTGCCTACTGTCAAGAAATAGGGGCTGACAAGGAGAAACTTGAGAGGTTAGAAAAAGAGTGTGCTAGGTTAAATAAGGACTTGAGGAACCCCAAACAGTTAGAGAGTGGCAGGGAAACCCCTGATCACAATGTGATGCCCTCTATACGAAGGGCCTCAAGTCAATTTAGCACCCTGTATGCGCAAGGTTCTGCTAACTTCATGTCCACCGGTTCACAAAAAGCCGGAAATCATGAGTCGGCCAGACTCAATTAGGCCTAGCATGATTGAGCTGGCAGGCCAGCGTCCATCAGAGATTGATGGACGGGCATCCCTGCTCAGGTTCAAAACTATTATGGCTGATGGATCTGACCAGGAAGACTCCTATGAAGAGAAAATCAGGGAGCTAGACCTGCATGAACATCAGCTACAAAGGAACCACTTGGTTTGCTTTGCAGAGAAAAAGGAGTCTGAGTTGAGGCCCCAAAAGAGTATTCAGAAAACCTCCACCCATTCAGGGAGGTGGGATAAGTTCTCCACCAACCCCGGAAGCAGGGAGGAGTCAGATGACATCTCCTCTGTGTGAAAGAGGAAGTCCAGGGGAAGTGACCCAGAGAGCCCAAAATACAACAGGGGAGAAGAGACTAGGCCACATCATTCTGGGAGACTCCCAAGCTCAAAGAATTAGGGAGCGCCTAGAGGATAGGGATGGGACCTCAAATAGCAGCTCTGAGTCTGGGGGCGAATAGACTCAGGTGCAGAGGAAAAAGAAGGCTGCCAAACAAAATAGAACTATTGTGAAAGACCCCATTAGACAGATAAAGGCCATTAGAAGTGTCATGACCTTGTGCCATAAAAATGCAAAATGTTCAGTCTGGGAGCATCTGGAGCTACAAGACCAGATGATGACATCTTTTGACATTAAAAATGATCAGAATTGTATAATGTTTGCCAAATGGACGTTCTGCCCAGAATACTCCAGCTTCTTTGCTGGGCTGGAGGGTCAGACCCATTCAAGGTCGTCTACCTACAAGGGAGTCAACCTGAAGCTCTTCTCCACGCACAGGAACCCCCAGTAGGCTTGCAAGGCGGCCTACAACCTGCAGTGCGGAGAGGATCAGGCCCGAGAGAATTTGTTCAGGAATTGACACGGGTATTTGCACGAATAGCAGTGAATTTATAAATACCTATTTCCATGAACTCCCCAAGTACGTCATGACGCAGTTGGTAAGGGACTTCCATGATGAAAGGACCCTGTACTGGGTAATAGAGCAAGCTACCCAGATCTATAAGGTCCAAAAGCCCGTAGAAAACAAGAATCCCCCCAAAAACCCCAAACAAACCATGACCCCCCTGCTGCCAAGGTGGCAGAGGTGAAAGTTGCCCCCATTTTGGACCTAGAAATGGGGAGCCTAAAAATACACCTTCCCCTAACCAACCAAACCAGAGGCAGAGAAGACCCTCTGGCCAGTCACAAACAGGTGGTACTCAGGTAGGGTACCCACAAATGTGCCCCCTGACTATGCCAATTACATCTGCCCTCGGTACAAGGGGAAGAGCCCCATCTTGGGGTACATGTGGACTACCCCGGCCCAGGGGGGGGGGTCTAATCAGGTCATTATGGCCCCAGGAAACTTCCCTCCAAACTTCCCAGTAATCTTCCAACCTCTAGTTTAATTTTCTTCCCCAGGTACCCTCAAAACCCCAACATTCGGGACAACCCTCCTTACTCTCCTAGCTTTCAGGAGTATAGATCACCTAATCAGGGAGAGGGGAGGCCAAGGATGGAGGGCTACCAGGGAAATCCTCAATACCCAAGTTCCTCTGGGAGAAGGGACAGTAACCCTTCCCGAAAGCAACCCAGAATTGACTCAAGAACCCTGTATCAGCCAGAGTGGGTGTCCCAACTGGAGCGCCAGGTCCAGAGCTTTACCCAAGATCTGAGTCGCACGTTGAGGGCTCAGCAGAACCCTCAGATAAACATGGCGGCTCAGAACAGCTCAAACTAAGGGTCTGTCACCTCGGAACAATGACGGGGAGAGAACCCCAACAACCAACAGGTTCCAGAGGAGGAGGACCGGGAGGAAGGGGGATGCAAAGCCCTAGAGGTAGCTTCCTTCCTCACCTGTGAAAAGCCCCTTGAAACCTGAGAACCTGAACTTAAATCTCCTATCCTCGAAAAACTGCAACCTACGGAACAGAGGGTAAGTAGGAGAAACATAGGGACAAATAAGACCTATTTTGTGGAGGAAGTCAGTCTTCTCTTTCAAGGATGGGGCGGTTCCTCCCAAAGAAAAATTGGTCCCAAAAGACCATAACACAGACTGGGTAGGTATGGGGACTGACCAACAACCGCCTATCCCTGAAACCCAGAAATGTCATCCTGAGAACCGGTTCAAGTGACTGTCTCTGAGAAAAGGGGGACAGCAGAAAATCAAAGGGAAAAGGGGGTTCTGAAACTCCACCAATCTCAGGATGCCAAATTGCATTTATAGATTTCCGAACTCCGATACTGAAAAATGCCCAAGATTCCCCAGTGTCGGAGTCCAAAATAAAGAAATGAACTGCTCAGCTAGCCCAAAATACCAATTTCCATTGCCCCTTGGAGGAGAAAGAAGGTAGGTTTTATGCCCCCGTCCAGGTGCAAGGGCAATGTTCAATTTTAGCTCTGGTGGATGCCGGATCCAAGCCACTCTTCTGTCCAAAAGGGCCTTTGAGCAGCTTAATTCAGGAAGAGGGGAGAGCCACCAAATTCCTCTCACCCCTCTTCCTGGACAACTCCAGGACTTCGACAGGAATGAAATTCCCGTCAAGGGGACTGCGGATCTGGAGATCAAAATTGGGCGACACAAGGTGAAACACCCGGTTGTAGTCATGACTCCAGAGGGGACCCCCTGTCTATTAGGGAATTACCTCATTCAGAGGTTGTCTCCACTAATAGACTGTGTGAACAAGGTCCTCTGGACTCAGGCTAACCGGCCAATACAATTAAAACAGAGCACCGACTATGTCAGTTTAAATGGCACATGTCACATGGTTGAACAGCGATCTGACCAAATTGAGTTCCATTTTCAGAACAATCAAGTACCTGACATTACTGGGACTGCAAACTGCCGATAGGAACTCCTCTCCATTCCTGAAAATCAACCTTCTTTCCAGTTTTAAGTGGCATTCCACACTGGAAGGAAATACCCTGACATTTTATACCGATCCACAATTTGAAAACCCAAGTCCCATGATAAAAAGTGATGAAAAACCAGCTCAAAGCGTGGCTGATATTCAGAAAAAGGGTGAGCAGCTGTTTCTCCCCATTCAGTTAAATGAGGGGAGGGAGCATGTTCTCTCCAGAGTATGCGTAAATAATGGGAAAAGCTTAATAAGTAAAGCGTTGTTCAGGATACTCTCAAAAGACCAGACAATTCCCACATTTAAATTGGTTGTTAAGTGTGAAATGGGCCAGGAAAGTTCCAATTCCAAACATCTCCTGGCTAGCAGGTGCACTCTAAAAATGTCCATTGGTGATAAAAGCATAGAGCATAATTGTTGGGTCATGCAAGATGTCCCCTCTCCATTCTACTTAGGCAGTGACATTCTCAATCGGTTCGCAATTAATTTGGACCTCATAAATTACAAAGCCTGGTCCCGAGTGGGGGGTAACCTCATGGACATTGATGATCCTGAAAAGGAATTTTGGCCAGCTCAATTGCTACGATATACAGTTGAAATTCAAATTGGAGAGGAGGTCACCATCCCAGGACGACCCGACAACTCCTCCTTTCCCTAAAAATTAAGAGAGGACAGAAACTCCAAAACCCGGATGCTTATGTACATTTAAATCACCATCTCCAACAGTAGGGGTTTGGGTTGAACCCGACACCATTAGTGAACCTAGAACACAACACCATTCCAATATTGGTAGATAATAGTGACCATAGGAGTATCACTCTGGGCGCAGACACCTTTATTGGAATGGCGGTTGATGACCAGCATTTCTCCATAGGACCAATCCCCAATGACTGATATGACTGTGACGATGACATACCGCCAAAAAGGATCTTTACCGAGCAAGGGGGAATTTCTTGGTGTACTCTTCCTCCCCTTACCGGGGGAAGAGGTGACCTGTGACATCAGAAAGGATAAGGTGATATTCCAGGTCCACAATGACTGCCTCTCCTACCTGAAACCTCCTGTCCAGGTCAACATCCTTACCAGGGATCTTTCCTCACAGCTGTAGGATACCGCTGAGATTGCAAAACCCGAGGTCTTTCCAGGCTTCAGACAGATGGTTGAGGAACGGCTCAACCTCGCTGATGCCTGTGAGACCGAGGAACAAAAGCAAAAGCTGAAGCAGGTGTTTTTAGATTTTCAAGAAATATTTGTTATGGACTTGTATGACTGTGGCTGCACCGAGATACACTGTACCTCAATTCCCACGGACCCTGGCATGACTCCCATATTCGTGAAGCAATATCGATTGCCGCTCGCGTCTATGGAGTCCCTTACAGAAATCATAAATAACCGAGAGTCCCCTGGGATAATTCGTCCAGTCCACAGTACCTTTAACAATGCAGTACTGGGGATTTTAAAACCTAATTGCTAATGGAGACTCTGCACATACCTTAGGGAGCTGAACAAATGGGTCCATATGTCCCGATGGCCTCTTCCCTAAATTGACCAGGGATTGGCCCAGATCCAGGGGTCAAAGGTGCACACCACCATTGACCTGACCAATGGATACTGGAAACTACCCGTAAGTAGGGAAGACCAGTACAAGCTGGCCTTCACCTTCCGGGGGGGTGCAGTACACATGGATCTGAACTCCCTTCAGATATATAAACTCTAGCAATGAATTCAACATCTTTCTGCATAAGGCCATGGCCAACTTGGGTGAAAGAGGTAACCTGGCCTATGTGGATGATGTCCTAACTAAATGCTCAACTGTGGAGGAACACATAGTGGAGATCCGCTATGTTCTGACCCAGTTGAAGGTTGACAGAGCAAAACTATCCTTTCAGAAGGCATAGTGGTATAGGACCCGTGTAAACTTCTGAGGACATGAAATCACCCCTGAGGGTCTCTGTCCCCAGGCAAAAAAAGTGGAAGCACTACTAAAATTAAAAGCCCCCACAACTCTGCGTGAACTAAGGAGACTTCGTGGACTGAATAATTACAGTAGAAAAATCATTGAGGATTACGCAGAGGTCACAAGGCCCCTGGTACATTTATTAAAGGCCGGGGTCAAGTGGGAGTGGGGTCCAGAACAAGCCGAGGCAGTGAAACAACTGAAGAGAAGTCTTTCACAAGCGCCTTATCTAGCTTACCCCATCAAAAACAAGGAGTTGTTCTTGGAGTCAGGGTTCTCGAATACATGCTTAACAGCAGTATTATAGCAAAAGCATGACAAGGTCAATAAAGTAATCTCCTATGCGAGTAAGACTTTATCCTCCGTGGACGAAAAATTCAACGATTGTGAGAAGGCACTCCTGGTAACGATTGTGAGAAGGCACGCCTCGCAACAGTGTGGACATTGAAAAATTACCACCCCTTCATCCAGGGGGAGCACATCATCGTTGAGACTCCTCACCAGCCTTTGCAATACCTCCAAAATGACAGAATCCTGGCAGGGAATGTGAGTAATTCCAGAATTACTTCCTCGATTCTGTCCATGCAAGGCTATCCTCTGGAGGGAAGACAATGCCAAAACAAGAAGAGTCCCCTCGCACAAGATTTAGCTGACTTGCATGATTGGGCCAGAGAAAACTGTCTCGAGGACGAAAGTCTCAAAACCCAAGACAACATGGAGGTGTACCTGAATTCCCCGCACAATGTCTATGAAGAAGACATGTGCAAGGGGATGCACACAGTTTATGTGGAAGGGTGCTCCGACCATGTTGATAACAACGGGGAAAAGGAACTGGTGGCCGGAGTTGGGAATGCCTGGCTGAATGATGCCCAGGAACCCTCCGCTGGGTACAAGATCCGTCTCCGCAGTAGTCAGGTGACGGTGTTGATGGCAGTTCACTAGGCCATCCTCACTGCTGTGCAACACCGAATCCATGAACTGGTCATAATCAATGATTCAGATTATGTCCGAACGGGTTTGTGGAGCACCTGATTAATTGGAAATCCAGAGGCATGCTGTGTACAAACAATAAACCACTCAAGCATAGCAAACTAATACAAAACATTGATGATCTGGTCACCTCTAATGGGATGACCATATATTGGAAAAAGATCAAGGGTCATTCCAGAATAGAGGGACCAGACAAAAACCAGAAATTACCTGGCTGACCATTTGGCCAAAACCAGAGCCACCCAGGGGGATCTCCTTGAGATCGAGTCCCTGTTGGGGGAAATCTAGGTCGCTGCCATCACCAGTTCCCAAACACTTGCCCACAATGAACTCTCAACTGCCCAGTGGAATAAGGAGACCCCAGATGCTGATTTGATCACAGCACAAAAAGGGGATCCGATTATTGGGAAATTTTACAAACCCAGTGAGGACCCAGTGAACTTTCCTTCGACGGAAACCAATTACATTGGGGAAAAAGGATCTCCGAGTGTTGATGAAGTTTCCCAAAATGTTCTGAATCCAAGACGGTTTGTTGATAAGGAGATCATCTCTGGATGTGACTAGTGGGTGGTACCTACCTCATTCTGAAGCCTGATGCTATGTAACACCCATGACACAGCCACAGCCGGTCATCTGGGGTTTCATAGTACTTTCAAAATGTTTCGAGAGGTTGCATACTGGCCACACATGGGTAAGGACCTAGATCAATATTTGATGGGGTGTCTTGTGTGTGCACAATTTCATCCAAGTTCATTTACAAACTGAGCTCCCATCCAGAAAAGGGGGATGACGCTGCCTTGGTCAGATTTACAAGTAGATTTCATTGGGCCTGTGATTCGCTCCTTTAGAGGAAACAAGTACATGTTAACAGTAACATACTTGTTTACCAAATGGGTGTAATGTTTCCCAGCCCCGAATTACAAGGCAGAAACAGAAGCTGATGATCAACCACATCTTCTGGTGTTTTGGCCTTCCTCAAAGGATTGAGTCAGACCGAGGAAGCCACTTCACCAGCGAGGTGATGACAAACATGTGGGAGATACTTGGGGTAAAGAGAAAACTTCATATTGTATACCACCTAGTCTCTAGTGGGGAAGTACAATAAAGCCATTGTTTAAGAAGTTTGTGGCGGACTCTGGGCCTAGTTGGGACATCTGTTTACTGCTTGTCCTGATGGCCATCAGATCTACACCAACTTCTGTGACCAAAATGTCTCAATTTGAGCTAATGACTGGACAAAAAATGGTGCTACCCCAGCATCTGCTCTATAGAACCCAAGAGCAGACACTGATTAATGTGTCCACAACACATGAATATATTGAGGATCTGAGAAAACACCTTCAGCATGCTTTTGTGTACGCTCAGCGGAATCTGGAGAAATCGGCAGAGGGGATGAAAAACCATTACGATTTAAAAACAACTAAAAAAGAATATCAAGTAGGAGACAGTGTCTACTTGTACAATTTTCAGAGGAACCAGACCAAGGAGCTGAAATTCCTCCCCTCCTGGAGTGGTCTTTTGGAATTGTAGACTAAATTTCACCTGTCGTCTATAAGATCTGCATCCCCAAAGGAGAACTGTCAGAAGAAAAATGGGTCCACATCAATCAGTTGAAAATCTGTCACCCCAGACACGCTTTGCAGCTGATTGGTGAGCGAAAGGAAAGTCCAGCAGAGGAACCATCAGAAGAATGAGAAGAAAAAAAAGAGCAGATGGAAGTATTAAGATGCATAGGTATATCAATGTAACAGGGAGTATCTTACTTGGTGTTACTGTAAAAATGTGAAAAAGATGTTATAAAACGTATTTGTTGATCTTGTTCTGTTGAGTAATTTACTTGGTGTCATTGTAAAAATGAGAAAAAACCCATATCAAAAAAGTTGCAAACTGTAATCATTATTCCACTGCTGTAAATCTTGTGGGAATAATGTCAGTAAAAATAACTAAAACTTATTTTTTTATCTTCTATTAGCTAATTAACATCATTACCTTATAGCCTGGCGAGGATCACCCCAGGGACCTGGAAGGGAAGGAAGGAACGGGGGTGCCACACCATACCCTCCAACTTAAAGACGGAAGGGGATCCTGGAGTGCCGCTCCCTGGTAAAGGAGAATTCTTCTGGATGAACCCTACTCTTTCCCAACAAAAAGTCACAGAAGAGCAGGGGGGAATCTGTGAGGTGCATTTAAGGCCCTAAGCAGAAATCCCCTTCACCTAAAACCACATTTGAACAGTGCCAACAAAATGGCTGTGCTTTTGTCTTTCTGGCACATATGTGGCAAGCAGTTGAACACTGCATTGGAAAATGGCTCTGCATTTGCTTGCTTTTCATCTGCATAACTAGAAGTTATGCCCTGCTATCAGAAAGGCGCTGCGTCTGGTTTCTTTTTCTACATCTGGAGAACAAAAAGTATGCACGATATCCAAAACAGCCTTGTTTTAGTGATAAATCATATGAGGGGCAAGGGTTTCTACATTACAACCCGACACAGCTTTTGTTTCCCTTTGATGTGAACCATCACGCTCAAACTACTGCAAATTAAAAAAATAGCGTGGTTTTTCTCTTTTCTGTGTCAAAATCAAAGAAATTCTGGGCCCGCAGGGACAACCAAAACGTCTGCCTCTGCACTGTATAAGCTCATACTGTCCTATCGGATACCGATAACACATAGAGCCAAAGAAAGATGAGAATCCGAGTTAGGACATCATATCACAGATAAGCAGTGGACACAGATTTGTGGGCTGATGAAACACTTGTCATGCAATGCACGCTATAAACGGACACACTACAAAATCATACATAGGATACAGTATACTCCAGCCAAATTACAACACATATACCCAACGGCAGATGGCAAATGCCCTAGATGCAGGAGCGAAGAAGCAGCCATCTTACACATGTTCTGGTAGTGCACACGCTTAACTGAATATTGGGCAGATATATGTGATGCACTGGATGTAATGGCGGACCACCCCATTGAAAGGACCCCAGCTGTGTGCATAATGCGGGCGGTCGGGAAGATGAACTCCACATGGCATAAGCTGCTAAATTTCAGCCTACTACTGGCGAAAAGGGTTATTCTCATGAGATGGAAGAGTAGTAACCCACCCACCAAATCTGACTGGGATAGGGATATGCTATGGGCAAATGATAATGAGGAAATGTATATTGAACTAATGCATATTGCCACACGCCCTAAAAACATTTGGGGCTGGTACAAGCAGTACTTAGCGGACAGTGTCGAGGAGGATGAGACTGCAACTGAGTCATAATAATGTACAAAGGAGCTTGATAATGCAATACTGTTATGTAAAATGCAAAATATTGACATGATTGTTAATGTAATATACCTGTGCAAGTTAAAATAAAAGTAAAATAAAAAAACAGAATTTCTGTGCAGTATCGCTCTGTGTCCATGAACCAACAGTACATGAAAAAAATAAGGAGAAATGTTGTTTAAAAGGTCAACATCAAATGACAGCTTTTGCTTGAACAGAAATATCATTGAATATATGGGAGAGGGTTTGGCTACACAATGTACATTATATATATTTGTCACCACAAGATTTGATTACCTTGGAAAAGGCTCAGAAACCTGAGAAACCAGTTTGAGGCTCAAGCACAAGATTCAATGGAAAACCTGGCCTTCCACCGGAAGTCTCATTAATCAGTGAACTGGTCCACAATGGCCTGTGAGGTGGCTGGGAGTGTGAGGATTCACTGCCCTGCTAGACTAGCAGGCAGTCCTGGAAGAGGGGTCAAAGGAAGCCAGTATGGCTAGTGTGTGACCGAGAGGTGTGATTTCCTCCAGCACTCACTCTGAAGGAGGAACTGTCAAACTTCAAATGGCATCATAAAAGTCCTTTGTTGCAAGCCGCGCCAGGCAGACACAGTTTGCTCTGTTTGCTCTGGGGGTCTGCTGCACCGACCCCACATGGGACATATCCTCCCCATTGACAGTAAAGGACTTCTTCATTTTAAGACATTTTTCCAGCACTCTGAATAAGTAGTCATTTTGGATTATGCTAGTTTTTCATGTGATTTTTAGACGAATATAAAGAGACAAAGTGAATGTTTCTAGCACTTGGTGAACTGTAAAGGCCAGGAAAGACGCATTTCTGGTTGAATTATCAATGGGACAAATATGAAACTAGGTGGAAAGATGCAAGATGTAATTATGAACATGTGTAGTCATTGGCAGAATTTTAAATACTATGCATTTCATGAAAAGGGCATTAATTTGCCAAAGTGCGTTGCTACCTCGCACAGAGCCGTCGATCGGTTTGTCCATTTCCCTGTTACCAATTGAATCTGCATATCTACTTCTTATGGCAGTGGCTAGTCTAAGTCTGAGGTTTTGATTCATAACCCGTTTGTGTTAAAATGTAGACTTGAGAGACAAAGAAAGGTCATAAATGCAAACACACAAATGATGCCCTGTCCCCTGAACCAATCGGCCCAGGGGGAGGAGAGAGATCTGGTAGGCTATCCTATCCCAGGATAGGAATAATTCCAGAGTACTTCCCCCACAGATTGTAAAATAGATTATGTCATTTTTGCTATATAAGGGGGACACAGAGAGACTGAATGGATTCAAATCTGGCTCCGGAAATCTATCTATCCATCCATCCATCTACAGCAAGATACACAGACTCCAGATCCAGGCACACACACGAATCTAGGAAGAAAGGAGAGGAGGCAGCTGCTCCCATCCAAGAGAGTGCAGTGACCAGACCTTGCCTAGCTGTCCAGAATCCCATCCAGCAGAGCCCAGTGACCAGATACCTTGGCCTAACTGTCCAGAGTAACCAGATCCCTTGGCCTAGCTGTCCAGAGTGACCAGAGACCTTGCTGGCTTTCCGGAATCCCAAACGCAAGCTTACATTGCAAGTAGCACATAACCCCATTCCCCAAACTGCATATTCTGTTCTTTTGACTCATGCATACCATTGAAAATCCTTATTCAAAGTCCCAAATTGCCAGTATAATCCGTTCACCTTTCCATAGACAAATCTGTATTAGCCTGTGTATGTTAGTGCATTCCTTTTATAAGTCTTTCAGTTGTCTGTATAAGTCCTTAGCATCATTTTGGAGTAATTCAATTAAATCCCCTATAAAGAGATTCACGTGTGAGTTGGTTGACATTCGAAATTAACCACCTTGTGCCAAGTGCCTTTCTTTAATGATGATGGTCATTAAAATATAGCCTCAACAGAATTAGTGTTTGTGTAACAAAATGTGAATTTTCCCTTGTCTTGTGTACCTTCCTATGAATTCCTAATGTGCATCTGTCCCATAGAAAAACCCAAACCGTAGTCCTGTTGAGAACAACCCCTTTTTGTTAGAATCCTATCTGTTATGTGCCTCTGTTCCTGGTCTTAAACCGATTTCCATTTTTTGACAGCTAAGCCCTTTCTATGGCTGCCTGTCATCACAAGTCCCGTGTAGAAATGAATTTCCATTCTGCCGCGTGTGTTTTCCTTTTGCATTTGTTTTCTGTCCCAAAATCGATTTTCCTACCGTGTCTTCACATTGCCCTGGAATGCTGAGTAGTGGTATTTAGGCTTCCTTATCTTCTAAGGTGTAGCAAACTAAATTTCCTTTCTAGCTGCCCCACTGTGGTTTTGAGCTGCTGTGCAAGTAAAAGCAGATCTGATTCTGCTGTTTTGCCCATAAATCGGGTTTTCATTTTCTTTTCTGACCTCCCATATTGGAGTAGTGGACTGAATTTAAAATCAGATTTTTCCCTCTTCATCCTGATTCCTTGCCATTGCCTTCCATCTTAAATGAAATTAGTTAGCAGATGTTTGGGGATGAGTGTTGCAAGGGGGCGCTTAACTTTAATGCTATCAATTGCTCTAAGTTCATTTTTCTGTTGTTTGCCATTAAAGGTTAATGAGAATTGCGGGTATTTTGAACTAACTGTGTTGTGGGCATCTTTGCATTTGTCTTGCCACAACATTGGTGACTATTGTCCAATTGTTTCAATTAGTAAATATCTTATTGATACACACCAGCCTGGTTGCTAGCCCATTGTGACATGGGGTGTTTGTGAAGGTGGGTGCGAGACCGGTTGAGGGCATACTCAAATAAAAGTATCCATGGTTTATTAAAGATAAAAAAGCGTTTTTATTATGTGCCACGTTCATTGTCAGGTGAAGGAGTCCCTGGCTTGGGTCTGCCGTGTTATAAAACCATTACAAGTAAATCAAGCGGGAACAAAATCTTTTGGTTCTCTAACTCCAAATTTCAGGCAACACCGGCCAAAAATGAAAATCACCCAAAAGTGGCGAGTCAGGTAAAAAAAATCAAAGTTATTTTGAATGCCACCAATTTCGCTTCACTGACCGTGATTTCATCCACCTCTAAGATGCCATGCTGTTGTCTTATGCAGAGTGAGAAATCTACATAACCTAGATTGCTCCACAGGAAAGGGTAACCTGTACAAGGAATGATCATATAAAATGTCTTGATAGGATGTGGATTTCTTTTTGCGATGATCTGTAACATGGATAAGAGGAGAAATTAGTTGATAATTAGAGGTAAATATGAGTTGGCTCCATTTTAAACAAGAGGTTACCCTCCCTTTAAAGCGCATCGAAAAAGGAGCCCCGAGATAGAAGTTGCTCTGTATAGAATTGCTCTCAGTCAAAAGATGCAATTTGGAGAGACATATAACTGGCTGAGGCAACCACCAACCAGATGCATTGAGCAAGCCTATCGGTGGGGTGAGGGAAAATAAACATAATGACATCCTGGAGGTCTGGTGGCATTATACACCACAAATCCGAAGGCCCTTTCAAATTTTAGGCTGCCACTGAATCACCCATTAAAGCCAACCAGGAAAATTGAAAAAATGGCTTTCGATGTTACAGGCATTGTGTTCAAATTGAAAAATAGGACAATTGCCCACAGAGAAATTGTGGGAACTACATCTAGGCATAGACGGTGATGCTGCTTACGTCTGACTCATGATGCATCTACACATATTTAACTTCTTCGAAGATGCACCCACTTGTACATTTATTGTATAATAATAATCCATCTAACCAAGCCATAGGAGGACCAGAAGACTTGACACAGTGGTTTGTTGAAAATGTATATGAGGAAAAGCATAGGGTGTAGAAAAAACAACAGAACTGCTCAAGCCGAACTGAGCAGAACCAACCCCCAGACGAAATCACTTCAAGATCTCCCAGAGCCTGTGTTGAAGTCAGGATGGAAAATATATTCTCTAAAAGCAAAAACATTGAATACCATCCTTGCACAGGATCCATGCTAGTCTTCCATATTCCCTTCCAATTGTAGTATAGAGTACTGACAGAAGCTAAATTGAGTTCATACTCTCATAAACAGATGTTTCCCAGGAGTTGCTAAGAGGGCAAAACAGGGAGCCCTCCAATGTTAACTTTCAAATTTATATTGAAATACTGATCAATGGACACTGAAATGGCTGGAAAATTGGCAAACTAACATTTCATGAAGCCAAGGGATGGTGCTACTGAAGATTTGATGCCAAAGCTGATTCCAATGCTAAGGAGCCAATGGACACTTAAGAAACCGGGACAACCTATGATTTTATTTAACTGTAACATTACACAAAAATACATCAACCTGCATTGAGATATAACGTATACAAATCATACTTCTGCTTTGGGCATACATGTATTCAAAGTACTTTTACTTGTGGTGAAGTGGCAGATCATCGTAACCCTTCTAACCGAAAGGACCTGAAACACTGTTAAGCCCATTCACATCTAAAGGGAAAATAGCTTTAGCAAAGACTTATCCCCTATCTGATGAGCAAAAATCATAAAGGTTTTGTGTAAATTATCCTCAGATGAAGTTAACTAATCACATGGCCCCTGTTGTACTTTGAGATAGGAGGAGGAAGAGGTGGAAGGAAACAAAGAGAATTCCTGTTTGTTTAAGGCAACCAGCTAGCTCCAGGTGAGGAACTGTCCTGTGGAGTATGGGGCGATAGATGGCTTGGAGAAAGTCTGGATTAACAGTGTCCAGGAAACCAAGCCATGCCAGATGAAGAAAGGAGACCCTGGCAGCATGGAAGCAATCCATGGGAGGCAATGACTAGAGGAGCTCTCCCAATTATACTATAGAATCGATAGAGTCAGAGGGAGAAGACAGAGCATCGTTTGAAATGCCAGAGAGACCCTACAATAATAAGAACCAGGGAATTTGATGAGCGGCAGAGACATTTCAAGCAGTGTGAATTGCATAGGTTAATTGCATTGTGCAAACAGCAGTCTTTTACCTCACAAGTGAATAAGGATATATCAAATAAAGTAGGTTTACACTGTGAATTTGTCTTCTGCAACACAAGCGAATGCCAAGAGATGGCAAGTAAAGTGAATTTATTATTAGATAGACTTCTGGCATTAGGAGAGACAGAGATCTTAAATAAAAGGCTGGGAAAGGAAAACTTGAGACTGAATTTTGATTGGAGACAAGAGATTAACTGTGCACAACTCGGGGGAGACAGACCGTGGAGAAGTATTGCAATAGATTGTGCGAATTACGTGTCAAACACACAAGTGCCAGGAGACAGGCTTGGGCTTACCTCCTCGGATCCCTGAAAATCCTGTCCATTCATTTGAGAGCTGTTAGGGAGATTTTTCTTACGGTCCTGTGGTCAGGGTCTTCAGGTATATTTTCCTGACTCGGGTACTACTGGTGATTCCCTCAAGCTCACCATACTCTCCAAATGATAGCTGTGGTAGAGCTGCCAGGTCTAACTCTCAGGAGGTGCAGTGGGGTGGTTCACAGGTAGAGCATATATTTTTCATTAATACCTAATGAGTGCTGGTTCACACACTACGCCTTTATTAAACATATAATCTTTATATATAACAAAGGCAAAGGGAAAGACAATAGACACACATTAAACAATAAGCCTTGGTAAACCATAAAATACCAGAAATGTATCAAGTATGTAACACAGTTAAGAGTAAAAGTTATTCTAGAGTCAATAAAAGGTCCTTCCTGAAAAGGAAACAACAGAAATAGGTAAGTAAAATGCTTTACTTTCTATGCTCAAGAGAGACCAAGAGAGAACAGTAATGTGTGTGGGGTAGTCTTTGGCAGGAAACAGATGCCTTAGTGCGAAGGTGTCCCAAGGAGCAGTCCCTAGAGTTCCATTGGCGGGAAGCCCTCTAGAGTCACTTGAAAATGAACAAGGCAGTTCAGGGATGAAAAAAAGAATGAAGAAACGATCAGGTAGTTGCACCGGAGGATCAAAAGAGCAGTAACCTCGGACCAAAGAAAAAGTTCTGCAGCAGGTGGTTGGCGGTTTCCTGATGCCGTTAATGTACACGTTGCTCAGGAACTACAGAGCGACCCAGCAATGAGTCACTGGTTAAGTAGTTATCCTAAAACCCTTCAGGAGTGATTATTCTCAATACAGGGAATTACAGGGACAGGGGTTGAGGCCAGAGGCACTGAAGTGCAAACATATCGTATCATGGTATTCGTTGACGCAAAGTTCCCACATCACCCTCATCACCCTCATGCTCAGCATTAAGCACCAAGAGTGGTCCGGAGAGGCGGGGGAAGAGCATTCCAAAATTTGGCTGCTGCAACCAAGAACGAGCGACCGCCCATCTAGACCAATCAAAACCGGGGGATGATAAGAAGTTGTATATTGTCTCTGCAGCCACGCAGGGTTTGGCTGTGTGCCCATGTTCGTATCTAGGCCTCATATTATGAAATGTTGCCAGGTGTCCAGCTGTTTTTGCTCTGCTCTTACAGTGCTCACCTAATTGCCTGATAAAAGGGGACAGCCCGGTTGGTATGGCTGAAATTGTTCCTGCAGCTATTCAGCTCCCATGCCATAGTAGGCTGGGTGGACGATGCAGGGAGATTTTAAAGTAATCCGCTTCTGGACGGGCAGCCAGTGGAGTGAGGGTAGAACTGGAGAAATATGGGCACTGTAGGGAGTATTAGTGGCAACGCAGCCAGCAAGGTTTTGAAGTAACTGCAGACGATGAAGAATGTAACCAGGTTGGACCAACCATGAAGAGTTGCAGTAATCAAGCCAGCTAAGAATAAGGACGAAGGTTATTAGGAATAAAAGGAAAAACGTTCCTAAGGACCCTAAGCTGGAAGTAGCCAGTTTTGCATATGGAACTGACTTGAACTGCAGCGAACAAGGTTTCGGAGAACATGAACCCCATACTTCTCACCAGAGGGGCTTGTGTAGGACAGGGGCCGAGCTAAGAGGGCTACCCAGTGGGCGTCCAGGGTGAGGGGGAAGGAGATGAACCAAGGGAAGTGCAGGCAGAGGAATCCACCACCAGTACCTCTGTCTTGTCCGCATTCAGCTTGAGCCAGTTGCTACCCATCTCGCTACCAACAGCCACCAGACAACCCCTAAGCTGAGACGCTGTGTCCGGCTGAGCAAGATCCAGCCGGATGATGATTTGAGTATCATCATCATAGGCGTATGAGTGTAAGCCATGAGAGCAGATGAGCAGCAAAAGGGGCTGAATATAGATGCTGAATAGTGCAGGGGACAGGGTGGAGCCTTTTGAAGCACTGCAAGGAAGTGTACTAGGGTGCAAAAGAAAAGAGGAGTGACTAAGAATCTGAGTCCTTTCTGTCAGGAAGGATGAAAACCAGGTGAGGACCTGACCAGAGAGACCGGCCAGTGCGAGACAGTGCAGCAGCATGCTCTGCTGTATCGAAAGCTGCCAATAAGTCCAGCAGAATCAATGCACCGGTCCCCCCCAGTCGACCAGTCAGAGCAGATCATCCAAAACCGAGACAAGTACACTTTCAGTGCCTCGGCCAGGACGAAGCTCCAACTGGAAAGGATCAAGGAACATAGAGTGCTCAAGAAAAGACAAGAGAAGGGGAGCGATCAGAGATTACAAAGGTTTCATAAGCAAGGAAAGAAGCGAGATGTGGCAGAAACTAGCAAGAAGCGTGGGGTCAAGAGAGGGTGTCTTTAAGAGAGGAATGGTACGGGATTGCTTAGGTTCTGCTGGAATAGAGCCAGCTGAACAAGACCGATTGACTGCCAATCAGACCCAGGTGGCATTATGGGATATGATTTCCTGTAGAGTGCCTAGGGCAATGGTATCTGCAGCAGAGATATTTTCTAGGCGCTTAGTTGTGCTTATGATGTCAACCGATGTGAACACAGGAAAGGATGACCATATTTTTGGATCTACTGCAGGAAGAGCCGGTGGGTCTTGGATGATAATGGGCAAACTTGCTGCTGCAATCAGCGTTCGTATGTTGCTGACCTTCGTGACAAAGAAATCAGCTAAGGAGTCACAGAATGTTTGTAAAGGAATAAGGCCTGCCAATGTATCAGTCTTGGTCAAAAGGGAGCCTACACGGGAGATAAGCTCCTTCTGTTTATTCAAAGCACACTGTACCTTGTGTGAGTAGAGGTGGTTTCCGCTAGACGAATTGCCTGGGGATAGGTATGCAAGCAGCATCTAGATAATATTCTATCTTCCAAGGTATATGCAGAGTGCCATTAATTTTTGGTTGATGCTTTTTTTGGCATAGGGATTTCAAATCATTACTGAATTAAGGTTCGGAGGAGCGGAATGCCACCTTCCACAGTTTCATAGGAGCCAATGAGTCTGTGCAATAAAAGAAACGTCAACTAAGTTGGTATCATTCCATTTGGCCTGAATATTGGAGATAATATCCTCACTAGATACCCTTTGCCAGCTATGTTATACACACACATGCACACAGGAAAAGCTCTCATACAAAGGAGTTAATTTGCATCTGTATTTAGCAGTCAGAATTCGTTTTAGGTTGACTTCAACCCCCAGATTTGGGTCACACACACTCAGTGGCCAAATATGGGACAGGGGCTAGTCATGTTACCCATCAGATCACACAAAGACAATCTCCATTATGATGAATGGAGGAGGGGGTCAAAAGAGCTCCTTAGTGTCTCTGACAAATTTCTTGTGCCATTGTGTTACATGTTAATTGCCTTGTATTTTGAATACCCCACTACTCACTCGAGCGATTGGTCCGATTGCTCGACAACTGCTACCAATAGATGAGCTGAGGGACTTATAGAGAACACGTACCCCGGCAATATCTGGTGGCACACTAGAGGGATTGAAATTAAGATTTGATGAGCAGGAGCAAAACACAACTGCTGGGTATCAGGCAGTTAGCAGGAGTTACCTCTGGGGAATGATGAGCTATTACATATTATTTATTAACTCTAAGTTACACATGTGATGCAAACTATAACGTTTTGCCCAGTACATATGATCCATTGTGCTATAAATGATGAACCTTTGTCCGAATCCCTGAACACATAGAATTAATTTAACTGTAACATAGGTGGGTTTTTATGGCGCTAGTAACACCTGTTATCAGATTGTGTCCAGATAAGCAGGCTTTTTAGGCCACACTCAAGGACCCTCCACTTGAGCCCTGGGGGAAAGTCCTCAGACCCTGATCCTGGGGGAGGCAGGGTGTCCTGTGGGGCAGAGCAACGGTGTGCACATCCGTGTCCAGCGAGCATCATTCCTCTGGGAAACACCTAGATAAACTGGATGAAAGGAATGGAATGAGTTAGAGGGTCATTGCATCAGAGCTGGATCGTAGGACTTTTTCTCAAATGACCGTTGCAGCTGTAATTATTCATCTTGAAGCTAGATTAATTCTCTGCAGCCCTGGTCATTGTGTGAAATGCTAAAATGGTTGGTGTAGCTGGATTTGTTTTTCCTGCTACATGAATGCCATTGTGTAGCTAGACTAATTCAGTTTTCAGTTAGATTAATTTAATACACAGCAACATCGATTGCTGCTGCTAGATTCATTCATTTGAAGAAGGACGAATTTTACTTCACAGCTTGATCAGTTTAAGTAGCTAGATAGATTATTCTTACAGATACATTAATGCACGACTAGATCTATGGTGGCAGCTAGATTATTTCCTTTTGAACCGTCACTAACTAAATTTATAATTACCCCTCCCACGAGCCAGAAATCATCAGAATTTGACAACCAATTTACAAACCGTAGCCCCGGCTAATGCATCCTAGAACCTGGGCACACGGGAGGTGTGCTTTCCAGAAACAAACTCTTTCTTGACAAAAGTCACCTAGAAAGTCACTCACCCATACAGAGCTCTCAGTACTTCCTGTCTGTACGCCTGCTCTGTACTCATCAACACAAGACCATAGCAACCTTGCATTTATCCTCCCTCCCCACTACCCTGCCCTCCTCTCTTCCAGATCTGCCATAGCATCTGGAGGTCATGCAAATGGCACCAGCGCACGGTGGGAACCCTAATAACGTAACCTATGTGTCACCGGAACAAATCAGAGGTTATATTATATGGCGCCACCTCCTGGCCCAGGGCAGCTTTGGAGTTCTTGTTGGTGTTGTGTATTCCTTGCAGGGTACATAGTACATGTTAAAGGATAGGAACACAACAATGGACAGCCTTTAGTGTATTGTAGCCCAGTGTGACATTTTAAGCATACGCTTCACAGTGGCTGTTTCTGAACAAGCTTAGAACAGCAGAGAAGGGAAATACGGAATGGAAAGAGTTGATAGGAAAATAGAGAAGAGGACATTAGAATAAACGACTCTAGGTAAAGATCTACAGTGAATCTCACGTCCAAGATTCCTACGCACCCAACATTCCTTCCGTGATGCTGATGACGAGCTAAAGCGTGGTAGACTAAAGTGTTTCTAGCCAAGGCAAAAATAACATAGACTTGTATTTCCATGACATCTGGCAAAAATGGGGTCTTCTTGCGAAAGCAAGGCCTCCTCCCAAACAGGATGCATACCAAGGAATAAGCATGTTTCAAATATTTAGACATGACTGGCTTTATTGGCAAACACGCCACGGCCTCAGTCACTTCCTGTTGCAGTTGTGAAAGAGAGGCAGACAAATTACCCTGTGTGCAGGCCTCAATTTCCTCTGGGCTTGTGTTTATCCAAGACACGCACAAATAAAACCAATAATTATGCAATACCCCAACACAGTGTAGCAGATCGTTCCTTTCATTTCACTTTGGCACCAAACAGAAGGAACTGTCCCGAGCGCCCACTTGCCATTCCATCTGCTTCAGTGAATACTTCCACAAAGCTTCTTTATTTATTTATTTTTAAATTGTGCGTATAGTTTATAAGCAAACCTTTCACATTATATTAATTAAAAAGAAGAAATGTGTATATAGGAATTAAGAGTTAGATATGAAAAAAACAATCTGGCTTATCATAACAATAAAATCATGCGCATACAAGAACACTAATAACATTTAGCAAAATGAATTATCTGCCTCCTATTTGAATACTTCAACAAGGGTCATTTAAAAATGTGCACTGGAGCGAATGCGCAGAGACCAGTGAGCAAACGTCAGCACATCTGCATATTTCTGGAGCATCTTTGGGATGGTAACATGCAAATGCAATTCTTTTTATGTTTTTTTTGTTTTTGGATTCTTACAAAAATCCTTCACAAAATAACATTTTACTACGCAATACATTTTTATACCATATGGATATTAAAAAATATATACATAATGCAATTCACAAAGTTTTGTTTGAGGGCGTCACGGAGTTGTTTTGTTTGAAACATATCTGATTTGCCCCACTGCAAATCGTTCTCAATCGCGCCCATAGTGTCTACCTCCGCCACATGATCAGGGGCAAATGGTTCTGTGATTGTCTTATGTTCATTGTAATGCACATAACGCTCTGCATAATTGCTTGGTTCTTCCCCGTGTCCTGCAATCTCTGTGAATAGGGCTTCTATTCTGGCAGGCATTCAGAGCCAGCAAGACAGGAGAAGGGCGAATTCAAGGCCCTCTAGCTCTGGTGTGGTGTGTGTGAACACAATAACATTACTTGCATAATATTTTAGTGCTAAGTGCCCACCATAAGAATCTTACTAATTATGGTGCGTACAATCTCCATGACATTGATACTGTTTCTATGACACTAAAAAAGATGAAAGGCTGAAAAGATACCGACTGTTGAACAAGCTCTGCTCAGCGTGAGAACAATGGCCTTGCACGTTCTGAGATTACCTTCTCTGTCGCCCTGGAAGTAGAGGGTCCTGTCCTGGCACCACCCGCTATAATTACAGGTCCGCCCATAGATAAGTGGTTAATCGGGTCTATATGGGGGATGATACCCCACTGAGGGGGTAAAACCAAAGATGCTTGGCAACAGTTAAGTCATTTAACCTAATTATTATAATCTGCTATCAAATGTATGCCATGTGCACCTGGTAAGTAGTAATGCTGCCATCCGCACAAAACAGTGACACTCATAGCTTCTCCTACAGATACCAGAAAGGCTTTAGCTGGTGAATGAGTAGAGCCTTGCCCCTTCATCTGGCTTTATGTACCCGTTCCATGGGCAACACCGGGGGTAACGGCCCACAAACCCAGTTAACGGCTCGAGCGGAGTCAGGGCCATTAACGTGGCCCAGTGCCATTACCACTGGTGTTGCCCTTGGAACAGGTAATTAACGCCATTAGCACCCCGGGGTGCAAAAGCGGCAACCTCAGGAGCTAAAAAAACAGTATTCCTTCGTTGAAAGGAACGATGCACACGTCCTGTTCAACGAAGGAAAATCCTTTACAAAGATGGCCAACATGGAAAGGAAAGGTGGGACTCCTCTTCCCTCTCCAGGGCAGCGGCTGCGTGCAGCCGAAATAAGGTACGTGGGGGGAAGTACATTTTTTTTCAAAGCGACAAGATGTGGGGGAAAATGGCGGCGGGGGAGCCGGCCATCAGGCGGCTTGGAACGCTGGCTTGTACCAGCGGTTCAAGCCTTCGGTCGTAGCTACCTGATTGGCTGGCTCACCCACTCGTGTGCTAATGTGAGATTAGTCACTTAAGCAACTTTTCCCCTCACTGAATCTAGTATGTATGCACTTCAACAGTACGCGTCACTGTCTGGTTCACCACCTCGCCTGATTATGAGCTTTTAGCACATTGGCAAAACAAAAGCTTGCTTGCGATTGAAGTATTGCCTCCATTCACAATTTTGATAATGGTGCTGGTGGTATTACAGAATGCCTAATAAATTCAAATACTACCACATATTACAGGCAATACTACCACTCTCCAATGAAGTCCCATGGGACTTCGCAATAGGGAGTATCACACACCCATCATCAGGTAGTGACTTATCATTGCCAATGGTGGTGACAGTAATTCAGTGTACCAGGGTCAGTACTGCTAACACCACCATACCAGCAGTTTTGTTTGTTAAATATTTGGATGTTTGGACAGAATTTCTTTTAGACAATGTTCATTTCAACTTAAACCTTATATTTTAGTTTTAGTAAGTATTTAAATTAGTGATGAATAATGACGTGACTAATTCATTTAATAAACTTTACCACTCCAATTTGGTACAGCCTGTGCCAGTAATTTCTTACGGGTCTGGCGGCAACCTGTCGGTAGCACCGGCACAGTTACTGCCAGAACTGTAATGAGGTCCTACGAGTATTTTTAATGGATTTTCTTCAGTAAAAAATCAATCAATAAGCTATTGTCGGTAAAATGACATAGATCCATTGATTAACAGTGGGGCAGATTACACGCTCCTTGGGAGGGATATGTGGTTGTCCCAATTAGGGTGCTGTGTTCTGAAATAAGTTCATGTGAAGGCCAATGCATAAGGAGAGAATTCCTTAGAGGTAATAGGAGTATTGGATACTAATTTAGTATCTCAAAGGAAGTGCATAATGAGTAGGGTGTTTGCGATGAGCGTAGGGGGATTCTACTGTCTTTGAGCTGTCAGGCTGCATTGGGGCTAACGTTGGATCCCAATGTTAAAGAAAAAGTGTACACTAGTGAGATTTAAGTCGTGAAAGGACAGGTGCGTCAGGATACAACAGTAGATTTCACAAAGAATCAGTCAAAAGAGGTTGTATCACATGACCGGGTGACATGAATGTTTGAAGACAAAGTAGGTTGTCTCAAAGGGTTCATACACAAGATAAAGTTGAGGAGAGACGCAATTCCCTTTGTAGCCAGGGTGCAAACTGTTACTCAGAAAGGAAGTAGAAACAGAGTTAAATAGGATGGTGAGTGAAGGAATGATTGAACATATGGATGTGTCGAAAGGGGTCAATCCTATGGTTGCGGGGAGAAAAGCCAATGGGGCTGTGAGAATCTGCGTAGATCTTAGAGAGGGGAACATGAATGTTGTGGCTGAAAGATTTCCGCTTCCAAAGATTGGTGAGTTGTTTATGGAGCTATCTGGTTTTCTCTTCTTGATCTTAGGTCAGCATGTCATCAAATCAGGCTTCATCCTGAATCATCAGAGGAGACATTTAAAATACACGTTGAAATGTTTAAGTGTGTAAGGATGCAATTTGGACTCATATCGGCTGCTAGTATGTTTCAAAGTTAGTTGTATTGCGAACAGTATTGCTTGAGCTTGTTTTTCTATTTTACTTGTAAAATTGTTGGGAAAGATTATCAGGCTGATTCATGGAATTAATGTGCGCTGAAAATTTCTGCGCAAGTGTGCGAATCGCAGCGCAAGTGCAAAAATCGCAGCGAAACCCGCGCACAGCGATTCATGGAAGTCCGTGCGCGTGTAAATCCATGGATGTGCGCTGAAATCCTGTGTGGTGCATGTTGGCGCACATGTCTTCAAACAGCGTGCGCTATGTGCACAGCGAAAGTAGGCGTAACATAGGGCGTAAAACCCGGAATGGGGAACAACGTGTGAAAATGTGGGCCTCACGAGGAAAGTACAGGAGGCAAATGTGCGTAACGCCCACACGCGCGCCCACAACACGTATTCATGGAATCGAACGGGGCTAATGCGTGCGCCAAAAAAGACGTGCTAATCCGGAAACACGTACGCTAGCAGGAAGCAGGCGTACGTGGACCCGCGCAGCATAAAAGTGCACGCAAACAACAAACAAGCTCAGACGCCAAGATGAATATACCGTTCCTTGCAGCAGTGGTCGTGGGATACCACAGGAGGAGGAGGAGGATAGTCAGGGCCAGAATTTTTACACCCAGAACCAGCCTTTTTGGGATGCCTGATGACCAGGTGTATGGGAGGTACAGGTTTCCACCTCACATAATACTCGACCTGGTGAGTGAGTGGGAGGATGACCTCACATCGCCCACCCTGTGCTCCCAAGCACTGAGCCCCCTTGAAAAGGTGCTTAATGTACTGCACTTCTTGGCCACAGGATCATTTCAGCGGACAAGTGCTATAGTGGGGGGGGTGTCACAGGCCACGCAGACACGCTGCCTACACCAGGTGTTGGCCATCATGACTGCACGCCCATCAGTCCGCAGGCACGTATACCTGCCCAGAACACCGGCAGAAAGGCAGGCTGCCGTCCAGGATTTCTACAGGGTGGCACAATTCCCCAAATTGCTAGGCGCCATTGATTGCACCCATGTGGCTCTACGTCCCCCCAGGGCAATGGAGCACATCTATAGAAACCGCAAGCACTGGCATTCCATCAACGTGCAGGTAGTATGTGATGCCAAGGGAATCATCACCTCAGTATATACCAACTATCCAGGGACCACCCATGACAGTTTCATTTACAGAATGTCAACCCTAAACTGGGACCAAGAAGCTGGGCGGCATGTCGATACATGGCTGCTTGGTGAGTATAAATGCCACTGCACATGCATGCATGCATGTCAGATACTGAGTAATGTCACAAACCCACTAATGATACCCATCACCACCTCCCCAGGGGACAGTGCCTACCCTCTGAGCACCCACATGATGACGCCAATTCGGAACCCCACCACACCACCAGAGGTAAGATACAACACAGCCCATATTGCAACCCGGGGCATAGTGGAGCGCACATTCGGAGTGCTCAAGTCACGCTTTCGCTCCCTTGACCACTCTGGTGGGCAACTGCTATACGCTCCCTCAGTAGTGTGCAGGATCATAGTGGCAGCATGTGTCCTGCACAACGTTGCAACACGCCGGGGCATGCCGGTGGACATGGTGGTGCCCCCACATCCCCAACCACATGCACGGCCACTGCGCATGGGAGGGGAAGGGCACGTGGTGAGGCAGCCCGTACGCAGCTGGTGGCTAATTACTTCACCTAAAATCACACCCCTGTGGAGCGCACACAGCCCTGGCACATACCAGCTTACAATCAATGATGATGACATAAGGGACAGTCAACTGTCACAACCATACCAGCCGGAGATTGGTCACCTGGAAGTGTTACATTGAATGCATCCCTACCTACCGAAACACCACCAATTCTGTGTCATTATAAAACATACATCTATGCTGCTAAATTGATAACCCCCTGCAAAATACAACATGAAAACAGCGCTATGTCACCCAACCCCTCCCCAGCTCCGCCACCCAACACACCATGGCATGTCATGCAATGTGAAAGCAAACAAAGCAATGCACAAGACATGACACAAGTGTCACAAAGTGCACTGTCCCAAATGGAAACTGCCCACAGACAATATGCTCCCAGTAATCAATAAAAAACAGCACACATGAACAAATACTTACCACCAACACAATACAGCAACACACCATGAAACATTGCAAAAACATGACAGTACTAAGTCAAAGTAGTGGTAGTCTTACAACCTGAATAAGCCAGCACATCGACCCCTTCCAACTGTAGAGTGTTACTGCCACGCAAATGTGTCAGTGTACTGCATACAACATGAACTCCATCTGCAAAGGAGACGGCCTTGTGAAGACATGAGGAAGGAACCTGCAAATTAGGAGGAAGTCATGGATGCACAAGCACATATCAATACACCATGCAGTGTACAATACAACAACAATACCCACTAGGGATGTCCACACAGTATTGACTACAGACTGCCCACACAGCTCATGGGAGCCCAATGTCACTGTGTAAGTCACTGTCACTTGGTCACACCCTTTGCAAGGACATGGAAACGGGAAGCAGAAGGGGTGTGTGTGTCACGAACCCAAGCATCTAACCCAAACTCAGGACAAGCCTGCATGTGCCCAGCTGGAAAACAGTGGATGCCCACGGGAGCCACACAAGGCAACACACTGTAAAAAAAAACAAAAATGGCCATGTGGAGGCCAGGAGGGGAGTCCACCCAGGAGGTTCGAGGACAGGGTGCACACCAACACCCACCTGCGTGGATGTTGGGAAAAAAAAATACCTCCATGGGCTCATGGCCTGCACGGCTATGCAATTGTGGGAGAACTGCTGTCGCTCTCTTCACCCTCTGCTGCTGCATCAGGAGGTGGTGGCACTATGGGAGGCAGCCCATGCAAAGCCCTGGTATGGTCGGCCATGGCAGCAAGCATGCGGGTCTGGAAGGTCTGATTCTGGAGGATTAAAGTGCAGAGATCCCCATGCAGCACCTCACGGGTTGCCTGCACTTCTGCACGCATGGGCTTGCGGGATGCCCGGATTGCCTCACGTGTTGCCTGCAGCTCAGCTGAGAGCGAACATGTGAGCTGCTCCAGCTGCTGTTCTGCCCTAACATTTCAGGAAGCCTCAAGTCAAGCAGACTCTGCCTGAGGTTATGGAGTTCTACCCTCAGGGCTTCCCTGTGGCCCTGTGACTCTATTGATATGGATTTGCGCAGAGTCTCCAGTGCTGCCCGTTGGTTCCTGTTGGACGCCAACATGTCTTCCCTGTGTGATTGGCAAATGGAGTCTGTTGCCTGCTGTTGTTGCTCCATCTGCCTTTCAGGGGGGATAATGGAATTGGCCACCCTCTCCATTGTCTGAGCCATCATTTCTACAGATGCTGCTTGTTGGGTTGCCATACCGTATATGGAATTTTCCCATACAGTATTGCCTGGTGGCGCACGGCCACCGCGTCAGCGGGCACCACACCTGTTCGGGGCAAGGCGATCTGCACCTTGCTGTGCTGGCACTGCCTGAGGCTGCAGGACTGCATTCCCCCTCTGATCTGCTGGCCCAGGAACAGGATCAGATACTGTGGAGTGTGATCCTGCATCCGTAACCGACAAAGGCGGACCTACAGACACTGACATCCCCATAGAGGGTTCTACCCCTGGTGCAGGTGGGTTGGACAGAACAGAATCCCTACCAGAAGCACTGACCTGCGACAGCACATAAGTCTCATCATCTGACTCAGCACCTGAATAGAGGTCTGGGGAGCTGCACCCAGAGACACCCCTCGACAGTATGGTCTGCAGTACCAAAGTGTTTTCACCCACCACCACACCACTTCCCCCACTGGTGCCTGGTCGTGGCTGAGAATCCTCCTGGGTCTGCACCATCTCTTGAACCTCACCAGTATCAAGTGCGTCGTCACCTGCAAAAACATGAAATACAAGAAATGGAAACAGACATAAGCACCATAGCACACACATAGGCTTGACAAGACAGAGATCCTGTACATGGTTTACACATGTCCCACATGACTATAACCCAGGCATGCATGCACTGTCAATGAGTTTGAAGGGGAGTCAAAAAGGCAGACAATGAGGACACCAAGATGGAAAAGCAACACATTTGCAGCATGTTGTGTAGCACTGGCATCACACATCAGCCTGTGAGTGGCATGTCCAATACACATACATGACACATGCCAGCACACAGATGTCATGTAGCATAGCCATGGTAAATTAGACAACTACAGCGATGTGTCAGTGAATGAGTACTGTCACACATCCATGTCACATGGACATGATGAGAAGATTAATGCAGAATAGTGTTGCAAAATATGCATGTGCCACTCACTGCAACACATCCGGTGTACAATAAGACAGTGATTGTAGGCAGATGTACACATCAATGGTTGGTCACTTCAACATGACAGGAAACAACTATCATGTTCCACGTGCAAACAGGACCTAAAAATAAATTTCAGCATGCCATACTCCCTCGTCCTGAATGGTCTAATCATTCACATAACCAGGTAACTAAAGTGGCACAATGTGGGGTGTAAACAATGACAGAAGCATGTCACATATGTGGCATTAGGGATGAAAAAAGCATATGAAATATGGGATGATCTAAACAATCAGCCTGAATGAACACAGAAAAAATCAGAACAATATTGTTGCAAGATGATAGTTCAAGGGCAACAGCAGTAATGTGGGGCTAATTGGCTACTGTGGGCAGAAGGGATACTGTCATACCCAAATCAAAGACACTTGAATGTATTGGAGGAAGCACATGGGTGACCCATAACACTCAGGAGTACACACCCTCACCTGGCACTCAATCAGAACACGTCACCCAAACAACATAAACATGGATTACACACACATGCATGGGCACTCACCGGACAATGCGTCATAATCAGGTAGCTCTCCCATGCCTTGGATCTGTTCCTCTGTGACGAAGGTCCCATCAACAGACTCATGTTCAGTGAGTTTGTTGTCCTCTGGTGGAGACCCACCACCAGTCACCAGAGTAGAAGCATGATTTGAGGCCAGCTTGTTCTTTGCTCTGCGTTTCAGGTCATTCCACCGCTTTTAGCAATCATCAGCTGTGCGCCTCACAAATCCAAGGGCACTTACGCGGTCCGCGATGGTCTGCCCGTGTGCCCTACGTTGACCAGGTGTGGTCTTGCACCCTGCAGTCACCACCATTTCGCGGCTGTGTGCCGACACATAGGTCACAAGTGCATCAAGTTTGGCGTCATTAAAGCTAGGCTTCCTTGACGTGCCGGACTGTGTAGCCGTGTCTGGGGTCTCAGCCTGTACTGCCAGAGCACCCTTTGAAGTGGGAGAATGGGAGAACAAGCTCCCCCCAATCTCATCACGACCATGGCCTAGAGGATCGCGGCCCAGGCACCCCCCACGGGACGAGTTTGTCTATCTACCAGATGAGAAAATACCCTGGTTCAGGAACTTAAGGATATGCCCACCAGCCTGCCCGACTCAAGCCGACACCTGCGGCATGGATAGACTCGACTAAGACAACAGCCACAAGCACCCGCATCATTAGAGATACCACAACGACCTAGCCAACTGCCAAGAACACATGTGCCACCATGCACACTGGTCACTCACACACCAGCTTACACGAAGAACATATTCAGTGCTATGACGTAGGTGACTGACACACCCACTGACGTGCATCGTTGTTATTTTTCACATAGGCCCTTTTATAGTAATGCAGAAACGCAAGACGCCTGAAGAACTCGCGTATACGCTTGCTGACGCTTCTCCCACCTCTCGCCTTGTAATGACACCATAATGTAGACATAACATTGCTTATGACGCCATGTCAAACCGCGACCTCCGTACCATGGATTATGCATCACCACCCATGAACTAGGCCCGAGTAGGCCGCAAGCAAGAGCCTCATCATGTAGACTGTATGAGCAAGAATACAAGTGCTGATCACGCAGAACGAGCCCCAGCAAGAGCTCATAGCCAAGGGCATGATGTTGCAACTCGTATGCTACCAGCCGGTGCCAAGGTCACACCTGTAAGAAAAGCCAAGCACACAGAAACAAAATACAATTTTAATGTGCAGAATTCTGCACCAGCTATGGTCTCTCCACACGTGACCAAGCCGATCTGACAAGGTGCCAGACCCACGAGACAGAAGTCGCCTGGGTCCCACCTCTGGGACACAGGTTGCAACAGTGAAGTGGCAAGATGGACACCTACGGCGATGGGAATGACCTGCCCACAAGCCTATGAGCAGACCCGTACATTGTCTGCACAAACACATAGTTATACATTGTTGATAGTGACAGGTACACCGCGAGCTAGGAACGACGATGGTCCCAGGCTTGGGGGCTCGCGAGAGGACCAATCAGAACACGGGGGGACTCATCACTGCTGTCACTAACATTAGCCAATCATCAGGGGTCTTCGTGTAACGATTTTCAAGTATCTAATAGAAGGGACAGCCCAAGTATACCACCTGTCTCATCCTTAACCACTAATATTCTTCTGTATATGTATCCTATACCAACCCTACCACTCGAGGAACCGATCCGAAGTGGCAATAGGTTTTTTTTGCTAACTTTCCGAGGTGACATAAGTAGCGCGTCATATTGCTGTAAAAAGGGCCTGCGCGCCCCACTAAGTTTGAGAGTCTGGACAGACGCGTACCATCCAAGACCCATCCCTGCCGTTGTTATAATAAACAGCAGAACCACCTTGCTCCTTGTGTGTGTCTCATACTCATGGAGGGAAGCACGGGAGGAATTGGGGCCTCCCAGCCCGGAGGTCCGCAGACGGCTTGGCCGACCCCGGGATAATCACCCCAAGAAGTTGGACGCACTGCTGAGATCTGTTTAAGGTCTACCTTTTCAGTTTTTTTAAATTATTTTCCAAGGCCTCTCATTGCGTGGCGGCCCGGCGGTACGGCCCCCTCTGCTGCTGTCCCCTTTTGAGGACTACAGGACCATTGCGGAACTGCGAGAAGACCGGACAGCGCAATCCAGATATTGCCCCTCAGGAGCCGGTTGAGAAGTATCCCGCCCGCGGTTGGTGAGTGTCCAGACGTGGCCCAGACGAGGGGAGGTGGCGAGCCACTTGGAGGGGTGCACGGAGTCGAGTGGCCCTGCATCAAGAGAACTTGGTGAGTATGACACACCCAAAAAGCAATGTGAGATTGTGAGGGAGGAGGGAGTTGTAATAAGGGCGGCGGGAGGTGTTATTAAGGTGTGTGGCGAAGATTTGATAAATTAGTGTTGATAGACAAGTGAGTGTTAACGGGACAGGCACGAGGGCTGTCCTCTACCACGTCACGGAAGAAGGGTGGGTGGAGCCAGAAGGCACCACGTGCGGTTGCTCGTAGACACTGATTGATCTAGATCGTGGCCACCTGCAGAGGGGGTGTGTGTGGCTTTCCTACGAATTGGCATTTTCGATCAATGAGTAGACGAGGATCCCTATTCATCGAGCAGTGAAACTCGATAGATAGATGACGTTTTCCTGTAGGAGGTAGCTAGATTGTTGGCAAGTATGGAAGATAATTGGCTGGTTAAGCCCTCCCGGCGAGGGGCGTGTCAGACGTGAGGCGACGCAGCGTGCGCAGTCCAATTATAAGAGTGTATTGTTGGTTACCATGTTCCGGGCGTAACAAGAGGACAGCTGTGGGGATGACGGGGACAAGCAGTTAAAAATTATTGCGCACTCTCTTGAAGTGTAAAGATCTTACCGTTAGTAGTTGAAAGAGGTTGGTGACGTTACCCATAGGGCCTTCATAGGACACCTTGACCACATCGCGTTGTTGAAGGGTGGTGGGGAAGTAAACTGAGGACAAGGGCAGTAGGACGGAGGTGAAAGAGGGGGGGTGCGCACGGAGACCGCCGGCCACCCCAAATACGGGACAGGTGGAAAGGGGGAAGTGACTGCGCACGAAGAACGCCGACCACACTGGGTGTGGTGGAAGAAGGAGGGGTTGGAGAATAAGTGGGACGGCTGTACAAGCACGTCACACAGGGCACGCAGCCACAGGGGGCTTTGTGCACAGTGGCCGCAGGGGGCCGTACCAACAGTATCAAGGAAGAAAACATACAGAGGAAAAGGACTGTATATTTGTAATTGTTATATTTGGTTGTTTTACTTTTTAGCGGACGGTCGAAAGTCCCCAATCTACGGGCCAGGTAACGACAGCTGTACTGAAGGGAGCTAAAACACAGCGTAACCATGTCATACGGGTTGGTATCGGGAGGGTGGGGGAACACCCCGACTACCACCTCCAGCATATTTGTAAAAAATGGCAACACCATGGCCGCCTAACGGCAGTTTTGACCCATACGTCCAACACTCACTACTGACACACATACACAATACGTACAAAAGAAAGAAGTTGGCACATCACGTGGAGGTGTTTAATTTGTGGAGGATGTTCCAGTGGTCCTGACCAGGGCCAACCGGAATGTTCACAGTGGAAGGGACGACAGAAGGGAAGGGGAGCGAGGAAACAAAGGAGGGGAAGGAGATTAAGGCGGAATAAGGAAACAGGGAAAAGGCGACCAGTAGCGCACAGTGCGTGGGAAGAGACAGGAAGGGGGATGAAAGGCCTGGCACTGTACATGAAGTAGAAGTAATGAAGGAAGGGACCGACGACATGCCCCTAGCGAAGGCAGTGAAGAAGGGGGAAGGTGGGTTATATCCTGTGACGGAGCTACGAGAAGCAGCAAGGCAACAACTAACGGCAGCTGAGGGGTACTCGAACCCCACGTACAGCCCACCACCATATACAGCTATAGGTAGCTACCCTCGGGGGAGGAGGTGACAAGCACGGTAGGTCCGACTTGCACGAATGTGCGCACAAAGGGAGGGAAGAACAGCGAAGAACCCATTCCAAACATAGGACAAGACGAGTGGGTAGCAGCGCAGGTGCTCTTAAAGCTGCGGGGGACATTAACAGGAGAAGAAAAAAAGGTGGTGAGGAGAATGAATAAGGATGACGAGGCTAGGACTGGAATAAGAGGGCAGGAGGACTACCCGAGAGACGGAGAGCTGTCACAAGAAGAGGAGGAGATGTTGGATTGGCTGAATTAAGGGATGAACGGAGTGCACTGATTAAGCAGCTCGAGAAAGAGGCACGAGGAAGAAGGAGGGAAAGGAAGGAAAGTAGGGATGAGTTAGAGAGAATGAGGAGCGAACTGAAGAAAGGAAGAGGGAAGCGGAGAGAATGAAGGCAATAGCAGAAAGGGTATCCCGAGCAGCACAGCGTGACAGGAAAAGAGAGGAGGAAGAGAAAGAAAGGGAAATGGAACTATGGAAGAAGAAAATACTCTCCGAGAGCACCAGGAAATACAAAGAAGGTAAAGTAATAGAAAGCATATTGGAGAGAGAAAGAGAGAAATGGGAAACGAGGAGAGAGGAAGAAAGGATATTAGAGAAGGTAAGTAGTGAGGTGATGGAGGAATTGAAAAAGAAAAGAGAGTAAATAGGTAGTGAAATAGTGGAAAAGAAGGAAGAGGAAAGAAGAGAGAAGAAAGGGGGAAGTAGGGTAAGAACATATGTGCGTCGGCATACAGAAGTAGCTACAACATCAGCGCAAAGGAGAGCAACTGGTAAAGGAGAACAGGAAGGAACGGATTTAATAGACTTAAAAACGGTGACGATCAGGGGGAAAAGGACAGATTGGGGGTTGTCGCTCCTGGATGAATTTTGCAGCGAAGAAGAAGAGGGAGTGGGGGGAAAAGGAAGAAGCGGTGGTAGGGAGAGCTTAGACAAATTGTACATCACACACACAAACAGGGAATCACCCTGGGCATGTAAAAACAAGGAAGAAGTGCAGGGAAGTGAGGAGCAGGAAAGAGAAGTGGCAGGAGGACAAACACATGCAGTTACACCCGCATCATTACGCCCAACACACCCACCCACACCCGCTCCTGAACACACCCCATACACCGGCAGGCTCAGAGACCTCCCAGGACGCAGGCAGGAAGAACGGACGCACACACCTGCAGTAAACAAAGAAAGTAATAGGAGAAGGGGGAGAAATGAAGGAGAAGCTACAACAAGCAGCGGTAATATGGATATGGCAGAAGATTTAGTTAACACAGAGGGAGAGGAGGAGTGCACGGACTCGACCCCGCGACAACTAGGGGGACAGATGGGGTACAATTTAATGCCATTATTGGAGAGGGGAGGGTTTAGACCACAATACGTCCCATGGAAGCATGCCGATAAGGAGAATATAAAGTGCAGGCTCGCATCACTAAGCGGAGGAGCGGGGAAATGGATATACGAGATGGAAAAACACACCGCAGGACAGAAACTAGCAGTGGGAGACGTGAAGGGTCTATTAATATCGATATTGGGGGACGCGGCAGACGACATTTGGAAGAGGGCAGGATTCCCGGAGTTACAATAACAAACACATCACACGACGGGGCGCCATTTGCGAACTGCAGGCATGCATTATGGCAAGCCCTGAGGGTGCAGTATCCAGACACATCAGATATAGGAGCAATTACGTCACGCAAGATGCGTGAGAGCAAAGATCCTGTTGATTATATCTAGGAGATTCAGGAGAAGTGGCGCATGGAAACTAGAGAGCAATGGGACAAGACACCCGCAATTTTTTACCACATACTAGTACAAGGGCTTCCGGAGGCAGTACAAAGACAAGTGAAGAGGATAGTGGGAATGGAAGCTAAGGCCTGGCCGGAAATACAACTAATGTAATAGTACACCATTGTAGGATGTGGCAAGAAAAGATGAAACAAAAGGAAGAAGATAGGAAAGCAGAGGAGGCAAAATGAGTGCAGAAAAAACTAACTAAGTACACTATGGAAGGAGCATTAATAAAATCACCGACAACAATGACACCAAACCCCACGCAAGAAGTGGCTGCACAAGATCACCCACAGCTACAAATAGTACCATTACCACAACCACCACAACTTATAACACAACAAATGCCACCACCCCCACCATACATGGCTCCCACATGAGGAGGGTACATGCTACCGGGAAATGGATATTATAACAACACCACAACACCAGGGGAAGGGGCGGAATGATGAGAGGGAGGGGATATAGCCAACCTGCACCACAGCAAGGGGGAGGATTTCGGAGTTACTACCCCAACGGGCAACAAGGGTACCAAGACAATGCAGGGAGTTTCCCATGGCAGGCCAGGGAACCACCTGTATGTTGGGTTTGTGGAATGTTAGGACACATGTCGCGCACGTGTAGAATGAGACCCACCCCACCAGTCTGGGGGGAACAAGGACCACAAGGACCTATGAGGGAGCAGCAAGGTTACCAACAACTGCAGGGAACACAACAGAGCAACACGCAGCAGCAAGTATCACCACAACAACAGTTACAGACATACTCACCACCGCAGCAGCAGGTGGCAATAACACAACAACACCAAGTACAACCAGTACAACAGCTCACTCAAATACAGGACCATAAATTGACCCCCATTGATACACAGCTGCAACAAACACAGTTAGGGAGGGTGACTATCTTGGGACACAACCCTTACACAGGAAGCGGTCAGTCATTGTACCCACAATAGGACAGCCCACAGACGTCCTTGGTGTGTCCCATCCTGTCGATAACACCTAATAGTGCGGAGGAACCACGCATTGAGGTAGCGATAGGTGACAAAAAATTCTCCTTCCTTGTTGACACTGGGGCAACCAGGTCTTGCATAAGGGAGGGTAGATTTAAAATGTCAGGCGAGGCCATGCACACTCAAGGATTTTCTGGGGCTAGAGGGTTGGTTTCCTTTACTGATAACATCTCCTTATCTGTAGGAGATTATGACATGTCTGTCCCACTCCTGTATTCAAGGGAGTCGCCAGTGAACATACTTGGAAGGGACATAATGAGCAGGTTAAATATGACAATCTCCTTCACGGAGAATGGCATAATTTGCTCCACACCAGGAATAAACATGCTTACTGCACGATAAATACTGCAAGCGTACTGTGGCCAGACAGTAGCTTGAGCTGAGCCTGTGGATGGCGAGCTGTTCCAATATGGAACAGACATGGCATTTGCATGGATGCCAGGAACAGAAGGAAAGATTTGGAGGAGGCCAGCAGCATATTTGTTCAGGCCTGAGACACCAGCTAGTGAACCAGAGGGGAAGGTGATGTCGGTGAGCATCGAGAGCATCATAGCAGCTGCTGATTACATCGCAGTACATGCCCAAGACAGGGAAGGGAGAGCATGGAGAGTAGTGATAGCCCTGGCTGAGGGATCAGGTGTCTGATGAAGAGCTCTTTTCAGAAAACAGGGGAGAAGGAGAGATGGTATTTATGATGAGTGTAGACATCTGGTTAAGAGTAACGTACAAGCAAGTAGCACTGAAAATGGCTATGGCACTCGAGGCACCTGCATCTACCCCAGTACCATTCTACAAGAAAGATATGGCTAAGGTTCCAGCATCACTGTCACCACCAGTCCCTATGACGTGGGCTGCATAAAGAGTGTTGGAAGAGTAAAAATAAAGCTGAAAAAGGGTGCAATACTACCTAGAGTGAAGCAATACCCACTATCAAAAGAGGCAGATGAGGGCATATACGAAACCATAACGGCCCTGATAAATAATGGCATATTGGTACCATCAGAATCACCATGTAACACGGCCGTGTACCCAGTGCGCAAGGCTAAAGGAGGGTCTTGGCGTTTCATCCAGGACCTCAGGCCCTTGAATTACATTGTAGAGGCAGAATACCCCATAGCAGCAAACCCAGCCACAATACTATGTGGAATACCGGCAGAGGCACCACGGTTCACCGTGATTGACCTAAAAAATGCCTTTTTCTCAATACCTCTGCACCCAGATTCACAATACTTGACAAGCTTCACATACAGGAACAGAAAATGGAAACACACAAGGTTACCACAAGGGTACTGCGAGTCACCCTCAATTTTCAACAGAGTAATACAGATGGATTTGGGAAACATTGAATTGGAAAGTACAGTGCTGCAATATGCTGATGATATAATAATTTGCAGCACAACTGAGGAGAGGTGCAGGGAGGACTCAGTGAAAATGCTGACAGTGTTGGCTGAAAAGGGGTACAAGGTAGACAAGGAAAGGTTACAGTACTGTCAGGAACAGGTACTATACATTGGTCAACTAATATCCCAGCACGGAAGAAAGATTGCACCACAAAGAGCAAAAGCCATATCCAACACGCCACAACCACAAACTGTGAGTGAACTACAGCAGTTCCTGGGCTTATGCAACTACTGTAGAGCATGGGTTTTTGATTACAGCTCATACAAAGGACCCCTGCTCGAGGCATTGAGAGAAGCACACAAAGGGGACAAGACATTGGGATGGACAAGAGAAATGAAGGAGGCGTTTGATGAGTTGAAACACGCCATATCCACAGCTCCCGTACTAGCCACCCCAAATTACGAACATCAATTTTTCATCTTTTCACATTGCGACTCAGCAGTAATGAAAGCAGTATTGACTCAGAAAACTAGCATGGGACTCAAGCCAATAGCATTCTACAGCGGTCACTTGGACCCTGTTATGCTAGGACATTTCCCTTGCGAACAGGGTCTCGCCGCAGCTGCATTTGCGGTGGAGAAATCATCATCGATAACAATGGGGTGCCCCACCACATTATTTGTGGAGCATGCGCTATTTGCAATTTTGAACAAGCCTAAATCCACACTGACCACACAGAGGGCGTCAGGGTATGAGATCATCTTATATAGACCCGAATTGTCAATTGTCAGATGCAGTATCGTAAACCCAGCCAGATTCATAGCGGAAGTTGTTGAGGAAGGTGATTATGCTCACGATTGCACACAGACTATTGAAACGTACTCAAGCACAAGGAAGTAGAGGAGGATGCAGTTAAAGGGGGGGAGATTTTGTACATTGATGGTTCATCAACAATCGACCAAAGTGATGGGATAAGGAGAACTGGGGCAGCAGTTGTAAAAATGACAGAAGATTTGATGTATGTCCCGGTAAAATGCGTGCAATTACCGCGGCATTATTCGGCTCAAGCAGCGGAATTGGTTGCACTGATTTTGGCATTAAAGGAAAGTGTTGACAAAAGAGTTACTATATATTCTGACAGCGCATATGTCACATCAACAGTCCACTCCAGGTTGATAAAATGGCAGAGAAGGGGGTTTAGAAGAGCTGATGGCACCCCAGTACAACATGTCCTCTTGCTAGCAGAATTGATTGAAATAATTAATGACCCCCAAGAGATAGCTTTGGTTAAATGCCTGGCACACACTAATGGAGATGACTATATCTCGAAAGGAAATGAAACAGCAGACGCACATGCCAAGCATGCGGCATATTTTGGTGAATTATGGACCCCCCCAGAATCAGAGAGAGGGAGGGGGAGGGCAACGGCAAGACAGATGATGATGAAGGAAGGGTACACTCATCTCCCTGCAACACAGATAATGGAATTACAGGAAGCCGCACCAATGACAGAAAAGGAACTATGGGTAAAAAGAGGATGTACGATGTCCCCAACAGACGCACTGTGGCGTCAAAATAATACCGGAAAAGTGGTCATGCCATTGGCACTGTTGAACACCGCCCTGGCCCAGCTCCATCATCCAGCACATACAGGAAAGGAAGTGATTGCAGCACGAATTAGGGAGGCTTGGTTCTTCCCCGAGTTAAATTCTCATGGCACTAATTTCATCAGCAATTGCCTCACATGCCAACAGTTTACGGCCGGTCACACGCTGCAAGTGATAAAAGGTACTATACCCCGGCCCGAGGGACCCTTCCTACACCTTCATATTGACTACGTTGATATGATCAATGTATGTCAAGGACATAGGTATATGATTGTAGTGGTATGTCCATTCTCCAGGTGGATCGAGGCCGGACCCTGCTCACATGCGGATGCGTTCAGAGCAGCTACATTTTTAGTGAGAGAGGTCTTCCCCAGGTGGGGTGTTTGCGAAGTGCTGCGGTCGGACAACGGCCCACACTTTGCTAATGAAATGTTTCAACACATCATATCCTTGCTGGGTATTAAACATGAATTTGCATGTGCATACCACCCGCAGGCCAACAGTGTCTGTGAACGCCTGAACGGCCTATTGAAAGAAGAGATCGCAAAAATTCAGTAGACAACTAAAAAGAGCTGGTTGTACTGCCTTCTGATGCCTCTGTTTGAGCTGAGGAACAGGCCAGGGTCTGATCACCACCTCACTCCCCACGAGGTGGTGACAGGACGTCAAATGCGCCTTCCTTTAACGCCAACATCAAGAGCATTGGTGATGAAATGTATCAATATGTGTCTTCTTTGATTACTAGTGTCGCCTTTGTATCTCAACAGCTCGAGTGCACGCGGGGCGGGTCGAAGAGTTCTCAACAAGAAGACACCAACAAGGAACAGGAAAAGGAGGGACCATGCACTGTTGCGGAAGGCGACCATGTGTTTCTCCGCAACTTCAATAGAAAGTGGAACAGCCCACGCTTTACCGGACCACACTTGGTAGAGGAAGTGGCTCCCAGAGCAGTGAAACTGCACGATAAGCGCGCCTGGAATCACCTACACGACGTAAAGCTCTACAAACTTCAGACCCGCCCTAGCGTTGACGACAGGGCCATTGAAAGACCAACGACATCAACAGCGTCGGCTACAGGGAAGGATACATCGACCACCGCTGAGGACAATCGTGTCACTACACTTGACCACCCCCCAGATTCCCCAGACACAGCCACTGCCATAGACGTTGGACGCTTGCCCATAGCCCACCCAATGGTCACGAGATCACAAAGTAAACAAACCTTTGCCCAATCCAGCCCCAGCCCCCCTTCCAAGGCCACCACCGATTGAAGGACATTGTATAACAAACTTGGATGTTACACACACACATAAAACATGTGTATGTTTTCTCTATTTTTCTCTCGCACATGCAGGTACCGCATTTAATTGTACTGTTTAGAAAGTAAAGTAACTAACAGTGTGCTCTGCCCAGGAGTAGATGCTGCCCGCGGATGATAATACCCATGAAGCCCTATCACACCAATTTGTATATCATATAAGAAGGCCAAAGTACCTAAAGAGAAGAAGGGTACGCGTATATTACACCGCATTTGTTTTGGCCATAGAACAATCATTTCCCCATCTTCACGAGCACTTACCGGCTCTAAGAGATAGATCACTAAGATTAGTGTGGGAACAGCTCTTTGCCTGGGCACTGAACCATTACTTGATAGGGAGAGCTTAAACAAAAACTAACAATAATAACCAGCACATTGAGGATTTTCAGGCGGGCACCTTTAACATCGCAAGAATAAGCTGCCGGACTGCAGCAAGGTAAGAGCAAAATGCCGGTGGGGCTAGCTCTTGGAATAAAACTGATAGGGGTGTTGGTCATCACTGGTCTGTTGGCTGCCTCTGTATGGCAGAAAAGTTATGCTATCAATTTTGTGGCTGCACCCAAAACTAACATGCCCCCTCCCACGGCTGCAACAGGTATGTTATCAGGTGGTACTAGCAACCCTAAGGGTAAGGGAGGTAGAGTTAAACGCAGCACATATACTGACAACAAAGGTATCGATAATTACATAACAGATTCAGCACACGTCTCGACCAACATGTGGTACCAGCTCATGACCCAAATTGGTAAGCAGACAACAGAGGATAGCTGTTATGTGTGCTCATTGATCCCATATGCCATGAGCGCATCAAGGACATTCTTTGCCACAGAAATACAGGAAAAGATGTATAGTATATCTGGCACTATTCCAAACGAGGGGACGATTCCAAGGAACGGTGGTGAGAATGCAGTGGGAAACAAGGGACACATACCCATACGAAAACAACTTTCTCAAGTCATATTTGAGTTACCATAAGAGCAGCTTACACGCTGAGGCATTCAGATACAGAACGAGTGGCCCCGATAAAGGAGTAACGAAAAATGTAACGCTAGAATACCTGCCATGTGATTGGTACGCCACTGAAGTTCCAGGTGTGCAGGGATGTTGGGAAAGGCCACTGATAACAATAACGGGGAAGATATACATGAACAATGAATGGGAAATAGGAGTGGTTGGGAGCAACATGATAACAAGAGAAAATGTTACCACCATACAGGAACACGACGACAGATGCTGGACGACATGGGGTAAATATGTACACATGCTGACATGGATGGAGAAGGATGAAGACCCAATAAGTATACTACCGCTGACCGCACCCAAGCTATGCTACCAACACAAAGGAGATGTGGAGGTGGGATACAACACGCGGAAGCGTGTTAGAACTACCAGAGGGGGGTGCTGGAACGGCAGTAATAATGGACCACTATTGGGCCTGCGGAGATAAGGCATACCACACCTTGTCTCCGTTGTGGAATGGAATATGCACCATGGTACACATCAATGAACCATCACTAGTAGTGCCCCAAAAACATGTGAACATGGCCAATTTCCCCAAGGTGGACGAAGGAAACAAGAGGAAGAAAAGGTCTGTACAATCACAAGAAGGAGAGAACAACAACAACAACAATAACATCCTACCGATAATGAAAAGACAAGGGGAACCCCTGACTGGAAACTACCTGTGGGGAAGATCGGAAACAGCACTCACCTCCATCCCACCAGAACATAGTTTATTCAGCAGGGCTGCAATGTTCTTCTCGTCAATAATACACCCAGGACTACAAGCGTATGCAAATGCAAAATGGCTTCAGATCACCCGATGGGAACTAATGATGACGATTAATTCAACAGTAAACGGATTCAACGCCATAAAAGAGGAGCTGCAAGCGGTAAGAATGGTAGCATTACAAAACAGATATGTACTGGATCTTCTCACGGCTATGGAAGGAGGAGTTTGTGCGAAAATAGGACAATCATGTTGCACATTTATCCCTGCCAACGATGCAGATAATGGAACACTTACTGAGGCAGTATCACAACTGGCCCAAATGCACACCAAAATGATGGAAGAAAGCAAAGGAGTGAAGAAGGATACTAGTTGGTTTTCATTGTTATGGTCATGGATGCCATCATGGCTGACAGATGGACTGAAAGTGATAGTTGGATGCATAATATTAGCTGCAGCAGTATTGATTGTAATAAGGTTCTGGAAAGCCAGGAAAGCACGCACTACAGACAAAATGATCGAAATGGTTGGCATGCACCCCTTGATGCCAACTGATGATGATCAGCACACAGACGTGATAATAAAGGAAAGAAAGAAACTGCGTAAACAGATCATTACCAACCACTGGGATCCGCCATCTGTAAAGTTGGAGAACCTAAGAAACCCGAGGAGCTATGTTGGAAGATGGGTATACTGCAAACCAGGAGGGAGCTGTGTTTATATGTACTGGTCATTCGAAGACCATGTCAACCACTATGGAAACTTGGGTGGAATAACTAAAGTATGGAAAGTAAGAGCAGATAAAGAAAAGGATATGTTTGTGGTCGACAAGTCGACCAGAGGGGGGACTGAAGTGGGAGCTCCCCCAATCTTATCATGACCATGGCCTAGAGGATCGCGGCCCAGGCACCCCCCACGGGATGAGTTTGTCTATCTACCAGATGACAAAATACCCTGGTTCAGGAACATAAGGATATGCCCACCAGCCTGCCCGACTCAAGCCCACAACTGCGGCATGGATGAACTCGACCAAGACAACAGCCACCAGCACCCACATCGTTAGAGATACCACAACGACCTAGCCAACTGCCAAGAACACACGTGCCACCATGCACACTGGTCACTCACGCACCAGCTTACACGAAGAATATATTCAGTGCTATGACGTAGGTGACTGACACACCCATTGACGTGCATCGTTGTTATTTTTCACATAGGCCCTTTTATAGTAATGCAGAAACGCAAAACGCCTGAGGAACTCGCGTATACGCTTGCTGACGCTTCTCCCACCTCTCGCCTTGTGATGACACCATAATGTAGACATAACATTGCTTATGACGCCATGTCAAACCGCGACCTCCGTACCATGGATTATGCATCACCACCCATGAACTAGGCCCGAGTAGGCCGCAAGCAAGAGCCTCATCATGAAGACTGTATGAGCAAGAATACAAGTGCTGATCATGCAGAACGAGCCCCAGCAAGAGCTCATAGCCAAGGGCACGATGTTGCAACTCGTATGCTACCAGCCGGCGCCAAGGTCACACCTGTAAGAAAAGCAAAGCACACAGAAATGAAATGCAACTTCAATGTGCAGAATTCCGCCCCAGCTACGGTCTCTCCACGCGTGACCAAGCCGATCTGACAAGGTGCCAGACCCACGATACAGAAGTCGCCTGGGTCCCACGTCTGGGACACAGGTTGCAACAGCGAAGTGGCAAGATGGACACCTACGGCGATGGGAATGACCTGCTCACAAGCCTATGAGCAGACCCGTACATTTTCTGCACAAACACATAGTTACACATTGTTGCTAGTGACAGGTACACCGCGAGCTGGGAACGACGATGGTCGCAGGCTTGGGGGCTCATGAGAGGACCAATCAGAACACGGGGGGACTCATCACTGCCGTCACTAACATTAGCCAATCATCAGGGGTCTTTGTGTAATGATTTTCAAGTATCTAATAGAAGGGACAGCCCAAGTATACCACCTGACTCATCCTTAACCACTAATATTCTTCTCTATATATATCCTATACTAACCCTACCACCAGAGGAACCAATCCGAAGTGGCAATAGGTTTTTTTGCTAACTTTCCCAGGTGACGCAAGTAGCGCGTCATACTGCTGTAAAAAGGGCCTGCGAGCCCCACTAAGTTTGAGAGTCTGGACGGACGCATACGATCCAAGACCCATCCCTGCCATTGTTATAATAAACAGCAGAACCTCTTTGCTCCTTGTGTGTGTCTCATACTCATTGAGGGAAGCACGGGAGGAGTTGGGGCCTCCCAGCCCGGAGGTCTGCGGACGTCTCAGCCGACCCCGGGATAATCACCCCGACACCTTCTTCCTCTTTTTCAAAGGTGGAGCGGAGCCTGAGTGGCTTACGCCGCTCTGGTCAGTAGGAGCAGAAGCGCCGGTGGACTGGGTACTAGGAGTGTGCGAAGGCACAATGACCCTAGGTCTTGGTGCAGGCATTGGCTGAAGTGTGATGTTGGCAGGGGCAACGTCGGTTTGATGGACCCAGACCGACACTGTCCCGTCTGGGAGACTCAGAGCTGGGGTGGATAGAGCTGCAGCTGCCCCTGCAGCCTCCCCACCCTGCCTACTTGGGGCAGCAGATGACATCGCTGCTCCAGATCCACGTGGCCTGGTGACACCAACTTGCACCACCACACGTGGCTTAGACTTGCTGACCTGGAAGTCAGCCTGGGAGTCATCTTGTGCCGGGTCAGGTGCCACAATGGGCTGGTCCAAAAAGGGCTGAGCTGGGATGGTGTCAGCTACGTTTCCCTCAACCATGGGGGGGAGTGCATGGGTGTCCCTGATTGGTCCTCCACACATGGGGGTCTAGGGGCACCCTGCAAATCCTGGCCACGTCCCCTACCGCACCCACCACGCCCACCTTTTGGAGGTCGGCCACCTTTGCCTCCCTTACCGCTTGGTCGCCTCCCAACCATGGCACTGATGTTGTTGTGCGTATGGGAGTAGCAGTAAACGATTGTCCTGGGTGATTGGGGGTGAAAGGGGTAGGGTACTAGATAGAAATCGTACCCTAGTGCTCTAGCAAGGCTGTCTGTGACCCCTGGGGGAAGATGACGGGTCACGCAACGCACAGGCACCCCGAAAACAAAAAATAACGTGCACGCAACCCCTCATAGACCACGTGCGTGGAAAAATGAAGCCGCACTACGCTGTGGCACCCAGGAACACAAAAATAAGCATACGCGTGTTACACGCAGCCTACAATGACCTCTGAAGGGGTATGCGACACACGGGGCAAGCACAGTTGGTAAATGCGTGCGCGACTCACCGTCTGCCTGGAAAAAGAATGTGAAAAAAAAGCGCGTGTGCGCGTTGGCAACACCCCCGCCAAAAGAAGAACTGTACGCTGTCTGAGGAGACAGGACAAAAGAAGAAGTGAACGCTGTTTGAGGAAACAGGCCCAACAAAAAAAATGAACGCTGTCAGAGGTAACAGGCAGTACGAACTTGAAACGCTGTGAAGTAATCGCGTGTGAACCGACAAGAAGTACAGAATTCACCCACTCACTCTCCACGAAAAGCACGTACAAGGAAATGGGGTCCTACACGTACCTTTTAAAGCATCCCACATGTACAACGTCACTTACGCGTGTACGCGCTAAGGCCCTTTCCTCCAATTACACGAGCTGACACTCGGACGTGCAGTTTTTGGACGTGTACGATGAACATGCACCCGTGTTGATGGAAATGCCCGCGCGCGTCACGTCACTGACGCGTAGGACGTTTCCTCGGATTATACGCATTCACACGCGGACGTGCAGTTTTTTCACGCGCCATGAGCCACTATGGCCACGTCACGAGGGAAACACCCGCGCGCGTCATGTCACAGACGCGCTTACGCGCTAAGGGCCTTTGGTCCAATGAAACCGCATACGTGTGCTGACACGCTTACCCGCTAAGGGCCTTTCCTCAAATTACACGTTGACGTGCAAGATTTTCACGTGCCAAATCACTCCGTATCAAGCTGGCCATGCAACAACACACGGAAGACCACGCTCCTGCCCAGAAGGCCGAATTACTGCCCCCCAGAGCCCCGAGCACGTTCCCACCTGCCATCTGCTGCTGCCTGCCTGCCTACTGCCCACATGCCCTGCTATTTGCTGCCTGCACATCATCCATCTGCAGGGGTGCAGTTGTTGTGACCACCCCTGCTGGAACTGAAGACTCCCGACTGGGATACCATCGCTCCACAGCCCAGCCCCAGGACCCAGTTGCCCACCCACACCTGCCTCTGGGGTTGCCATGTCGGGCACACCACCACCTGGCACCACTGGCAACCCCCAGCCAGAGAGGCAGAGGGCCACCAGCTTCAGTGCCAGGGAAGTTGGTGTCCTATTGGAGCAGGTCCTGGGGTAGTATGATGCCCTCTTTGGAAGTTCTCACGCCAACTATGAAGGACGGACCAGGATCTGGATGGACATCGTGACTGCCATCAACGAGGAGGGGGTGGCAGTCCGCGACATCAAACATGTCAAGAAGCGCTGGGAGGACCTCAGGTCCAGGACCCTCGACAAGGCCCGGCGCCTCTTGAAGGCAGCGGATGCCAAGGGGCACTGGGGCCACCTGTCCGACCACCAAATGAGGGTCCTGGAACGCATATGCCCAGAGCTCCACGTCCAGGTCCTTGAGAGGCAGACTCATCTGGAGTCGAACGGTAAGTGTACATGCATAATGATTCAACGCTGTGCGTGTCGTGATGTGCCAGTAGTGTGCAGGTTGCACATGTGTTTTTGTAGGGCCATGTATGGATGTGTATGTACAGGGGCGTGAGGCTGACACATGTGAGTTCTCTCATGTGTGAGACACATGGATGGTGTATGTGTGGGTAAGCATGCTGGCCAAAGGCAGATGTGGGAGCACACATGTTTGAAATACTGTGTATGTACGTTGGCATGGTTGTGGTGTCACACATGGATGTTGGTTCCAGCTGCATGTATCTGCACTGTGTGATGCAACATGGATGCATGTGGCACTGACATGTAGAAGGCTCAATGCCAGATGTGACATGGATGTTGATCTCATCACTCTGACAGTTGGTGGAGATGCACACATGCATGTAAGTGTATTGGTTTGTGTGCATATGTTGTGTACTCCTCGTGTTTCATGTGACATCAGGCTCACCTTCGGATGCTGATGCTGTTGTATGTGTATGGATGGTGCAGCCTGGTGCAATATTGCTGTGGAATTGCTCATGTGTGTGAGTAGAAATGACATGTGTGTTAGGGAGTGTGATGCCATGTCTGAGGTTTGGCACTGCCACTCATGTACAACTGTCATGTGTGTATCAGTCCATTGTACAGTGCCCTGATGTCTGTGTTCTATCTTTTCCTGTCTGCAGCGTCAACTGATGAAGAGGGCGGAGAGAGTGCTGTGGAGCAAGGCGGCAGGGATCGCACCACCAGCCGGAGACGCAAGGCCCGGCTCCCCTCCCAGGTTGTCATCTCGTCAGGGAGTGAGGAGTCTGGTGCCGTGTCCCAGGCCACAGATGCCGAAGGTAGGTCCAAGAGGCAGAGGTCAGAGTTGGACTCCTCGGCAGCAGATGGGGCAGCTGAGACCCCACAGGGTCCGACGGAGGAAGATGGCATGGAGTCATCCAGGTTGGTGGGGGGTTTGGTGGAGGAGGAGGCCGTGGAAGGGACAGACACGGGGTCTGGAGGTGGGATTCCACTGGTGCTAGTGGTGCAGTGCAGGGGCAGGGACAGGAGGCAGCAGAGGCCGCCGCGGAGGTGCCTGTGTGTAATCCTGTCCCCGATCCTGTGACTGCATCATCTTGCACCAGCAGGGATGCCTACGTCCAGACCCGTTTTCAGGGAGGGGATCTGCTTACAACAACTGGCCTTCCCTCCCTGCGGACGTGGCTATCCGGGACCAGGTTGAGCCTGTCCTGAGTGGGATGGCGTTGCGTCAACGGGGCATGCGAGGTGACCTGCAGTGTTTTCGTGAGGACACTGCACGTCATCTCGAATGCCTCGTTGACCGTGTTGACCTACTGGGGTGGGTTACCAGGGCCGGATTCCTCCGTTTGCTGGACTTTGTTCCGACCCCCTCCTCACCTGAACCTCCTATGCGCCAGTCGTCCTCCATACCATCTTCCCACTCATGTATCACGTGGGTACCCTGTGGAGCTGCCTCTGACCCTGCGGCCAGGCTGGTGGAGGACACATCCCTGCCACAGTCGGGAGTCGGACGTCCAGCAGGGGTGGCCACCTCAACAACTGCACCCCAGCCGGAGGAGTACGTGTAGGCAGCAAGAGCCAGGGCACAGGCACACGCACAGCAGCAGCAGCAACAAGGTGGGAGCCATGATGGCTCGGGGCCTTCAATATCGGAGGGGCAGGTATCGGCCAGAGGGCAGGAGGACCCAGGATTGGAAGTGTCTTCCATGTGGCAGCGGTGGGGCTAGGCCATAGATGTGGAGCGGCAGTGGGCGGAAGAGGCATGGCTCACAATGGCCAAGACGGAGAACTCCATGCGGAGGGCTCTGAGGCGGGCCGAGTGTCTCGAGGCAATTCGCAGGGAGTTGGAGGTCCACATGTCATCGTCCCTGCAACCCCTCGGGGCCTTGGAAGAGGACCGCCTCTGGGACATCGAGCAGGAGTTTGATGATGCCCTGGCCCGGGAAATTGGGAAGTGAGCCATCGGACTAGCCCGCTGCCATTGTAAATAGTTTTTAGAGTTAGGTTTCCTTTTCCTTTTCCTTTGATTTGTGGTGAATGGACTATGCCACACACATTTGTATATAGTTTTTTATTAGGTAGTTTCTTAAGTAGGTTTCATTTCTTTCGTTGGGCTCATGGACCCTTGACAATGGAATGTACATAGTTAGACACTTGATTTATTTTAACTTTTTCTTTTGATTTCACCATGGATCAATGGATTTATCTTTTTACATTTCCTTTGGATTTGTGTTGGTGCCCCTCACTGCTGGGGGGTGGGGGGGCTGGGGGACATGGGTGGGACATGAGTGGGGGCCTGCTGGCAGGTGCCCCTCAATGCTGGGGGTGGGGGTGCTGGGGTACATGAGTGGGGGCCTGCTGGCAGGTGCCCCTCACTGCTGGGGGGTGGGGGTGCTGGGGGACATGAATGGGACATGAGTGGGGGCCTGCTGGCAGGTGCCCCTCACTGCTGGGGGGTGGGGGTGCTGGGGGACATGAGTGGAACATGAGTGGGGGCCTGCTGGCAGGTGCCCCTCACTGCTGGGGGGTGGGGGTGCTGGGGGACATGTGTGGGACATGAGTGGGGGCCTGCTGGCAGGTGCCCCTCTCTGCTGGGGGGTGGGGGTGCTGGGGGACATGAGTGGGACATGAGTGGGGGCCTGCTGGCAGGTGCCCCTCACTGCTGGGGGGTGGGGGTCCTGGGGGACATGAGTGGGGGCCTTCTGGCAGGTGCCCCTCACTGCTGGGGGGTGGGTGTGCTAGGGGACATGAGTTGGTGATCATATTGCAAGGTGACATGTGGCTTGGCTGGGGGGCATGCCTATGGTGGATGGGCTGCCTGCGGTACATGACCAGGGGTGCAGAGTAGTCCCCTGTTGTGTGGGCTGCCTGCAGGGGCCGTAGAGGGGGTAGAGGGGACACCTGAGAGGACCCACACTGCCAATTCATGTGTAGGACTCCCCGCGCACCACACTGGATACACGTACCCCGCTCTGACAGCAAAATAGCATGTGAAACTTCACGCGCACCCCCGAAATACACGTGCCCCGCTCTGACAGCAAAATAGCATGTGAAACTTCACGCGCACCCCAGTAATACACATACCCTGCTCGCACAGGGAAAATCGCGTGTGTAACTTCCCGCAAACCCCAGTAATACACGTACTCCGCTCGCACAGGGCCAATCGCGTGTGAAACTTCCCGCAAACCCCAGTAATACACGTACCCCGCTCGCACTGGGACAATCGCGTGTGACACTTCCTGCAAACCCCAGTAATACACGTACCCCGCTCGCACAGGGCCAATCGCGTGTGACACTTCCCGCGAACCCCAGTAATACACGTACCTCGCTTGCACAGGGCCAATCGCGTGTGACACTTCCCGCGAACCCCAGTAATACACGTACCCCGCTCGCACAGGGCCAATCGTGTGTGACACTTCCCGCGAACCCCAGTAATACACGTACCCCGCTCGCACAGGGCCAATCGCGTGTGACACTTCCCGCGAACCCCAGTAATACACGTACCCCGCTCGCACAGGGCCAATCGCGTACGACACTTCCCGCGAACCCCAGCAATACACGTACCCCTCTCGCACAGGGCCAATCGCGTGTGACACTTCCCGCGAACCCCAGTAATACACGTACCCCGCTCGCACAGAGCCAATTGCGTGTGACACTTCCCGCGAACCCCATTAATACACGTACCCTGCTCGCACAGGGCCAATCGCGTGTGACACTTCCCACGAACCCCAGTAATACACGTACCCCGCTCGCACAGGGCCAATAGCGTGTGACACTTCCCACGAACCCCAGTAATACACTTACCCCGCTCACACAGGGCCAATCACGTGACACTTCCCGCGAACCCCAGTAATACACGTACCCCGCTCGCACAGGGCCAATCGCGTGTGGCACTTCCTGCGACCCCCAGTAATATATGTACCCCGCTCGCACAGAGCCAATCGCGTGTGACATTTCCCGCGAACCCCAGTTATACACGTACCCCGCTCGCACAGGGCCAATCGCGTGTGACACTTCCCGCGAACCCCAGTAATACACGTACCTCGCTTGCACAGGGCCAATCGCGTAATACGTGTATTCGGAGGGGTGCGCGGGGAGTTTTACAGGCGTTTTCGAGGTTGTGAGCCTGTGCGCCATGTCTGGGATTTGTGCGCTGTACATGGCGCACGAGGAGGGTTTGGGGGCGTAACTGGCGCTGCTGCAGGGTCGATGCGCCACTCTGCGCCACGGCTGGTTTTGGATGTTAAAATCCATGAATACGCTGTGCGCGGAAATGGATTTTAGCGCACGTGGCTGGTGCAGAAAGTCGCACACGCACACCGTGCGCCAGCCACGTGCGCCACATGTGCGCTGAATTCTATGAATTACCCTCTGTATTTACTCTGAAAGCCTTGTTGGAAAAGACTCATTTACTTTAGAAAACTTTTGCAAATATTTTCTTTGCACAGGATTGGATCTCTCAGCAGCCCTGTTGCCATCTTTAGATCGTGTCAGGTGTGTCAAGTGCTGGCGTGTCAAAGCCAGTTTGTGCCTGTATTTAAACAGCTTTTCATTGACCGCCAAGTAGTTTGTTGTATTGCAAACAGTATTGCTTGAGCTTGTTTTTCTATTTTACTAGTAAGATTGTTGCGAAAGCTTGTATTTACTCTGAAAGCCTTGTTGGGAAAGGCCGATTTACTTTAGAAAACCTTTGTAAATATTTGATTTGCGCCGTATTGCATCACCCAGAAACCCTGTTGCCATCTTTAGATCGGATCAAGCACGTCAAGCATGTCAAATCCGGTATGTGCCGGTTCGTGTTGGTGCATTTGGCGTTGGTGCGCTGTGTCACCTTGTTGCTGGCTGGTAAGACTCCCCACAATAAACATATATTGGTTGTGCCCCTCTGCTATCAACCCCATACATCCTCTTGAGTGTTAGTATAATTAATTATTGGTCACCATACTGAACTTAATCTACTTCTAGCTGGGCAAAACATTCCTCGGGAGGCTATTGTTAGCAAATATGTTAATTAGCTAAGGAACTGTGATCAGACCACCCTAGTTAAAAATAGATGCATGTCCATTGCTATTTCTTCTTTGCCCAATGATTATTCTACAACAGGGGTCTACAACCTTTTGCTCTCCAGATGTTTTGGACTACAAATCCCATTAGCCCCGGCTATCATAGTTAATGGTAAGGGAGCATGGGAGTTTCAGTCCAAAACATCTGGAGAGCCAAAGGTTGCAGACCCCTGTTCTACAACATCCACTCCCGTTCTTTTTGAGGAATCTGCAGATTCTACCCCAGAAGTATTTCTACCGCCTTCACCAGTCGAGCAAATACTGGTTCAACGAGTCTAGTTATGTTTTACATGGCATATATGACAACCCCTCTCAGGTTGATAGTGTTGAAGTGGACACTAACATGGCTATCGAGAGTAATATAGAAGAGTTATCCTGTGCTGCAATTGTTGTAAATCAAAATGGGTGCCCTGCTGATCGCCCTATGCCTACAGACACTTTAGATGGAAGGATCATTAAAGCACCCCTCTTGAATACTTGGTCATTGAGGTTCAATTCTACATTGTGGAAAATGATATTGATTTCTTATGCTTAACAGAGACTTGTCTCAAAGACTCTAGTGGACTTTAAAACTGACTTGGCTGTACCTAGGGATTAGGATTATTTCACCCAAAACCGGAAACATGGTAATGGAGGTGGAGTTGCTATTTTAGCCAGGAAAGTATTACATATTTTTCAAGTACCTTGTGCTTGTAATGATTGTGAAATCATACACCTTAAACTAAACCCTAATTATAGCAGCTGTATAAAAAGCTTGGGAAAGCCATGATCATATTGTTCTTTAATTGGTTTAAGACAAAAGCGAAGGGGAACCCACCTATTGAAGTGAAGCAAGAATACAGCATGTTTTACTATGCTAAATTAAAGCCCACAACTGGATGAGTGGTGTGCAGTAAATAGTCCTCTTATATCAGCCTTCTTTCTCTCTTTTTTTTTTTAAAGCTGAGTTTATTTTTTGTTTTATGTTGGTTTCGTTGACAATTATTGAACTTCAGTTTCTTTTCGATGATTTAAAATGCCTGCTTAACCGAGACATTTTAAAAAACAAGTACATTAAAACGAGTCAGCAGCGTTTTGATTTACTCAAATAGTTAATGGGACGCTTGTTTCCTTAGCCAGCTTCAGATTGGGAATGACGGTTATGAAAAATATATGATGCCGCTGACACAGCAAGAAAGTGACGTTAAAAAAGGAATTGTGTGCTAGTTGCTAAATAGTTCACTGCTTGAAAGAATTTTAAATGTATCTATTTTAAAAGACTAATACAGAATCCCACTTCCGGAGTGGATATTTTTCATCTCTAATATGTTTAAGGATAAAGTCCAAACCTTTTATTCAACATTCAAATTCTACAATTTCAGTAGAAGCTTCTTTTTAAAAAACCTATGCGCTTATCTTACCTAAATACATTTCCAACATTATATAAGATTTATAAGCTTGGACAGAAGTGGGAAATACAAGGATTTCCTATGAGGTCATAGCTTATAAAAAGATTGAAAAAACATTCAAAGGGGCATACTGACCGGGAATGACATTTTTTCAATAATTGAATTGCTGGAATTATGAACCAAACTGACCCTGGCAAAATAAGGCCATGCTACTAAATTAGGACTCCAATTTAACTATTACACAACAAAGCATAGAATATGAAAATAATGGATGTTCACCTCCTCGAGAAGTTCTAGCATTTTCAGTGCTACTGATCATTAAGCACACCTGTTGGACAGATATATGAAATAAAAAATAAATAAATGCTATTGTTAAACAACATATTACTCAAAGCATACAGCCCCAAACTGGGTTGTGTACATTTCTCTAGTTGTGATTAACTGACAAAACCTCACTGGTTGGTTGCTGCCAAGAGGTGTGCTGGTTTACGCTTCTGAATTTCCAGGACTCGGGCATGGTTGTTGCCATTCATTGTCTTGACTTCTGTCTGCCTTGGAGAGAGGCTGCTGTTTTTGGAGCCACATATAGCTGGATGCTTGAATGGTGTCTAGAATCTACAGCTGAGCAGAAGCCTAGAAAAATGCCTGAAAAAGCATATGCACGCTCAACATTTGGGTGGCAGCCAAATGTTTGAATTGATAGCCCTCTACAATTCAAAGATGAAACCTGTCTCAGCTTCCAGTTTTCTATTTTAGCCCAAGCATCTCCACCTCTACTTGGTGGAACCTAATGAACCCTGATGAGACTGTGCATGAGACTAAAATACAGAAAAATAATCCACCTAAATGAAACATGTGGACTCTCTGATAGGATACTTCTTTCCAAGAATGCCCTCTGATTGCTTGATGGCAAATCTCTGCCTGTGTTTGCAAAGACCAGAATTATTCACTCTGGCCAGGGAGAGGCTTTGCAAAGGGTTTTCTTCCCTTGACTCTGCTGACACAGACGAGTCTCCAGCTCACAGGAGCATTGTGTCACAAAAGCCTTGCTCCAATCCCCGTGTGTATCGTGTTAAAAGAGGCAGTGACATCTCAGCTATACACATCATTAACGGTGTCCAGTCAATTCGTCGAAAAAAAACTGGTCGACTGCAATTTGGTCGACGCAATTTGGTCGAAAACCAAATGGTCCAATTTTTTTTTATTTATATATTTATTTTTCGGGTTTTCGTTTTGTAAAAAAAGGGGTTTTTAGAGAAAAAAAGGGGTAAGAGATTAATTAGTAAAAGAATAACAATGGTAAACAGTAGATGTGACAGTGCCAAGCCCTGAAGGACGCAACAGCTGGTCGTGTTTAAGTGAGTGTTGAATGCCACAGATATCATCAGCAATCAAGGAGACAGTTGCAGATTCTGCATTGTGTAGAGGACGGAACCTAGCTTGTAAAGGCCTAAAGATATGTGTGCCCATATGCTGTTGCCGCAGTATCACTAGTACTTGTTCCAGCATCTTTGCTACATAAGGAAGATTGGAAATTGGTCTATTATTGGTCAGGTAGGTAGCATCAGCTCGTTTTTATAGTAGCTCTTTCGAATCATCAGGGTAATTTGGATGAGAAGGCAGTATTAGTGATATCCCCAATTTGCTTTAGAATTGGATGCAGCATGGAGATGTTCTTGAACTTTTATGTGGGTTATGGGGCTAGAGGTGAGCCTGCTCTTTTTTTAGACTCTAACAGGACTTTTAATTCTTCTGTGGAGAGGAACTGGAAGCTGCGCAGCATTGCTACATCCTCCATTCTTTCCTAGCATATGACAAACTATTTCAAGATGGTATGTTAGTGTCAGTGTTCTCATGAATAATGATAACAATTTGAGCAAAATAGATATTTCGTGCATTTCTAAGTTCCAAATGTAGGTCTTTGGTCAGTTGGACAGAGTGCTGGGTAACATGTATGTTCTCTACTGTATACCGCCTACAGACCAATGGACTAGTGGAAAGCTTCAACACGACGTTGAAGAGCATGCTGGGTGCTTTAGAACGACCCCCAAATGGAAAGTGGGATGGCCAGTTACCATGCTTTTTAGGCCTAAAAAGGAAGGTGCTGCAGAAAGGTGCATGCTTAATTAATCCAATTAAGCTCTTTTTGGACACAATTTGAGGTGCCCTCTCCACTTAGTGAACGGGTAATGGGAAGGAAACCCTTTACTTAGTAAATTGTTTATTAGGCCTTCTTAAAAGCTTAGCTGAGCAAATGGGCAACAGCAAATGACAATCTGATTGCAGGTTAAGCTATGGCCAAAGAATGGTTTTGTGTGCTTATTGAAAAGAACAGTTTACAAAGCTCATACATTTGTTATTATTCTGTTTGCCACTAAAGGCTTTGTTGTTTTTTCTTTGGAAGCTGTAATAATAACTTAACTTTTTTGGGCTGCAGAGTTGATCTGATGAAGGACTTAGGTCTGAATCGGTGTCTAAGGCTTTGAACTAAAAAGTAAGAACATATAGTTTGGAAGTACAGTAATCTGTTACAAATTTGTTTTGAAGAATATTAAAACAAACTTCTCTTACATTAATTGTGACTGTAGGAGCCTGTTTGTAACAGTGAGGAGTGCAACCTTCTGGCAGGGTTGCGTCCGCCTTCATACATTTTTTGATTGACCCTAAGACAGTGTGCAGTTGATGGTCATTACTTTTGAGTCAAAGAATGGTATGACCCGAAGGCAGAAACCTTACATATGTGCAGGGTCAAGAAGTATGAGTAAGACAAGTGGACAGGTGTTTACAATGTCCCTATTAAGACAAGTAAGGTTGATGTTGGGGACCTGACGAAATAGCAGGGTTCTAACTATTAGTCCCGTAGGCGGAGTGGCTAATCTGCTTTTGAGACTCACACAGACCTCTTCGAATGCAGGCTCACTGGAGAGAATGAAAATCTCTCTCCAACTGACATCTACGCAACAGATGAACTAGCAGCAACCGTTTCCCAACCTGTACTCCTTGGTTTCAGGTCTCACACCTGGGGGCAAGCATCACATGAACACTGGACACTTTGTATTTATTTGCATTTTATTTGTGCGAGAGCGCATGGTGCATTGACAACAAACACTTTAGGTATGGCCATATTTCAGCCCCAGAGGTGCTATTACTGTGTGTTTAACAATCATACTATATGAATAGTGATGACATTACAAAATCCTAGAGGTGGAGTGGGAAGCTGAATGGACAGAAAGGGTAGAGCAAGTCAAACAATAGTAAAATGCAAGTCAAGATGTGCTGTATGTAAAATATTATAGTACATAGAAAGCAGAACTGGGTAAGGGTTCATGGGGATTGATAATGCCACTGTCAGTTGTCAGGGGACTTTCAAAGGGTAGGTTGTACCAACTCAAGGTGATCTTTAGACCAGACAAGGATGGGATTGCTATTTTTGGGGGTAGGAGGTTGAAGTGGTGAGAAGCCAAGAGTCTGCGGGAAGTAGTACAAGGCAGGTGGAAGGCACTGAAGTAAAGAAGGAATTGGGATGGGAGAGTATAAGGAGTGACACCGCAGGGGATAAAGTTGGCTATGTAGGTAGACTCTGGACCATAGATAGATTTGATTCCCAAGAGTAGAATGTACCAACTCAAGGTGATCTTTAGACCAGACAAGGATGGGATTGCTATATTTGGGGGTAGGAGGTTGAAGTGGTGAGAAGCCAAGAGTCTGCGGGAAGTAGTACAAGGCAGGTGGAAGGCACTGAAGTAAAGAAGGACTTGGGATGGGAGAGTATAAGGAGTGACACCGCAGGGGATAAAGTTGGCTATGTAGGTAGACTCTGGACCATAGATAGATTTGATTCCCAAGAGTAGAATTTGGAAAGGCAGCAATAGTGCATGGAAAGCTATCCCACGTCGCTGTGCTGCAAAGAAGAACTTGAGGGTCACAGAGGGTGCAGGTGGCAATGTTAATCTATTTTTTTAGATGAGAAACAAATAGAGAGGCAGTCCCATTAGGAAACTGGAGGGTAATCCAGTTTATTGAGGACGGGAGTGGAGATCAAGGTTTCAGTAGATTGCCAGCTTAGATTTGCAAGATGTTCTGGAGTTTGAGATGCGCAGGAGTTGCATTAATGGTAATGAATGTGGAAGTTTGAGATCACTGCCTAAACGGATGCCCAGGATGAATGCCATGTGGGACAGAGTGTGAGGATCACAGGGAAGATACAAGTGAAAGAAGAAAGGGACTGCCTTTAAAGGCTGGGAGAAAGATCACCTCTATTTTCAAGGAGATGAGCCTTGGCCCTACCTGTGATGGATGCCGGTGGGACAGTTGGTGTTGCAAGAGTATAGTTCAAGGGTGAGTTGTATCGTCTTCATGATTCTTTACTTGATATTGAAGATTGAATGGCTTGCCATTTCGTTTATACTGAATCCATCCAATACAAGATTCTTATTATTCTCTCACTCAAATGTGTTATCCCCCATTGACACCCTGTCCACCCTCTCCACCCCCACCTCTCACCTCCCCTCTCCACCTGTGCTTGCTGACCCTCCTTTAGCCACCCCCCACCATCCTTCTCATCCTTTCCTCTTTTCTCCCCTGACGAGGGCGCTAGACAAGTCCGATCTATGAAAGCCTCATCAAAACAGGTTCATCCCAGTTCCTCTAAATCCATCAAGGACCACATTGACACCCTTGCTCTGCCCCTTGCTGATTTTTGCAACCACTCATTTGCCACAGGATCCTTCCCCTCCACTCTGAAGCACTCCCTTGTGCATCCTCTTCTCAAGAAACCCACAGCTGATCCTTCTTGTCCAGCTAACTATCGCCCAATTTCCATTACTTCCTTTCTGGGCAAACTCCTGGAAAGATTGGCTATCTCTCAACTTAATCTTCATTCCAATTCTGTTGGCTGTCTCCATGACCATGAGTCTGGCATCAGAGCTGCCAGAAGCACAGAAACTGCTCTCCAGAACATCCGTGAAGATCTGCTCGCCAACCTTGACTCTAACATTCCCTCTGTCCTCATCCTCCTCGATCTTTCTTCTGCCTTCGACACGGTCAACCATACCACCCTGCTCAACCGTCTCCCTGAAAACCTGGGTATCACTGATCAGGCTCTGGCCTGGCCGACCTCTTTCCTCTCTGATCGACCATCCCAGGTCTAACTTGGGTCCTTCCTATTATCTATCTTCCTCTCTACCTGTGGTGTTCTCCAGGGGTCTAACCTCTTGCCCTGGCTTTTCAGCCAATACTTGGCAACTCTCGGCCACTGCATTGCCATTTTCTGCTCAAATTTCCAGTGCTACACTGACGACACTCAACTCATTTTCAGGCTGCCCTTGGCCACCTCCCCTCCCTCTCTCATCTCTGATTGCCTAACTGCCATTCATGATTGGTGTGCCGCCAATGATCTTTGTCTGAATGCCAGCAAGACGGAGATCCTCCTATCGGCACACCTTCACCATCCTTTCCCCTCACACTTCCCTTCCGTCCGGCTTCCCTTGGCCCTCCTCCTACCCCCACCTGCGAGGCTAAGAACCTCAGTGTCATCTTTGACTCCACCCTTTCCTTCTCCACCCACATCTCTGAAGTATCTAAAAAGTCAAACTTCTCAGAGGTACTATGCTTTTCCTCTCCTTCCCCCAGAAGCTCTACATGCCTCTACTCTCTGCCCTCTACAACTAATCCAGAACAGGACTGCAAGACTTGTTGTTGGCCTCAAGCCCTGGGATCGTATCTCTCCAGCTCTGAAATCTCTCCATTGGCTCCCAGTGAATGCAAGGATTAAATTCAAAACCCTCTGCATTGTCCACAAGGCTTTCTGGGGGCTGAGTCCAAAATACCTTCAGCTATCCCTCTGTAAATCTCGCCCCTCTCAAGCTCTTCGCTCCTCTACCTCTAACTCCATCAGGATCAGTCATTTTCCAAAGAAACGAGGTGGGGGTAGATCTTTGTCTTCGGCTGGGGCATCCCTCTGGAACAGCCTCCCTGCCACTCTAAAACCTGAGAACCATCTCTGATTCTGGAAGCACCTCATGTATTTCCTCTTTTCTTCTGCCTTCGCTCCCCCTCTCCCCTGCTGATCCGTTCTTGGCACCGTGCACCTGGCCCTCCTCTGTCCTCCGGGCCCAGGTACCTGCTCACCCAGCCATCCTCCTGCACTGCCTCCGGGCCTCCCCATGCACTGGGGTCTTTAGCTGTACCCATACAGCCTCTCATTTTTCTTCCTGCACTTATCAGACCGATATTGGTCATTTTGACCAAATCTACTCTGGTCTCTGCACGGCCTCTGGACTGGGTCTGATGGGTTGGTTCTGGGTTACAGCTATCTGGTCATAGCTCTGCTCTATTGATTTGGATCTCTGGGTTCTAGCAAGAGTTCTTGGCAAGAAAGCAGAAACAGCACTGCCAGGCTGTTCAATTTCTGGTGTGCCCCTTGGAAGTCTGGGGTTAAAATCAGGTTTCAAGATTTTAAAGGCCAGCTGAGAAGGGTTCAGCTTTGGAATTGGACCTTCTGCTTTCAGAGTTCTTGAGTCTTGGATCTGGGTTCCTCCTGCAGAGCGCTTTACCCGTAAGTCAGTTGATGGGTGAATCTGTGTGTCTCTAGGTCTTAAGCAGTCTCTATTTATGTATTTCCCAAAGAGGTGGGTAGGCTGAATTATACTAAGCACACCCTCTAGGAATCCTATTGGTTAGAGTCTTTCCCCTCTCCCGATTTGAGAAGGAAATCTGGTGTCATAGTGATGCTGTATTTTACAACCAAGGGAGTACCTCCACTTTGTTTCAGTACAGTAAATCTATTTTTCACACAAATCATATTTACAATATCCCCAACTTGCTAATAATACATATTCAAATTACAGATTTAGTATAGCACGTATCCGTCCGAGTCCCAAGTCAGTGAGAGCTTTGGTTCAAATCTGACCGTTTTTTGTGCTTTTGGTTGGGTACCCAGTGTCAGATCTATCAACATTTTTCTCCATACCTGCGCATGACATCTGGGGACAATCCTGTAAACTTTCATATTCCTAGCATTATCACAATTGCTACAACATCCAAATTTCGGTAGTCCTGTCTCTGAACATTGCACAGAATAGTTTCAAACGGTGAGCAGCATTTTCATATTAACAACCTCTAATTTACAGATTGTTACAAATTTTACACAGTTTTCTATGAGTCTTTTCCAAAAAGATATTTTCTTGTAATCTAAGGTGCACAAATCTGTCTGGTCCCGCCCCCAAGGTTTGGCTGGGACCAGAGCACTCCCACACTCTCTTCCTGCTGGCAGTTGTTTTCTGTTAACAGTTGAATCTGCATATCTTTTCAATCAAGGGAGTCTTTTGTCTATCCTCAGAGCAACAGGCCAAAATCTCCTCCCACCTCCATTAACAACTCAATGACAGTTCCTGAGCAGAGAGCAGGGGGAAGATGCCTTTGTTTGGGGCAAACTGTGGAATGTGCCTTTGAAGTACTGTGGCTAACATTAGTTCACTTTTTAAACACCTGGTTTAAAATTGTCTTTTTCTAAATTAATTAAATTTTGACCAATATACACACAGATCTCATAGTTCCAGTCTTTTTCAAACATAGGGATTGAATTGTAGCAACCTATATTGCTTTTGATGGCAAGTCTCTTCTTTTCCACAATTTGATTTTAAGACACAAGTTTTAAACTGCCAGTATAAGTAAATTACAGCTCGGACATAGGCGAGCGGCGGTACTGCGCCCACATTCTGACATATTTTTCCATGCAAGCACCTTTTTGAATGGCAATATTTTTTGTAATGAAATGTGCTTCTCCTGACATTGTGCTTAGGTGGATTCTTTAAATAAAGTGATGGTTAACACCCAACAAGGATGTTGGATCTTTTCTGATGTTTGGGAACCATGATTTTGCACTTCAACAGCCAAGGAAAAACGGATTTTAAAGCACTTCTGAGTTTTTCTGGCAATGCAACCCTGCCTTTTTAAGTAATTCCATTTTACTCTGTGGGCAGCCCAATGACATGTTTTGGTAGTGTGGTCTCCTGTTCTACCACTGACACTGGCAACATGGATTGGCGGCCTATTTTTCTGGTTTCCCTGCGTACTTCTCAGAGATTTTTAGCGCATAGAGCTTTTTGGCGGCCATCCTGTTGTTCCTGATGAAAGCAGCACACAGTAATGTTGCAGGGCAGAGCCTAGTGGGACAGAACATCCCACAGGCACCGCCATCTTGTGCTAATCTTCTCTGTTGATCCATTGCCCTAAGTTCAAGTGCCCTCACCCGCACCTAATGCTGGCATCACCAGACGCTGACAATGAGCTCCACCTATATTAATGACGTCAGTGGGCAGCGTAGCAAAACATGCCCTTTCATCACCAAAGTCATAATGTTATGTAAAACACACATCCACAACAGATGGAAACTTTTATTTCTTTTCACAGAAATGATAAAAACTGTTTATTTTGAAGAAAACAGCAATAGATGGGAGCGTAACAAGTACTTTACATTTTTACATAATGCTGAAAAGAGGAAATTAAGTCCACAAAAACATGCATAACTGTTTCCAATAGAGGTTACAGCTAGCGAACATTGCATGGTTATCCTTTTTTGTTTAACTGTGAACGGTGATCTTATAATGCTGATTCCGTTCATCGATCGATTAATCCCAGTCTTTGCATTCTTCACAGAAAGTTATTATCTTCCATTGACAATTTCTAATCGATGCACATGGCGTTCCATTACAGAGAAGAAATTTGTGGTTTAAATTTCAAATGCAACACTTTCACATCTGCACTTTTTCAGAAGCTATAGGCTGCAATGTTGCTCCTTATTACTGCAACTGAAAAAGGACAGATTGGTGCCTGGCGATCGTCACAGATAATGGTTATCACAGATGCGTTGTTTATGATTATTGTCCAATTACGGTTGAAGAAGCCATCAAGAGGTAAACTGTACCCATGACAGGCGCACATCGGTATAAATAAATATGTAAAATTGAGAATGCAAAAATATATTACAGTACCCAATTTATAATGGTATATAAAAAATGCATATTTATGTTAACTATCAATTTAAGTTACTTCTGTAGTGACAGTCTTTGTTGGCTTTTTGTCTCCTGAGCGATTCCTTGTTAGGTTAGTGTGTTATTATTATTCCTGTGATCTGCACTTGTGGCTCCTTTATTGTGACTGTAACAATAATTTAACGTAGTGTTTATGCTGTTTTGGAACCTCTTGTGCGCTCACAATTCAGTTGTGCAAGAGAAAAGCACCAATAGGTTTAGTTGTTTAAATCAAAACAAATTTAATCAAGTTGGGTGTGTGTATTATTCTTCATACACTATCTTTACTTGCAAAAGAGAACGGGATAATGTGTCCCGCGTTAATGATAAACATATTACAGTTTCATCCCTCAGTTGATTGTTTGTATTATTCTTTATACACAATCTTTACTTGCAAAAGAGAACAGGATTATGTGACCTGTGTTGATTATAAACATATTACAATTTCATCCCTCGGGACGTGTTTCCCCATAGGTCAGACTATGGTTCATCAGGAGAGATAACTGTAAATAAAAGAAGTAATCACATAAACCTGTTTCATAACATTTTTTTAGAAAAGATAGTTTGAAAGGTGGAAGAGGACAAAAAGGTTTCTATATATTGAAAGGTGGAGTGAATTTATGTACATTACCTTTTTTGTGAGGTATGGGAATGTTCACTCTCTTCTACAGTTGAGATTCATATAATAGAAAGGGGAGTTTTCCCATATGTTGAGTTGTTAGGACTAACCACCAACAAGTCCTAACAGCTCAACATATGGGAATGACTCCCATTTCCATTATATGCAGAGAATTGTAGCAAGATGAATGAATGTCTCTAAGAGGGAGGTCTTTAGGGAAAGAGTTGGATGTAGTGGGGTCCCTGACCTCAGAAAGCCTTGTGGATGATGTGGAGGGTCTTGAACTTGATTCTCACAGCCACCGGGAGCCAGTGGAGATATTTGTGGGCTTGAGAGATGCAATCCCTGGGCCTGAGGCTGAGATAAGACTTGCAGTCCTATTCTCGATTAGTTGAAGGGGGTGAAGGGCGGAATTAGGCAGATTGAGGAAGAGGCTGTTGCAGTAGTCCAGCCTGGAGAAGACCAGAGCTCTGGGGACATTTAGTTCTGTATGTCTGCTTCTTCAATGTTCACAACTATTGTGAGTTCATTACAAACAGGGCTCAAAATTAGGATTGAATAAGCAGGAATTGCAAGCATTGTCTGGGTGTCCAGCAGTAACCGGTCACCAGGAGCTACCACTAGGGAACAAGGAGGTAGTTTATCGCATTACAGTAGTTGGCCTGGTAGCCAAAGGTAGCTCCTAGTAATTGTTGGTTTTAAGCTCACCAGTCTCTTCTACATTTGATTTGATGTGAGTCTGATACTTGAAATAATCAGACTGACATGTATTGCCGTAACTTAAATCAATTATATTGATGGCAATCAATACAAAAATCAAAAAAAGAAATTCAAATGTTAAGGCCTATCTAGTGACATTACTTCACAAACAGTATTTCATTAAAAATACATTATTTAACAATTACATCTCAAGTTACATGCTATTCCATTTTTTGTACAATGAAAGCAGTTTCCAAACACTGTGCAAAAGCTTGGAACTGGCTTTGTTTAACATTGTGAAGAGAGTCACACAAAATTTGAATCTTGAAGTCAACCTTTCAACAACTTCATGTTTGAGAGGACAAACCTCTTTTGCAATGTTCCGTGGCATAGACTGGGCCCTGGAAACAACATCTGGATCAGTTCATGCATTTGCATGGCCAGCACATTCAATGTCAGATCTTTCACAAATTCAAAATCCATATGCTGTAATATTGGCTTTGCCACCCACTGTTTGCTTCTTTTGGTAAACTCCTTGTTGTAACAAGGCATTCTGGAAAATTCCTGCAGTTTTTGCTTGTTCCCTTCCAACATTCTTGTTGTGTGCGAATACAGTTAGTCTTGTTCTAGCCTATATACCGTCTATGCCAAATTGCAACCTTTTAGGCCTGTACTTTAGGCACATATTATGGAACACCTCCAAATCTCCAGTTAGGCAGAACTCGGAGAGTCCCCTTGTGTCTCTTGAAAGCATTTTGTCGTACACAATCTTCTCAAGTGTTGTGTGAGGAGGGGAGCCTAGACCCAACCACCTTTTCCAATGCTACTGCTCCTTGCCCAATGGTCCATGTGCAGATTCGTGTAAATGTTTGTTTTCTTTCCATGAGTGTATGTTAGAACAATGGTGCATCAATGAATGCCATTTTTCAAGCAGAATAGCTGCAGATCCATCACATATTTTTGAGCTCAACCACAGATTGTTGCTGATAGACTGTGACCAATTTAAAATGTTTTCTGTGGCCTTTTTTTTTTTACCAGAAGCTGTAATTATTTTATAAATTGATTTTGCGACATACCATATATCATATTGATGCTTTATGTGTGGGAACTGCTCTTGCATGGCCTTTGCTAGTTCTACGTGCCTGTCAGTGGCTATAAGGTCAATTTTAATTCCTCTGGATTGTAGAAGTTCAATGGATTTAATGAAACCATATTTCTCCAGGGCAACAGAAGATGTACATTCAGACACTTGCACAATGATTGAACTAATTATTTTGTTGCTTTCCATCTCTTGGAAGTGGTAAGTGCAGTATTTAGCAGAAAAACCAAGGGCTGTCACACTGTCCATCAACAGCAAATCCGAGCCTTTTGACAGTGAGAGCATTGTCCATTGACGTCTGTTTGAGTTTTAATGCCTGGCTAATAGCGGGAAACAAGAAATCCTTCTGATATTTTAGTACTCGGTTTTTGAAAGGAACTCGAGTCCCATGAAGTTAGAAAAACTTGAAATTGTACTGTACGTTGATCCACTGAACAACAAAGCAGATGAAGAAAGTACATTTCCAGCAGGCACTTTTATTAGTATAGGTGGAGCAGACCATGGAAATGAGTTATGGTGATCTACACAACTACCATTGATCTTCAGATTGGTGCCTTTGACTACACGAGTAAACTTCACCAATGGCTCCCCACAAATACTCCTACGCAATTTATGATCATTTAATTATTTTCATAATCTCGATCAGGCATCAGGCGAATACAATGTATTTTGGTTCCTTAAATAGCAAATCATCCAGAGGTTTACTGGTTTGCGATTCCATGGTGGTGGATAAGTCCACAACACTAGGAAGGGGGAAGTCAATATCATGAGCACAATTTCTCAATCAGTAGCGAAGATACTTCAGTTATTTCTGTGTGTGATATTTCCGATGTGTCCATGTATTGGGGAAACAGGGACCATTGTTTGTTTCTTAGATAGCATTTTTTTAGAGGGTGTAGATTGTGTGAGCCATTCTGCAAGCAATTCCGAACCATCTTCTGTGTTGTCTGTTTCTTCTGGGTGACGTTGTGTCCTGTAACAATATCCACGGTTACTTTCCACGGGTCACTGCTGACATTCAATTAAAATTCTGGCCACTGGACATCTGTATCACAACATTGTATCTTGCGGGTACCAAGCTGAGCCTCAAAATGTAGCTGCTCCCAAGTAAAAATGGTTTGGCAAGTGACATCATTAGTTTGTGTAGTTGTCTGAGTCTTTATGCTCCTCTTCTTCCTAGGCCTCTAATCAAAGAGAAAAGAAAAAGCTCAATTTATAGCACACATACAGAATATATGAAGTAGAACATGAAAATGTAATATATAAATTGTTTTTTTAAACCTCACTGTTATGTACCCTTTTTTCAGAATTTTCCATGAAACAGTCAAATTGGATTTGCCCACCACCAGACCAAGTTTAAAAACAGCATTTTAAAATTGTATACATTTGAAATGTGCTCTTCCACTTAAAGAATCATATATACATATATACATATATAACAAAATGTCACTAGGGAAACCATTAAAACAAATTAAATATTGCATCACAGTTAAAATGGATGATAACTGATATTTTACAATATCTTATATATACCTCCTGTCCATGTGTCTCTTAAATTTCAACCGCTTCCGAAGTACATTCCTTGTACATAACAAATTCAAAGAACATTGATTAAGTTTTTAAACATTTGAATGTTAAAATCTTTGATCTCACAAAGTACATCTTGAGAAAGTTGATTTAATGATTGTCGACCTTACAATATCAGTTAAACTATGTAAAAAGATACGGTTAATCGTCTGATTAAAATTGTTAAATTAGTATTGACATAAAGTTGAACACTGTGTACATGAAACATTTAAAAAAGACATAGTTAAAAACTGTACCTGAAAACCTTCAAAGATGTCACAGGGAGATGGTACAAGATAATCCTGCAAAACATATTTATTAAATGATGGCCCCTTTAATGCATTTTAATGTTATTTTGTTTCACTGTTTCCATTTTTCGCCAAGCAGCTAAAATTTATAAACAAGAACATACACCATTCATATAGTGAAAGCGTCTATGTTATTCAGTGACAAAGTACATTTTTCTGAAGGCTTACTTTCATTGTTGCATGTGTTTCTGCGATAAATACATCATGTTGATCGAATGCTTTGCAATATGCTGACAGTATTGCAAATTATCAAAAAATAAGTTATCTTAAAATGTAAAAAAGATATTGTTAATCAATAGCTATTAGTATAAATCAATAAATTATCACTTCTCATACCTCATCCACCTAAACGGTTGCAGTAGAAGAATAGTACGTTGTTGAAGTTCACGGCTCTGCCTATACAACAGTAATTGTAATTTGAAAGATGTAACATAAAAAGAAAATTACAGGTAAAAGAGGGTCGATATTGACAAAGAAGCCTACAAGCCAGTTTGTGGCAAAAGCTAATATTATACATTGTTACGCTCACCTGGTTCCCACAGGGGCGTCGATCGGACCCGGACAGCTGCGGTCTCCACCAACGTGATGCGTAGTGCCAAGATGACTGTCTGGACTGGCCTGCCTAATCTCGTCTGCTTGATCCGTAGAAGTATTCTCCTGCAAGTGGAGAAAGGGATTTAGCCACCCGTGGAAATTAGTGATTGCCCCCTCCCAATGTTCTCGTTCTCGCTTCTTGTCACCTCCGATATCCCCTTTTAGGAACCTCACCTTATGTTTTTAAATGATGAGCTCTCCATCCTGCGTGGATTGCAGGGGCGTGTTGATGCCAGTTACTTCACTGGTTTGAAGGCGTGGGAGAGTTCCGGAGAGTATTGACTCTGAGGTTCCTTGCAAGGTTCGGTAAGTATCAAGTTCATAGAGTTCAATATGTCCAATGATTCACTCTTGTTCCCCCCTTCCTTCCTTGTCTTGCGACTAAGATCGTGAGAAGATACCCCTCGTGGCAGTTGGTGGCTTTCAGGTAAGAGTCTGTGTTACCCGACGCCGTCCGGTAAATGTTGCTGGTGTTTAACGTGTTGTTTTCTCTCTCTTTGCAGATGCGGCACATGAAGATGTGAAGAGTTATAGAATAATACCTCTGGTAGTAATCAGGTAAGTCTATGATGATAAGTGTTTTATTTGTTGGTTTTCTCGGCTCACCTTGTTGTTTTCTTTTGTCCCTCAGGTGCCGGAGTTCGGCGAAGAAATGATGGAGGCAGCACCGAATCGAAAGATGCTGCGAGGACTGGTGAGTATGGTGCGGCGCTGCAGCTGGAGATGCGAGGCGTACTGAAATGATGTTCTTTCCAGGTCCGGAGGCGAGATGGATCCAAAATCAGGTGAGGAATTCGAAATAGTTTGTTTTCTAATCTTGTCCTTTTCTTTCCTCTTGGTTTTAGGAGCTCCAGATTCGAGGCGGGCATGGCAGAAGACTGGATGCAGACTGCAGGCACAGTGAGCGTTACGCTGCTGGATGCAGAATAACGCGAAGCGTGTGCTGTTGTTCGGGCATGGTTTAAATAGCCTCCAAAGTAGTTCCAGGAAAGAAGTTCCCTAGAACCATGCCCGAGTAAAAAATAGTCCCTGGAGAAAAATAGTCCCATCCAGGCCTCACGTTGGCTTGGACTCACTAGCACCATGGTCTGAATCAGGTAAATAAAGTCTATGAGCCTGGCGCCTATGGCGCCAGGACTGATTTCCATGATGAGCCTGGAGCCTAAGGCGCTAGGACTGAACCCAAACAGCCCCCAGCCGGGGCTGTTGGGGTTTTAGTAAGTATCTGGATGCCTGCTTCCAGAGCTGATGGGCTTGGTCCTGATGCCCGGGTGTAGGCATCATGACAGCACTCCCCCCCAAAGCCCCTCCTAAAGTTGTTCTTCCCCTTGGCCATGGTTTGTCTGGGAAGTCCCGATGGAATTTCTTCACTAACCGAGGTGCATGAACGTGGTCACCAGTCTCCCATGACCTTTCTTGTGGTCCGTAGCCCTTCCAATCGATTAAATAAAAAAGTTTTGATTTAACCATCTTGGAGTCCAGGATATTTTTTACCTCGAATTCAGGTTCTCCATCTATCAAGATGGGGTCGGGTGGTTTGGATAATCTTGTTCCTGGTTGAACTGGTTTTGAAAGTGAAACATGAAAGACAGGATGAATTCGCATATTAGAGGGTAATTCCAATTTGACGGCCACCGGGTTAATAATGGCCTTAATGGTGTAAGGTCCCAAATATCTAGGGTTAAAAGTTCAAGTTCCCTTCAGAGGTATGTGTTTTGTAGCCAGCCATACTTGATCCCCAATCTGGTATTGTGGAGTTTCACTTCTATGTTGATCAGCATTTTTCTTATATTTTTCTTTTGCTTGTTTCAAATGTTCTGTTGCCTCTTTAAAGGCTTGTGTAATAGTTGAGTGCAAATGACTAACTGCGGGCATTTCTAAATGCTGAGGCAGTCTAGTTTTGAGGTTCGAGGGTGATGTTCATATATGGTATAAAAGGGGCTTTGCCTGGTTCCTGAATGTACAGAGTTATTGTATGCATACTCGGAAATCCATAAAATATCTTTCCAATTACTTTCGGTCTGGTGTAGCATGCAACGTAGGTACTGTTGAAGGGTCTGGTTGGTCCTCTCCGTCTGACCATCGGTCTGGGGATGGTGACTGGTTGATAACCTCACGTCGATTTGCGCCAATTGACAACATTTCTTCCAAAAATGTGAAATGAATTGACTACCTCGGTGTCATACCGCCGAGTTCCTGGCGTCTATGGAGCCGCTGGCGACGCGGAACCTAGCTTCGTTCGCTTCGGCCACGCCCCCTATTTCCTGGTTCCCTTTTGCTGATTCCGATTGGCTAGACGCTCCGCGGCCCGGTGTTTTAACCGGCCACTTCCGGGTCACGGACGCGTTGCAACGCTTCCGGTTTCGTCCGTAGGCTGAGTTGCTTGCTACCTGTGGCTTTCGTGCTGCTCTCTCGCTTGCTGCTGGTCGGGTCCTCGTACCCTGTCTGAACCTTTCTGTTATTCTTTCCGCTGTACCTGTCTGCCTTTCCCTTTCTCTTTTGGTTCGCAGTATTCTCCCTTGCCCTCCTTCCTTCTTGCTTCCCCTCCCACCTTCCCATCTTCACTTACCGCTTTTTTCCTTTTCCGGTCTGTTACTCTCTCCGCTCTTCCTTCGCCTACCTTCAGTATTGCTTCTGTGACCTCCCGTGTACCAGACTCCGGCCTGTTCCCCTGGACTGCCTTTGCTTGCTGCATTAGTACTTCCTCACTTAGCCTGTGTACCAGTTCCTCGGACCTCTTAATGGACTGCCTGTGTTTCTGAGTCTTCACTCCACGTGTTGTCTCCAGCCACTGCTACCAGATCTTACCTTATAAGTACTCCTGGTTCCACGTCTACAAGACACCCAACGATACTACAGGGGTTTTTTGTGCCTAAGGCTTTTTCCCCTCTTGGTCGATCCCGGGGGTGGGCCCCCTGTTCTCCCTTCTTGGGGAGCACGGTGGCTTCCTTCCGGGGTCGTCCCTATCTTCATAAAAAAAAGGTGTCTACTCGAAGAAAAGAAAAGAAGGGTTCTTGGAAGGAAGAAGAAGGTGAGGAGTCGGGGGAGGGGGAGATTTCAGAAGCTACACTTTCGGACGAAGATATCACCGATCCCGGTGACAGTTTGCAACGCCTAAAAGAGATGGCCACCCCACAGCAGGTACAAGAACTCGTAGCCGCTGTACAAAGTCTAAGTCTAGAGATGCAGAACCTTAAGACTGCTAACGCCACCCTTCAACAGCGTATGACGGACAGAGAAAGACCTTTAGCCGATTTACCTCCGCTTCCCCTAGTATCAGGGAAGTTTGATGGATCCCCAAAGAAGGTTAAAGAATTTCTGGACGCATGCAATCTTCATTTTACCTTTCGCCCTCAGACCTTCGCCTCAGATCACGCCAAGGTGGGGTTTATGATCACCCACATGATCGGAAATACCCTGGCTTGGGCTACCCCTCTAGTAAACCAGTCAGACCCGGTTTTACAGGACTACGATGCCTTTAAGGCCCTGATTCAACAAACCTTTTTGCGAACAGAGAGTACATACTTGGCCTCGGAGGACCTCCTTGACATCCGTCAAGGGAATTCTGATTTACTGACCTACATCACCACTTTCAAACAGGTGGCTGCAGAGGCAGGTTGGCAGGAACAGGCTCAGTATTCCATATTTCGGCGAGGTTTAAGGGAGGAATTGAAGGACGAACTTGCCCGAATAGAAAGACCGGTGTCTTTCGCCGAACTTCTGACAGCTACCCTCCGAATTGACTTCAGGATGACGGAAAGACGTCAAGAAAAGAGGAAGAACAGGCTAAGCGTACCCCCTCCCATGGAGACTCCTTCACCAGCGTCTATACCCTTCCAACGGACAACTAAAGAAGAACCCATGCAGATTGGAACCACCAGAGCCCCACTGACACCGGAAGAAAGGAAACGGCGCAGGGAGGGTTCCTTGTGCATGTACTGTGGATCTTCATTACATTTATTAAGAGATTGTCCGGAAGTACCACCCAGAAGATCGGGAAACGCTCGCCCTCGGTAAGCATTGGGACGCATTACCGAGGGGCTGCTTTTAGTCCCTACGCACCACTTTCTGTATCCTCTACAGAAACATCTGAGGACTCCCGGTTGATGGTGCTCACAGTTTCTCTCAGAGTAGGCCCCAAAGAAGTAACCGCTTTAGCACTACTCGACTGTGGAGCAGCAGGAAACTTCATGGATACCCATTGGGCAGAACGACATGGAGTCAAGAGGATAGCCAAAAACGAAGATCAAAAGGTGGAAGGAGTTGATGGCGAACCTTTGAGCTCGGGTTTGATCACTCATACCACTAAAGCACTTACTTTATCCATCCAACAACACACCGAAAGTATCACATTCGATATTATCAGAGCTGCTCACTTCCCTCTTATCCTGGGTATCTGTTGGTTACGCAGACACAACCCCTGTATAGACTGGTCTAGAAACCTACTTAGCTTTCAGTCCTCACTATGCAAATCGGAATGTTTGCCAGAACCAAGATTCGAGACCGTCAAGACCACTAATAGCTGCGAAGTCAAAACGGTGCACTGTCTTCCCCACTACCTGAAGGAGTTCAATGAAGTGGCAACTGAAAAGATACCCGTAGAGCTCCCTCCTCACCGGCCTGAAGACTGTTGCATCGATCTCACCCCAGGTGCATTGGTACCCTTCGGTAGGATGTTTCCACTATCATTAGAAGAAAAACAATACCTCCGAAAGTACCTGGACAGCAACATGGAGAACGGGCTAATTAGGCCTTCCAAGTCCCCTGCAGGGGCATCACTGTTCTTCATCTCAAAAAAAGATTCTAAGGAGTTGAGGCCGTGTATAGACTATCGCGGCCTAAACAAGGTTACCATAAAGGACCGGTATCCTATGCCATTGATAACCGATATCCTACAAGCTGTACAGGGTGCTACCATCTTTACCAAACTCGACCTGAGGAATGCGTATCACTTACTCCGGGTGCAGAAAGGAGATGAATGGAAGACAGCATTCCGGACTCCTTTCGGACTTTTTGAATACCAGGTAATGCCGTTCGGATTGGTAAATGCCCCGTCGGTATTCCAACGATTTATGGACAGACTATTCTCAGATCTCCTGTGCCAAACCACATTGGTTTATTTAGATGACATACTGATATACTCTCGTACACCTGAAGACCATGTGGAACATGTTAGGGAAGTATTCAGAAGACTACAGAGAAACCAGTTGTCGGTTAAACTCACCAAATGTGTGTTTTCAGCCTCCTCCATTCCTTATTTAGGATACATTCTGTCAGACCACGGAATCTCCATGGATCCAAATAAGGTGTCTTCCATCCTTGAATGGCCCTCACCCACCTCAGTCAAAGAGATACAAAAATTCCTGGGGTTAGCAAACTTCTACCGGAGATTCATCCCAAATTTCTCTCAAAAGATATTACCCATCACCTCGCTCTTAAAGAAATCTGCAACTCCATTTAAATGGACAACGGAGGCAGAAGACAGCTTTGGTACTCTTAAAGAAGCCTTCTGTTCAGCACCCATTTTACAACAACCAAACCAACATCTACCCTTCATTCTAGAGACGGACGCTTCTTCAGCCGCAATAGGGGCTGTGCTTCTTCAAGAAATCCAGGGTACAGAACATCCGGTGGCTTATTTCTCGAAGACCCTAAACTCCAGCCAAAGGAACTACTCGGTTATTGAGCGAGAACTTCTAGCCATGAAAGCGGCCTGTGTAGAATGGCGTCATCTACTTCAAGGAGGAAGGTTCCCGTTCACCATAAGGACTGATCATAAGAACTTACAGGTTCTCAAACAGTTCGAGTGTTACAATACTCGACAGGCCCGATGGGCTCACTTCTTCGCCCAATTCGAATTCAGCATAACTTACATCCCGGGAAAAAATAATGTTGTAGCCGACTCTCTTTCCCGCCGGTGTGATTACGTGTCAGAGTCAGAGACGAATCTTGAACGGATGTTTCCCCAGTCCAGGACTATCGGAATAATTTCTAAATTCCTTCAACAGGTACAGGAGGATTCTGGAGGTCGTTTTGAAATTGAAAAACACTCTAAAGATCTGGCCTATGAAATCAGGAACGGTCTTTACCTAGTAGGAGGAAAACTTTATCTACCCACTCCGGCTTTTCGTAAAACCGCACTTGTCTGGTGTCATGACTCTAAACTAGGAGGACACAGGGGTGTGGCTGGTACTCATGACTATCTTCAAAGACATTTCTATTGGCCTACAATGAGAAAGGATGTAGAGCAGTACGTTCAGTCATGCATCATCTGTCTGAGGAGTAAATCATCCCGAAAAAGACCAATTGGTCTACTGGAACCTAATGCTGTACCCAAGGGTCCCTGGAGCACAATTTCAACTGATTTCATAGTGGATTTACCTCCGTCTGAAGGATGCACCTGTGTCATGGTAGTAGTGGATTCATTTACCAAATTGGCTCACTTCTCCCCATTACCTGGCGTCCCTACGGCAGCCAAGATGGCAGAAGTGTTTCTCCAAGACATATTCCGGTTACACGGTCTACCTAACAAGATTATTTCAGACCGGGGTAGTCAGTACACCTCCCAGTTCTGGAAGGCCCTGTGTAGCAGACTAGGTATTGAAAGAGCTCTCACCTTTGGATTCCATCCACAATCCAATGGGCAAACTGAACGCTTGAACGGAACCCTGGAGCAGTACTTAAGATGCTTTATCAACAACCAACAAGACAACTGGTGCACACTACTCCCTCTAGCTGAATTCTCTTATAATAACTCCACACATGCAGCTCTGGGGTTCAGCCCTTTTTTTGGTACTTATGGTTTTCACCCTCGCTCCATTCTTCCTGTCTCGGGCCTTTCTACTAACGTACCTTCAGTAGATTCTTCACTCTCCCTCCTTAGAGAGACACACAAGAAGGTAGAAGAAGGCCTTAAGTCAGCCCAAGCCCGATATTGCATTCAAGCCAATAAACATCGTAGACCTGTACCAGGATGGGATGTGGGTACCCAAGTTATGCTCTCCACTAGATATTTACCTCGTTGGGTACATCCCTCCAAGTTATCTCCAAAATATCTAGGGCCATATGAGATCATACAGAAAATCAATCCTGTGGCTTTTCGCCTAAGACTACCCAATAACCTAAAAAGGGTACACCCTGTTTTCCATGCTTCCCAACTTAAGTCATTTCATGCTGATACATGGGCACGACAGGTTAGACAGACTCCTATTCCCCAGGGTTCCACTCGAGCTGAATATGAGGTCGCCCAACTCTGTGACTCCAGGTATCATAAGGGCAGGCTGGAATATTTGGTTAAGTGGAAGGGCTACCCTTCTTCGGAAAACTCTTGGGAACCCATCTCACACATTAATGCTCCTGTCCTACTTCACAAATACCACTTTTTCCATCCAGGGAAACCCGGAGGAGGAGCGTATAGGAGGGGGCATACTGTCATACCGCCGAGTTCCTGGCGTCTATGGAGCCGCTGGCGACGCGGAACCTAGCTTCGTTCGCTTCGGCCACGCCCCCTATTTCCTGGTTCCCTTTTGCTGATTCCGATTGGCTAGACGCTCCGCGGCCCGGTGTTTTAACCGGCCACTTCCGGGTCACGGACGCGTTGCAACGCTTCCGGTTTCGTCCGTAGGCTGAGTTGCTTGCTACCTGTGGCTTTCGTGCTGCTCTCTCGCTTGCTGCTGGTCGGGTCCTCGTACCCTGTCTGAACCTTTCTGTTATTCTTTCCGCTGTACCTGTCTGCCTTTCCCTTTCTCTTTTGGTTCGCAGTATTCTCCCTTGCCCTCCTTCCTTCTTGCTTCCCCTCCCACCTTCCCATCTTCACTTACCGCTTTTTTCCTTTTCCGGTCTGTTACTCTCTCCGCTCTTCCTTCGCCTACCTTCAGTATTGCTTCTGTGACCTCCCGTGTACCAGACTCCGGCCTGTTCCCCTGGACTGCCTTTGCTTGCTGCATTAGTACTTCCTCACTTAGCCTGTGTACCAGTTCCTCGGACCTCTTAATGGACTGCCTGTGTTTCTGAGTCTTCACTCCACGTGTTGTCTCCAGCCACTGCTACCAGATCTTACCTTATAAGTACTCCTGGTTCCACGTCTACAAGACACCCAACGATACTACAGGGGTTTTTTGTGCCTAAGGCTTTTTCCCCTCTTGGTCGATCCCGGGGGTGGGCCCCCTGTTCTCCCTTCTTGGGGAGCACGGTGGCTTCCTTCCGGGGTCGTCCCTATCTTCATAAAAAAAAGGTGTCTACTCGAAGAAAAGAAAAGAAGGGTTCTTGGAAGGAAGAAGAAGGTGAGGAGTCGGGGGAGGGGGAGATTTCAGAAGCTACACTTTCGGACGAAGATATCACCGATCCCGGTGACACTCGGTCAGAAACCAATACGGAAGGATATCTGTGTATTCGAACAATGTTCTTGAGGAACTCCTTGGCCAGAATTGAAGCAGAAGGTAATCCCTTTAAAGGAATAAAGTGGGCCATCTTGGAAAAAAGATCCACAATAACTAGAATGGTGTTAAATCCATTACATGGAGGTAGATCTGTAATAAAGTCTAAAGATAAGGTGTGCCATGGTGTAGGTGGAATATCCAAAGGTTGTAAAAGGCCAGCTTGTTTTTTCTTCTGACTTTTGTTTTGGGCGCAAATGCCACAAGACATCACAAATGACTTTACGTCTTTTCGCCAGGTAGGCCACCAGAATTGTCTCTTAATTTTAGCTTCAGTTTTTGCGATACCTGGGTGCCCTTCCATCATGGTGTCATGATAATTGGAGATGACTAGTTCTTGTAGTTTCTTGTGTGGTAGAAATAGTCGCCCTTGATAATAAGGTAGGTCATTGATGACTGAGTAGTCCGGGCCTTTCTTTACCCAGTCCTGCTGGGCTGTTGGATCGAAGAGTTGTTGGATCTTTACCTGAATATCCTCTAGTGTTTGTAGAGTAGTTATGCCAAGAATTCTTTGTTCTGAAATTATAGGCACCGGTTCCGGGTTCGCATGTGCTTCTCCCATCCCTATTCGGGATAAGGCATCTGCCTTGCCATTTTTACAGCCTGGTCGATAAGTGATCATGAAATCGAACTCGACAAAGAACAATGCCCATCGAAGTTGGCGCAACGATTGGGCCTTGGCTGTTTTTAAATACTGCAGGTTTCGGTGGTCGGTAATTACAGTAATGGTATGCCTGGCACCAAGAAGATAATGCCGCCAATTTGATTTGATGGCAAATAACTCTTTAGCGGTAACCGCATAGTTTAATTCTGGTGCCGAGAACTTTCTGGACCAAAATGCTACTGGGTGAAGTTGACAGGTTTCAGGATCCTTCTGGGACAGGACAGCTCCCATGGCTAAACTGGATGCATCAGTTTCAAATATGTATAGAAGTTCAGGGCGTGGAGGCTTTAAGACAGGTGCAGACGTGAATTTCGCTTTCAGCTCTTGGAAGGCCTTTTCAGCTTCTTCGGTCCACAAGAAGCGTTTGTTTTTTCGCAAAAGTGCTGTGATAGGGTGTACAACATCTGAGAAATCCGGAATGAATCTGCGGTAGAAATTAGCAAATCCGAGCATGCTTTGTACCCCTTTAACTGAACTGGGTGATGGCCACTTGAGAATTGCGTCTACCTTTCGAGAGTCCATTCGGATTCCTTTTGGAGTCAGGATAAATCCAAGGAATTCAACTTCCGTAGCATGAAAAACGCATTTTTCCAATTTTGCATATAACTTGTGCCGGCGTAGTTTCTCAAGGACTGCATGAACGTGCTACACATGGTCTAATTCTGAGGAGGAGTACACTAGAATATCGTCTATGTATACGACAACACAGACGTCAATGAGTTCATGAAGGACATTGTTCATAAAATACTGGAAGGCTGCTGGTGCATTGCACAACCCGAAGGGCATCACCTGGTATTTGAATAACCCGTACTTAGTGCGAAAGGCAGTCTTCCATTTGTCACCTTTCTTTACACGTACCAGATGATATGCCCCTCGGAGATCTCATTTAGTGTAGATGCAAGTGTCCTTTACTTGGTCTAGTAATTCGGGGATCAGGGGCAATGGGTATAAGTTGTTAACCGTGATCTAATTTAATGCGCGGAAGTCTATGCACGTTCTGAGGTCACCTTCCTTTTTAGGCGCGAAGAACAAAGCTGAAGATGCAGGGGACTTGGATGGATGAATGAAGCCATTAGCAAGGTATTGGTCCAAGTATTGTCACAGGTGAAGGTTTTCGGGTTCCGTAAGGGCATAGATCCTACTACATGGAGGTTGTGCACTGGGTATGAGATCGATTTGACAATCGTAAGATCTGTGAGGTGGTAAGGTGTTGGCCTGTTCCTTTTGGAAAACATCCTGGAATTCTTGATATTCCTGAGGTAACTGCACAACTGGAGTAGCAGCTGTGGCCAGGCCTTGGTTCAAGGGTTTTTCCGGGTAACAAGTATGTGCACAATCCGGGAAGGTTATTCTCTTCTCTCGCCAATCAATACAAGGATTATGTGTTTCTAACCAAGGTATCCCCAGTATTATTTGGAACTGCAGGGCTTTGATTAAATCAAACACAATAGTCTCTCGATGCCCATCTTGACCCAGTAATGTCATCTCTGCGGTGGAATGAGTTACAGGCCCAGAGGCAATTTCAGTTCCATCGACTGTGGTGATGACATCCGAAGTGGTCTTTTTGCAGAGAGGTAGATTCATCCTAGTAGCCAATTCGTGGTCCACATAGTTTCCTATGGCCCCGCTATCAATGTATGCCCTTACTGCGTGCATACGTGATGGCTGCCGTGGATCCACAAGGACCATTGGTATGATGAAGTGCGAGGTCTGAGTATCCTTCTTCAAGCTCGGCAAGCGGTCCTCTACGCTTGTCGGGCGTGGTCGTTTCCCGAATCAGGCTCTGTTTGATTTTTATCAGCAACTCCGACTACTTTTTTGGATGGTTTTATAGGGCAATCCCGTAGAAAATGTCCTGAGGCCCCACAGTACAGACATAATTGCATCTGCCGTCTCCTTTCTCTTTCCTTTTGAGTTAAGGGTCCCTTGACCCCCCGATCTGCATCGGTTCTGGTGCATCTGTTCCTTTGAGGGTAACATTGGGTTTAACCAATACCCGATTCCCGAACTTAGCTCGATCAGCCTTTCGATTCTGAAGTCGGTGGTCTAACTGGACCAGTAAATTTATATATTCTGCGCAATCCTGAGGTGGGTTCACAACTTGGGCCAAAACATCTTTGAGTTCACCCCGAAGTCCACGATGAAATAATGTAATTCGTTTTACCTCTGTCCATCCGGTTTCCACCACCAACCTATTTAAGGTTGCGATATAGGTTAGTAGATCCTGGTTTCCTTGTCGTAAGGATAAGAGTTCGTTATCCAGGGCCTGTCCCTGTGAATGTCTGGCAAATAGTCTCTCCATGCTCAATTGAAACCCTTGGAAATCCCGAAGAAGAGGGTCATCCTGGTTGACTAGTGGAATTGACCAATCCGCTGCGCTGCCAATAAGGTATGATAGTACAAAGGCTATCTTGGCTTGGTCGTTCGGAAAAGCTCCAGGTCTGCATAAAAAGTGCAAGCGGCATTGGTTCATAAACACGGCAAATTTTTTTGGGTCCCCAGCAAAACGTTCGGGTGGAGCTAAAGGAATGCTCCCTGGTAGAACCACTTGCACAGGATTGCTCGATGAAACAGGAGTTGGATTCCCCCCGAGTCCAGGTAATGGTGTTTGCCCAGCTTAGTTTTGCAGCAATTGTCTAGCAAGATCATCAGTGAGCTCCTTTGACACAATCAGTTCTCTCCTGAGGGCATTAGTTTCTTGGCGCGCAGAGTGCAAGTTGGTCGGTCTCTGAGGTTTCCATGATGCCCGGGTGGGGATTTGTAGATAGTCTTCGCGTTCTGTTACGCTCACCTGGTTCCCACAGGGGCGTTGATCGGACCCGGACAGCTGCGGTCTCCACCAACGTGATGCGTAGTGCCAAGATGACTTTCTGGACTGGCCCGCCTAATCTCGTCTGCTTGATCCGTAGAAGTATTCTCCTGCAAGTGGAGAAAGGGATTTAGCCACCCGTGAATATGAGTGATAGCCCCCTCCCACTGTTCTCGCTCTCCCTTCTTGTCACCTCCGATATCCCCTTTTAGGAACCTCACCTTATGTTTTTAAATGATGAGCTCTCCATCCTGCGTGGATTGCAGGGGCGCGTTGATGCCAGTTACTTCCCTAGTTTGAAGGCATGGGAGAGTTCCGGAGAGTATTGACTCTGAGGTTCCTGGCAAGGTTCGGTAAGTATCAAGTTCATAGACTTCAATATGTCCGATGATTCACTCTTGTTCCCCCCTTCCTTCCTTGTCTTGCGACTAAGATTGTGAGAAGATACCCCTCGTGGCATTGGTGGCGCTCAGGTAAGAGTCTGTGTTACCCGACACCGTCCGGTAAATGTTGCCGGTGTTTAACATGTTGTTTTCTCTCTATTTGCAGATGTGGCACATGAAGATGTGGAGAGTTATAGAATAATGCCTCCGGTGGTAATCAGGTAAGTCTATGATGATAAGTGTTTTATTTGTTGGTTTTCTCGGCTCACCTTGTTTTCTTTTGTCCCTCAGGTGCCGGAGTTCGGCAAAGAAATGATGGAGGCAGCGCCGAATCGAAAGATGCTGTGAGGACTGGTGAGTATGGCGCGGCGCTGCAGCTGGAGATGCGAGGCGTACTGAAATGATGTTCTTTCCATGTCCTGAGGCGAGAGGGATCCAAAATCAGGTGAGGAATTCGAAATTGTTTGTTTTCTAATCTTGTCCTTTTCTTTCCTCCTGGTTTTAGGTCTCCAGATTAGAGGCGGGCGTGGCAAAAGACTGGATGCAGACTGCAGGCACGGTGAGCGTTACACTGCTGGATGCAGAATAACGCGAAGCGTGTGCTGTTGTTCGGGCGTGGTTTAAATAGCCTCCAAAGTAGTTCCAGAAAAGAAGTTCCCTAGAACCACGGCCGAGTAAAAAATAGTCCCTGGAGAAAAAAAGTCCCATCCAGGCCTTACGTTGGCTTGGACTAGCAGCATGGTCTGCATCAGGTAAGTAAAGTATATGAGGACTGATTTCCATGATGAGCCTGGCGCCTAAGGCGCCAGGACTGAACCCAAACAGCCCCCAGCCGGGGCTGTTGGGGTTTTAGTAAGTATCTGGATGCCTGCTTCCGGAGCTGATGGGCTTGGTCCTGATGCCCGGGGATAGGCATCATGACAACATAACAATAATCAATATGTTTTAAGTGGGACTTGAACAAATACATATTTTGTATAGTCCCATCTGAAGGAATATTCTAGAAAGGGGAGTGAGGTTGCTGTTGACTCCAGCATAGTGGTCGATGTAGCATCATGGTCAATGTATATATTCACACTATTTTTCAGTAGAAATGGACATTAGCCTTATAATTTAGACCACATTAAAAATTATTAAGAAAAATGTGTGTGCAAGTTGCTTGGCCTCACCATTAGGATGTTGGACGTTTCTGTGGTTTCCTCCATGGTAACGGTCTGTAATTCCATCAGTGTGGTCTACGAAAGACAGACACTGGCCCTCATTAGGACTCCGGCGGAAAACCATGGTGCTATTAGCACCATGGTCGATGCCGGAGTCCGCCATGGCGGAATGGGGAATTACCACCCCATTCCAAGGTTGGCGGCGTGGTAATTCCCCATGCCACCATGGCCCTTCCCCATTCCCATTTTTGCCCCATAGGGCATAATGGGAATGGGGAAGGCGGTAAGTACGGTACCGCAAATTGTGGTACCGTACTTACCTCGAGAGTCCCTTTGCGGGCCCCTACTTTAACGGCTGGTCTAGACCAGCCGTTAAGGACGGGTCCCGCAAAGGGTCCTCGTAGTAAGGCGTTAAGGGTTTAACGGCGCCAACAACTTTTACGGCACCGTTAACCCCTTAACGCCAGGGTCCTAATGATGGCCACTGTCATTTAAAAAAATTACCTATTTTTAAAGGACGCAATGTGAGTGTGTGTTTGGAAAGGCTCACATTGCACTGAACTATTCAAGTATCTCTAAAGTAGGGATTTACAATGTAGTCCAAAGTTGAAAATGTACAAACCACAGCACATTGTGTCATAAAGGAAAATTGTGTAGTAAAATATCAATGGAAATATTCCCCAAAAACTGAAAAATGTTCATTATGTTACCTGTTCACAAACTATTTCAATATATTGAGTGGTCATTTCTAAGACATATTATACAGGCAAATTTAGAAATGGAAAAAAATACATTTAATAATTCAGCGTCCACTACTCACTTTGGTCAGCGTGTGCTGAAATTCAGCTGGAACTGCATTGGGAAGTAATTTGCGAAGGAGTCTGGGCGACGCTTTTTAGTGTACTGTGATTGTTCAAACATATCTTATGAGAAGTGCATGCTGAAGATGCACAATCGATTGCCCCTCACATCATCCAAGACATCCTTGACTCTGCTTTCATTTTCAGACATTGGAAATCCACAGCTCAAGACGCATGTTCAAGACGCATGTTCTTATTAAATTGAAATCCTTTGGAAATACATGCAGGACTGTACTCTGACTTTAATCTGGCTGTTATTAGTTCAAAACAAAAAAGATACAAGAAGGCATTGTTGGATTGTCCCGATGATCTGGTAAAGAAATATAAATAAATATTATTATTAAAAATGTATCACAGTGAGTAAATCAAACACCATATTCCTTTAATAATAATAAAAAAATACTTTATTTAAATAAAAATTGCACTGTGAAGAGGTTAAACAGAAGGAGGTGAGCCCAAGCAACACAGAGCATGCCAAAGCGAGGTTCGCTGGAGGAGGAGGGTCCCTGGGAATGAGGGACAGGGGCTGCAGCAAGTCAGAAGTGGGCAGCTGGATGGCAATGGACCTTTCTCTAACCTTGTTTTTTGTTTGTTGGTTACAGGGGGTGAATGAGGAGGAGGAGGTCACATATGAATGGGCTTACTGAGGCCCTTGTGCGAGGTTGAGAATCTTGTGAAGAGAAAACAGAGTTTGTTTTGGTTTCAAAAACCGTGTTGGGCTGATCGAGAGGCGTGCCTGATTCCAACCGTATCACTGCTCGGGAGACGTAGCTGAGCCCAGTGTTATCTGTGTTGTCACGGAAGACCGGGGGTGAGGTTATCGAGGCTTGCGATCGAAGTCTGGAAGGATTCCAGAGAAAGGAATTTCTTTCATTTCAAACCCAACCGCCGTCGGAGGAAATGAGCTGGGAGGCTCTCTCTCTTTCTTGCGCAGCGCGAAATTGTTTTCAGTCATCCGAGTGAAACTGACACACGCGCACTGAGAGAGAGAGATGAACAGAAGGATTGGAGCAGTAAAGCTCTGCCAGAGAGGCGAGGACCCCTGGTGGTAAATGTGACATTGACAGTAAGGCGAGATTCAGACCCTAATACTACGCCTGGCCATGAATCACAGGGAGAACTATAAATAAACCTACCGAAGAGTGGGGATCAATGTGAGAGTTGCCACAATAGTGTACATAAGGCTGAACAGCCTGAAGAAAGACTCACGCTAGGACATCAAAGAACTTCCCTTAAAAACCGAGGAAGAATAAAACCAGTGAGGAATTAAAGAAAAGGAACAAGATCACAAGTTATGCTCTAAGAGAAGTCAAGATCAGGACTATAGGTCGTACATTTGGAACACTGATAGGAGAAGTGACCCGCAAGAACTGATAAGTAAATATACCCTCCACCCCCCAGTGACCAAAAATACATTCCCAAAGACCTATTTCACCAGCTAAGAGGAAACGTTCTGATGGTTGGGAGTTTATAGTTAAATAAAACGTTCAAGGAAAGAAAAATCATTGAGTGTTTTCATTATTCCCATCACAAGATTTTGACAGGCACCTAAAGCAAGCATGTATTGAAAACATGCACTATGAATGATTACATTTGGAAACAATACTCTAGTGTTATGTGCTAATACAGAGATACAAATGTGTAGGACGGTTGATAATGGTGTAGACATTTTGAATAAAATAAAATGAGAATAGTGTGTACATTAAATATAAAGCAATAAAGTAGCCTAGCAGAGAACGGTGACACTAAAGAAAACAGAAGGCTGACTAACCATTACTGAGAAGAACAGATGAGACGGCTCAGCAAGCAAGGTAAAAAGTGGAAAGCTGTCGATATCTGTTGTCGATCATACAGATGTTTTCTTGTTGACTCCTACAGTGTCTATAAAGGATTACAAAAGTGGGAGTGTATGTGAATGCCTGACATGTTCGTTCACAGCCGCCAGGCCTCTATGAAAATGTTTGACTTCCTCAATCCCACCAGTGCAGCCCCCTTGCGAGTGAACGCCCACAGATGCGAACTGTCATTGATAGTGGAGGGGGGTGGATGTGGATGAGACGAGCGCAATAGGCCCGGAACACAGTCAAAGGAGACATACATATGTTGATTGCAGGGACAGGATTTTCATAGGTGGGTCTGGAGACACTGGGTCTGTGGTGGCCATGTGGATAAGGGTGCCCATGCGAAAGAACCCTTTGTGGTGTACGTGGTATTCAACAACTTGAGCATTCCCATCCTCCGAGCCCCCTTCAGAGAACACGCCCACAGTTGTGATTGTTATTGATAGCGGAGGGGGATGGGTGTGGATGAGGCAAGTGCAATAGGCCCGGAACACAGTCAAAAGACACAGACATATCTTGATTGCAGGTAGGGGGTCTTGAAAGGGGAGACTTGAGACACCGGGTCTGGGGTGGCCATGTGGGCCAAGGTCCTCAATGCAAAAGAATCCTTTGTGGTGTAAATGGTATTCAGCACCCTGAGCGTTGCCATCCTTCCAGCCCCCTCGCAAGCGCATGCCCACAGGTGTGTACAGCCATTGAAAGCAGAGTGGGGATGGATGTGGATGAGGGGAGCATGATAGGTGAGTAAACCTGTTAAAGCACACCAATATTTTATGATACTCTTAGATGTTTGGACGTGTTGTGTACTTACAAGAAATGTCTAACAACGGTTGAGATTAACTCATATTTTTTTTTGTATTTAGTTTGGTAAAATGGGTGGCAATGACACTACAAATTATACTGCTGAAGTCGAGGTAGTGTCTGTATAAATCCACGGTATTGTCCGTGGTCACTGGGAATTTATCACAAATGGCTTGAACCACACATGCATGTATTACTCGTTGAATGCGAAATCCCAGTCTTCCATGAATCCACCATGTAAAGGCATGTACCACCTCTGTAAGAGATACAGAAATAGTTTACTTGAATAAACCCAATAATTGAATGTTTTTGTTTTCACTACCTTGTAAAATGTAATGCATTTTTATGCTTTAAAAAGTACATTTTAGTCCAAAGTACTGACAGTGGGCCTCATTACGACCCTGGCGGTAAGGGGTTTACGCCAGCGTTAGCTGCGCCGACCCCTTACCGCCAATTACGAGGTCCCTTAGCGCCATGGAGCTTTTAACACCCGCTTTTAGCGGGTGTTAAAATCCATGGCGCTAAGGGACCATGGAGTTAATTACGCCACCGTAATTTACGGTGGCGTAATTAACGCCTTCCCCACTCCCATTATGCCCTATGGGGCAAAAATGGGAATGGGGAAGGGTAAATGGGGATTGGGGACTTACCGCCCCGCCAAGGTCGGAATGGGGCGGTAAGTCCGCCAACCACCATGGCGTAAACGTAGTTTACGCCATGGTGGTAAAGTGACGGCCCAGGCGGTAACTTACCGCCTGGGTCGTAATGAGGCCCAGTACGTGTGATTTCAAGTAGGGATCCATTAGAAAAATGTGAACACACATTCCAGCAAAAACAGTTTGGAGATACTTCCAAGTGAAAGAAACGTAATTGTTCAGATGATAAATCTAATGATGAACACTTTGGATTCAGATTAGAATGAGTAGTTTATTCAATTTACAGAAAACTTCTTTCGTCAGTGATCCATCGATGGTATATTGACGTAGGAGAACAACATATTACGCTATCCGTCTCGGTCGTCAAACACACAACATATATAGAGTGAACGTACTTGTTACTTGGATTACAAGGGGAAACGGTAGCTCGAAGTTCATGCATAAGGACATGAGTGTTAAAGAAAGACAAGCGAAGAAACAGCCATGTTACAAAAATACATCGGCCCTCATTACGACCCTGGCGGAATTCGCGGTGCTAAATGCACCGCGGAGCACGGCGGAAAGCCGCCGATAGCGCCATGGGGGTTGGCGGATTTACCACCCCATGCCGACCTTGGCGGAGCGGTAAATCCCCAATCCCCATTTTGCCCTTCCCCATTCCCATTCTTGCCCCATAGGGTATAATGGGAGTGGGGAAGGCGTTAATTACGCCACCGTAAAGTACGGTGGCGTAATTAACAACGAGGTCCCTTAGCGCCATGGATTTCTCCGCCCGGTAAAACCAGGCGGAGAAAGGCTCCATGGCGCTACGGGAACTCGTAGTAGGGCGGACGGGTCCGCCGCGAATAACGCTGGCGGAAACCCACTCCGCCAGGGTCGTAATGAGGGCCATCATGATTAATAGGCTCAAACATCAAAAGTTCACAAGGACACATGTTTAAATATGGTTTGGTAAATACATGTGTCCATGAAATAAAAAATGAAAAGCAACTACTGAGTTAATTCATTTTAAACAGTATAAGTACTGGTTCTCAGTGTGGTACTTGGTATATAGCTGAACAGAGCAGAAACAAGTCAGGGAAGCTCGAAATTAAATAAACTACCATGAAGGAAAAAGAAACTCCAACGTTGTGTGATCATAAGGGGTTTGTTTACACTTGTCGACAAACAAGGCACTTTGGCATTTCCATGGAAACACGTCAATAGATTGCACACAGAGGACGTTGACATGAGACATGCATTGGGGTTGTGAAATGGGGTGTGAGTGTCTAGTGATGTCAGCGTTAGGGGAGTGTGATCTGAATTAGTGCTGCGAGGGTACTTGAACTTTGGGTGATGGATCAACAGATACGATTAGCACAACATTGCGGTACCCAACCTGTTGTTTCGCATGTGTAAAAGTAATTAAAACTCAGGTAAGTTGTATTGTAATTTATTTTAAGCACGCTTGACGTATGATGTAAAATACATGCACTTTCAATTGAACTAATAACATTCCTGACCGAACTACCCCTTTAAATGAAATCTGTAATCAACGATGAGTACACACTGGTGTAAAAACCTGTGCTAATGCCACACTCACTGAATGGGTGGCTACCAAATGATAGAATTAATGCACCTCTGTGATTGTGAAATGAAACAACTCTGGGCTCCCTTCATAGCCAGAGGGTTTGCACTCATACATGTTCGAATCATATCAATTATGAAAACAGAAGCCACTAAAGAGCAATTCTGTGGAAACTCTACTGGATTGCCTCTGAGGACACTGTATGTCTGCAGGCAGAGCAGAGTTGCCAGCTCACAGACCCCTTCCTTCCTGATAGTCCTGCTGCTTACCACACATAGATGCTACATGAAGGGGCATAGGCATACCAACAAACTGAACTGCGCTGCACTGGGTAATGTCTGAATTGGTGTCATCTGAAAGCATTACTTGAATCCATCATGGTGCTAGTCCTGCTGATGAAGTGGTAAGTGCATCTAAATGAGAGGTACAGAGATAAGTGGCTGTATCTGCCGACAGAGGTTATGTGTGCATCCAAGAAAGAGCCACTGAGTGCATTGTGAGATGTACTCCACTCTCCATTAAATTCCCTAGGGTCATATTTGGGTCACAGCATGAGACCCATGATAGCCACATGGAGAACCCTAACCACTTGGTTATGCGTAAAAAAGCACTACAAGACTTTCCATATTCATGTCATGCCATCTATGCATCCATTTTATCCTTTTCATGAAACACATAGATAACAAATACATTTTAATAACATTCTAAGAAATATTGTCTCACACTGCACCTGTTTTTGCCTACTCCCCCTACTATGAGTTGACCTTGACTGCTCAACCATAGCTACCACTAGGTGAGGAAGTGGAAACATGCGGCAGACCCTGTTTGCCTAGACTTTAATTCCATGAAAACAGGGCTAAGAGAAACCATCATTACACCTTTTGATGGCCCTATTGTACTGTACAATATAAACTCCCTCCGGATTTCTGTCTCCACACATGGCGGGATCTAGTGTAACCTTTCTGGTCTCACCTGCTTGATTTCTAGGATAGTGATCTCATAAATATGTCTGTTAAGACAGTGAAATATTCAGTGAGATAGTTCAGTGAGTTAAGTGCCTGCCTCTGAGATCTGTATAAATTCTTCAGTCACAGGTTTCAATGCCAAGAGGGCAACAAGCCCTTTCATTCATCTGTGTAACATTAAATAAGATCGTACCACCTGTTATCAAAGTGCTTAGAAGCAGGAAGAATCCATTATTAAGTATGTTGTACAAAAAGCATATAACAATTATTATTATGATATTTTTTCGTATTCCATACAACAATGTTGTAATATAAAGTGGTCTTATAAAGGACCCTCTGCCATTTGTGTGGGCCTTGCTGTGTGTTGCTCTCTAGGCAAAGTGGGGGTAGATTGTTGTTATGATAGCGGGAGAGGCAGATTTAAAGCCTATGGTGTCGATGTGTGCTTCTATGGGTGAGGCAGAGAGACCTGGTGATATGGTATGTGAAGGGGAGAACTCAATATCTGACGATTGCTAGGTTGAAGTGCTTTGTTATTAGAGTGATTATCCACCTATGTGGAATACTGTAATAATACTCTTGAGTGTAATAGTACTTAAAGGGGTAGTTCAGAAATGTTATTGGACCAATCGATCAGGCATGTATTTTTGAGCATATATCGATCAATCTTAAAAATAATTCCAATGTATCTTACCTTTGTTTTTCGCACTTTTACACCTGTGAAAAGAACAGGTCGTGTAGTGCCATCTTGTGCTAATCTTATCCCTTGATCCATCGCCCTAAGTTAAAGTGCTCTCACAGCAGTAATTCAGATCACCCGCCCCTCAAGCTGACATCACTAGTCAAAATGATATGTGTCATTTATTTTAATGACGTTCGTGGGCAGCGTAGCCAAACGTACCTTGTCATCACCCACGTCATAACATTACCTAACGCAGAACCAGGAACATAAACACACACATCCACACAAAGCCCAAAAGTTTTGTTTCTTTTCACAAAAAGGATAAAAGAACGTACATTTTGAAGAAAACAGAAATAATCAGGAACATAGAAAGGACTTTTATTTTTGACATACCGCTCAAAAGAGGTGATTACATCCACAAAAGCATTGTTAACTTTTTCCAATAGAGGTAATAGCTAGCAAACATTCCACGGTTCACATTTTTTGCATAAAATCTTAAAATGCTGATTCTATTCATCGATCGATTAATCCCAGCTTTTGCATTCTTCAAAGTATGTTCTTATGTTCCATCACCGATGTTTGAACGATGTACATGGCATTCTGTTAGTGAGAAGAAAGGAGTGGTTTCACTTTCAAATGCAACACTTTCACATCCGCACATTTTCAGACCCTATAAGCAGCCATGTTGCTTTTTCCTACTGCAGCTGCAAAAGGACAGATTGTTGTCTGGCCATCGTCACAGATAATGGTTATCACAGATGTGTTGATGATGATTATCCCCAATCCACCTGCTGCCCTGGGAGGAGACGTGCAGCAGTGTGCTGCACCTCGAGGCAATAGAAGCGGTCAGTGCTGTGGAGGCCAGAGCCAGGACACCTGAGGAAGCTGGTGAGTACACGCAACCCCAATGTAACATCAACCTCCCTGTCCACCCTGCACCCACTACAGAAGCATACCATGACATGAATGTCAAATGCATAATGCACACCACCAAGGAAGCCCTGATTGCCCCCTTCCGAGACCTGCAACCTGGGTGCACACACTGACATACACCCTCCCCCAAAATCTCACTCATACCGCTAATACACCTAGAGCACAGCACAGACACCCTGTGCTGCCAACAGAATAAGCTTCTTCTGCCACTCAGACACACATCCACCTGCCACAGAAAACTGTGCATATGTCAGCCGTGCTTCCCCTGGCACTAAGTCACATCAGTGCTAAGCACCTTGACCACCTACAAATGACCAGCGTCACACACCAAATAAACATGTGACTCCCTTGTCCCAGCCAGCTTGACCCATGAGCAGAAATTGCCACCTATCCCTGTAAGTGCTACAGGCAGCAGGCACATGGAGACCCCATCCATGGCACACCTCTCCCCAACCCAAAATCACACAATGTGTAGTCACTAGTTCTTTGGAAGCAGTTAGATTTCCTACAAAAAATCATAAATGGGGAACACATTCCAGCAATACAAATTCTACATGAAATGCCTCAGGCGATGAATAATAGTGTTGAAACAGTGGAAGTCACGACTTTTCTTGGCCATGTTAAAAGAAGACATTACTGTCGAAATGCTCATGAAGCGGCCACAACGTGCAAAGATTAAGCTGCGACGCAATGATTGGCACAAAACAACAGAAGAGAAAACTAGGTATAACATGATCTTACTTTCTCCATTTGACATACGAGCCCTGAATGAACTTCCACAGTATCTGGCACTCTTTCCTTATTCTACTATCTGGACAATCTTCATGAAACTTCGCTTTAACATCCTGCCGACGCGACAAAGACTATCCCACATCCACAAAGTACCAAAAGATGAACAATTCTGTCGATATTGCAAGGATATAGATGGCACAGAATACCTCAAACATTTAATCATGGTATGCCCTGCACTATCCGCCAAGAGAGCCCTCTACGGAGAAGCATTTAACATTGCCCAGCATCAAGAGGAGGGAGATAACAGATGGCTAAAGCTTCTTGGAGGCAAAAACAAAAAATTAATTTTCACAATCGTCCAATTCATGGTTGACATTCTAGATTATAACCAAGAATGAAGCATATAGTCAGCACTGTGAAATGTATTTATTTTGTTTTTTCCTTTTTATTTCTTTTCTAAATCTTGTAAACTAACGATAAATTAAATGTGTATGATAAGTTAAATGAAGAGTTTATATATAAACTATATCATTTTAATAAAAATAAAAACAATGTGTAGGCCACACCCCTGACACCCTACCCAGCAATTGTTAGTACACCACAAAAGTATCTCTGGTACACCACCCTACCATGTAGAGACATCACACTTCCACCAGCACAGTACGCTTGACACAAGCATGTGTGCACCATGCTATGTCCCCCGCCATGTCCCTAACACTGCACCATCACAAAAAAGATAAAGCATGAATCTCTGCCTCATCAATCCACACTCAACACTGCCAACCTGCCTTTCTGACAGGCACATCATCTGACAATGAAGAGGCCCATCCAAGCACCTCAAGGGGCACCAGCCGTCAACGCCGCTGAACACAAGGACACCACAGCCTCAACAGAAACAACTGCCTCTGCGACCCCAGTTGCACCTGTCGAGCCACCTCCGGTCCCACTGGTGCAACCCATCCAGCCACCTCCGTTCCCACTGGTGCAACCCATCCACCCACCTCTGGTCCCACTGGTGAAACCCATCCAGCCATCTCCGGTCCCAATGGTGCAAGCCATCCAGCCACCTGCGGTGCCACTGGTGTAACCCATCCAGCCACCTCTTGTCCCACAAGCTGCACCCACCCCGGCAGCTCCAGCTGCAGCAGTACCACCATAACCACAGCAGCCACGAGCATGTGCGCATGCATGCATTGTAGATGACACAGCTGACGACGTTGCAGTGGACACAGGGGATACCACCGACCACAGCACCGATGAGCCCTTGCTATTCAGCACCATGGGCCCAATTAGCCCACAACACCCACCCTTCCCCAGTGCGAGGGAAATCGATGGCAGACTCAGCCGCATGGAACAGCGCTAGGATGCCTTGACAGTCCTGGTGCAGCAGCACCTCCAGGAGGTCCAGCTCAAGCGTGAGAGTGTCCAGTGGACGGCCTAGTGGACGCTATAATGGCCGCTGTACACATGCTATAGTACAGATGTCCAGGATGGTAGGAACGGGAGGGGAACAGTGTTATGTCATCTATTCCAAGACAATGGTCATCTTCCTCCAGGCCTTCCTGGACCAACGCCCCACAGCACTTCCCCATGCACCATCCACAAGTACAATGCCTGCTAGTTTGGTGCAGAGCAGAACAAGGCTGCGTTCAATGTGGCTGGCCCTCTCGGCACACAGCTACACGCCTGACCCAAAAAGGGGACGAAAATAGGCCATGGACATAAATGTGCCCTGCCTGTGACTTGACCATCCTTGCCGAACATGACAGGAGTTGCATAGAGACAGTTGGGGAGGGGTAGTGGGGAAGGACCACTGCTTTCAAGGAGTCAGGACCTACCCAACATCCTTGGAAGCAGGCTCATAACATGTCTTATCGGCACCAGCAAGTCCCAATAGGGACCTTTTGGACCTTGTCCTGGCACCGGTGGTGCCAGGCTCATAGTAAGGATCCGTCCCGGCACAGGAAGCGCCGGGCTCATATCAAGTGTAAAGGTGCTTGGGTGAACCTACCTGGAGCAGACCATGCTGCTTACTTACCAGCAAGATGATGCTTTACTCTCTTCTGGAAGGGACTACTTTTCCTTCTGGGTGGGGCAGGCACCACTCCCTGGATCATTGCTGCTGGAACCCTTCTGGAAGCAGGAACTCTTTTACCTGGGTGAGGCTGCTGTGGAAGAAGACACCTAAGCACTCCTATGGGCTATTTAAACCACACCCGATGGGTACCACATGCTTCGCGTTATTCTGCATCTGCAGCAGGACGCTCACCGTGTCAGCTCCAGCGAATCTTCAGCTCCGGATCCTGTAATTACGAAAATTACCTGCTGGGAACCAATCTTCAATCTTCAGCGGCTCCTGCAAAACAAAAGGCACAGGTTAGACAAAGGCAAAGTTAGCGCTTCAACTCACCCGATCCATCGGCAGCATCCAAGACGTTTTTTCTGCATTTCTCGTCCGGCATCGGGCCTGCAAAGACAAAGAACATTGGTTAGTAACGCTTGGTTACAATACTGCTTACCTGTGTTGCGCTTGCTCCAACCTTGCTCGCACTGCATTCCGGCACCTGTAGAGACAAAAGGGGACATTAAGGTGCATTCTACGGCCCCAAAGCAGCCTTCCTACTTACGTGCCTTCGAATTCATCATCTTCTTGTTACGCTCTCTGCCACGAATCGGGGAGAGCATCTTCTTTGGCATCGACAGCATCTGAAAAGTAAAAGACATAGACATTAGGGAAAAAGACATTTGAAGAGAGCAATCTAAAGAGAACTTTAAACTTACAAGTCACGCTCGTGCAGCAAACGGCGGCTTCGCTCTCAACTACCCTCTGCAATCAAGAGGCGGAACTCACATCCAGTGAAGTAACTGGATCCAGCGCCCCTGCACAAGACGCAGGATGGAGAGCTCAGCATTCACTTACTTAAGGTGAGCACAACAATCACCCGAGTACCACGGGAAGAGAGGGAGAGAGGGGCTAAGAACTTCTCCCAACCTTCCAGCCACTAATACCTTGATTTTCCACTTGCAGACACCTCACTCTGCAGGTCAAGCTTTCGGTGAGGAAGGGGTCAAATCCGGGAGCCAAACGAATCCTACGCCTAACGTTGAAGACGTTTTCACCGCCCAGTCAAGACCAGCGCCTCCGAGGGAACCAGGTGAGCGTTACAGAACGCGAAGCCTCACCATACATTTCCCGCCCAGGCGCAATGGAGACTTCGGACACAGACCAATTGGCCCAGTTGCTCGGGGAGTTGAGAGCAGAAGTACACGCAGCTCGCCAGGAAACAAATGCCCTAAGGAGAGAGCTAGTGGTTTCTAAGGAGCGAACAGACGACTTGGCTAGACAATTGTTACAAGCCCAAGCGGGACAGACTCCTCTGCCTACCCCTGGTGGAAGCCATGCCCCAACAGCTTCCTCTAATCCGGTGCAAATTAATCTACCAGGAAATGTACCTTTGGCTCCGCCCGAACGCTTTTCAGGTGATCCGAAAAGATTTGCTGTGTTCATCAATCAGTGTCGTTTGCACTTTCTGTGTAGACCTGCCGCTTTTCCAACGGACCAGGCTAAGGTGGCCTTCGTGCTCTCATATCTTAGCGGCAGTGCCGCAGATTGGTCTATTCCTTTAGTGACTCAAGATAACCCTATTCTGTATAATTTCCAGGACTTCCAAGCTAGTATGGAAAGATTGTTCGCAAGACATTCTCAGGGACAGGCCCTGGACAATGAACTTCTTTCACTATGACAGAGCAATCAAGATCTTCTGGCCTACATTGCATCATTTAACAGACTAGTGGTTGAAACCGGGTGGCCTGAGGATAAGAGAATCACCCTTTTCTATAGAGGCCTTCGTGGAGAACTTAAAGACGTTCTGGCCCAGGTGGTGAATCCTCCACAAGACTGTTCCGAATACATTGATCTGGTGGTGCAACTGGATCATAGAATACAAAATCGAAAAGCCGATCGTTCCAGGTTTGAGAATCGAGTTTTTTCAAGACCACAGAGCTCCGTTAAAGGAAATGATACTGTGGAACCCATGCAGATTGGGGTGGTGAAAGGACCTCTAACCCAAAAGGAAAGAGAAAGGAGAAGACAACTGCAATTGTGCCTCTATTGCGGGAACTCAGGGCACTTCCTCCAAGATTGCCCAGTGAAACCAAAGAAGAAGACAGTAGGAGCTTCCGATAAGGGTGCCAAAAGTTCAGAGTCGGAAAACGACCTCGCCCGACAAGTGTAGAGGTCCGCTTGCCGAGCGTTAAAACCAGTTCTTTGACCTCGCATTTTACCATGCCCATGGTCCTCGTGAGTCCGGAACAACCCAATCGTATGCATGCCATTAAAGCATACATAGATAGTGGCGCAATCGGCAATTACGTGGACTGTGAATTGGCCGCCAGGATGAATCTATCTCTTTGTCCTAAGTCGGTGAAAGACGTTATCACCACCGTGGATGGTACGGAAATAGCTTCCGGACCAGTTACTCACACCACCATGGAAGTGACGTTGGTAAGCCAAGATGGACATCAAGAGAAAATCGTGTTTGACGTGATCAAAGCTCCACAGTTTCAAGTTATCCTGGGAATCCCTTGGCTGGAGAAACACAATCCTCAAATTGATTGGCGAGCAAAGACAATCCGGTTTCCAGAATGCGAACCTATCTGTTATCCTCAGCCCCCCACGAAGCTAGCTGCAACTGCTTCTGAGAGTCCTCACCTGCCTCCTGAATACCGGGAATTTCAGGATGTCTTTCGGAAAGATCAAGCTAATTCGCTGCCTCCTCACAGATCATACAACTGCCAAATAGACTTGGTTCCAGGATCCACTCCTCCAGGCAGTCGAAATTTATGCCCTCACAGAACCTGAAAATCTTCACCTAAGGCAGTATTTGGACCAGTACTTGACTAATGGATTTATCCGTCCCTCGAAGTCCCCATCCTCTTCAGCTTTGTTCTTCGTGCCAAAAAAAGAGGGAGACCTAAGAACATGCATAGATTACCGTGCCCTGAACCAGATTATGATTAAGAACAGATATCCGTTACCATTGATCCCTGAACTTCTTGACCAGGTTAAAAGTGCCTGTATCTACACAAAGCTGGACCTCAGAGGAGCTTACCATTTAGTACGAATAAAAGAGGGCGATGAATGGAAGACGGCCTTTCGTACTAAATATGGACTGTTCGAGTATCAAGTAATGCCCTTTGGGCTTTGCAACGCTCCGGCAGCCTTTCAGTATTTTATGAATGACGTCCTCAGAGAGCTCATTGACGTATGTGTAGTTGTCTATATTGATGACATTCTGGTCTACTCGTCCTCTGAGGCGGAACATCGAAAACATGTCACCGCAGTATTGGAGCGGCTCCGAAAACACAGACTCTTTGCAAAATTGGAAAAATGCGTTTTTCACGTCACAGAGGTCGAATTTTTGGGATTTATTTTGTCACCTAATGGAGTCCACATGGACTCAAGAAAAGTGGACGCTATCGTTAAGTGGCCCTCACCAACGTCAGTGAAAGGAGTTCAAAGCATGTTGGGCTTCGCCAACTTTTATCGAAGATTTATCCCAGAGTTTTCTCGAGTAGTCCAACCCATTACAGCCCTCCTCAGAAAGAATAAACGTTTTGAATGGTCTACAGAGGCTGAACAAGCTTTTCAGGAACTAAAAACAAAATTCACCTCGGCTCCAGTTCTAAAACATCCTCGCCCGGAACTTTGCTATATAGTAGAGACTGATGCTTCCAGTCTCGCAATGGGAGCAGTACTTTCGCAAATAGACCCGGAAACAAATCAGTTACACCCAGTGGCATTTTGGTCCCGCAAATTTTCAGCTCCTGAAATCAACTATACCATTACAGATAAGGAACTTTTGGCTATCAAGTCCGCCTTTAAAGCTTGGCGGCATTATCTCTTGGGAGCCCGACACACAGTCTCCGTCATCACGGATCATCGTAATTTACAGTACCTTAAATCAGCCAAAGCTCAATCCTCTAGACAGCTTCGCTGGGCATTGTTTTTCGCCGAATTCGACTTTGTGATAACTTACCGACCAGGCAACAAGAATGGAAAAGCAGATGCTCTCTCCCGAATTGGAGTAGATGAACTCACGACCAATCCTGAACCCGTACCCATAATTCCGGAACAGAGGATCCTGGGTTTGATAGATGCACAATCCATTGAAGACATTGAAGCTAAAGTTAAAGATCTTCTGACTCCAGCAGAAGTGCAAGACTGGCAACTCAAGGGAAATGATTTCACAATGGATAAGAACCTACTATACTTTCGAGGAAGATTATATCTACCATGTACCGATTTACAAAGACAGGTGATCTCTTGTTACCATGACTCCTTAATGGAAGGACATCCCGGCATTACCAAAACGTTGGAAAAGATAAAAAGACATTTCTGGTGGCCGTCTTGGAGAAAGGACATTAAGGATTTCATTAATTCCTGTGGTGTGTGCGCTCAAAGCAAAAGCCAGAAGGAGAAACCAGCAGGCCTCCTACATCCAATAGACATTCCTCCACACCCATGGCATACTCTCTCCATGGACTTCATCACGGATTTACCACCATGCTCCGGATTTAATACAATCTTAGTGATTGTGGACCTATTCTCGAAAATGGCTCATTTCATCCCATTGAAAGGGTTACCTACAGCTCCAATTTTGGCCCAAGAATTCCTCGAAAACATCGTTCGGTTGCACGGCTTTCCTTCAGTTTTAATCTCAGATAGAGGGAGTCAATTTATTTCCCACTTCTGGCGGAGTTGTTGTCGCCTAGCCCAAATTGACATAAGGCTTTCGACCAGCCACCATCCCCAGACCGACGGGCAGACCGAGAGGACCAACCAAACCTTGGAACAGTATCTACGCTGCATGTTACAACAATCAGAGGGCACTTGGAAAGACATTCTCTGGATTGCGGAGTACGCTTATAATAATTCAGTCCACGCCGGAACTGGAAAAACTCCGTTTTTTCTTTCATATGGAATCCACCCTCGCACCTCAAATCTTGACCCACCTCAGACTCTTGGAACACCCGCTGTAGATCATCTGCATTCGACAATCACTCAAGCCTTTAAAGAGGCCACATCTCACCTCAAGCAGGCCAAGGAGCAATACAAGAAGTGTGCGGATCTACATCGAAAGGAAGCTCCTCAATATCTTGTGGGAGATCAGGTCTGGCTATCCACCAAACATTTACCCCTAAAAGGACCGCGTACTTTCAATCCACGATACCTGGGGCCTTACCCAATCACTGCCATAATCAATCCAGTGGCGGTTAAATTGGGCCTACCTGCCCATATGAAGATACATCCAGTTTTCCACGTCTCACTACTGAAACCCATGCAACCTGGAACCCGTTTGACAAAATCTCCAGACCCTATTCTTGTGGACGGAGAACTAGAATTCGAAATACAAGACATATTAGACTCCAAGATTTCCAAATCTAAATTATACTATCTGATTGACTGGAAAGGTTATGGCCCCCAGGAACGATCTTGGGAACCGTCGGAACATGTTCATGCACCCCGTCTGGTTAAGAAGTTTCATCGAACTTTTCCTGATAAACCAAAACCCCCGGAGAAGACGAATTTGGGAGGGGCCTTGAGGGGGGGTGCTGTCATGACCACTGCTTTCAAGGAGTCAGGACCTACCCAACATCCTTGGAAGCAGGCTCATAACATGTCTTATCGGCACCAGCAAGTCCCAATAGGGACCTTTTGGACCTTGTCCTGGCAGCGGTGGTGCCAGGCTCATAGTAAGGATCCGTCCCGGCACAGGAAGCGCCGGGCTCATATCAAGTGTAAAGGTGCTTGGGTGAACCTACCTGGAGCAGACCATGCTGCTTACTTACCAGCAAGATGATGCTTTACTCTCTTCTGGCAGGGACTACTTTTCCTTCTGGGTGGGGCAGGCACCACTCCCTGGATCATTGCTGCTGGAACCCTTCTGGAAGCAGGAACTCTTTTACCTGGGTGAGGCTGCTGTGGAAGAAGACACCTAAGCACTCGTATGGGCTATTTAAACCACACCCGATTGGTACCACATGCTTCGCGTTATTCTGCATCTGCAGCAGGACGCTCACCGTGTCAGCTCCAGCGAATCTTCAGCTCTGGATCCTGTAATTACGAAAATTACCTGCTGGGAACCAATCTTCAATCTTCAGCGGCTCCTGCAAAACAAAAGGCACAGGTTAGACAAAGGCAAAGTTAGCGCTTCAACTCACCCGATCCATCGGCAGCATCCAAGACATTTTTTCTGCATTTCTCGTCCGGCATCGGGCCTGCAAAGACAAAGAACATTGGTTAGTAACGCTTGGTTACAATACTGCTTACCTGTGTTGCGCTTGCTCCAACCTTGCTCGCACTGCATTCCGGCACCTGTAGAGACAAAAGGGGACATTAAGGTGCATTCTACGGCCCCAAAGCAGCCTTCCTACTTACGTGCCTTCAAATTCATCATCTTCTTGTTACGCTCTCTGCCACGAATCGGGGAGAGCATCTTCTTTGGCATCGACAGCATCTGAAATGTAAAAGACATAGACATTAGGGAAAAAGACATTTGAAGAGAGCAATCTAAAGAGAACTTTAATACTTACAAGTCACGCTCGTGCAGCAAACGGCGGCTTCGCTCTCAACTACCCTCTGCAATCAAGAGGCGGAACTCACATCCAGTGAAGTAACTGGATCCAGCGCCCCTGCACAAGACGCAGGATGGAGAGCTCAGCATTCACTTACTTAAGGTGAGCACAACAATCACCCGAGTACCACGGGAAGAGAGGGAGAGAGGGGCTAAGAACTTCTTCCAACCTTCCAGCCACTAATACCTTGATTTTCCACTTGCAGACACCTCACTCTGCAGGTCAAGCTTTCGGTGAGGAAGGGGTCAAATCCGGGAGCCAAACGAATCCTACGCCTAACGTTGAAGACGTTTTCACTGCCCAGTCAAGACCAGCGTCTCCGAGGGAACCAGGTGAGCGTTACATTCTTGGAGGCAAAAACAAAAAATTAATTTTCACAATCGTTCAATTCATGGTTGACATTCTAGATTATAACCAAGAATGAAGCATATAGTCAGCACTGTGAAATGTATTTATTTTGTTTTTTCCTTTTTATTTCTTTTCTAAATCTTGTAAACTAACGATAAATTAAATGTGTATGATAAGTTAAATGAAGAGTTTATATATAAACTATCATTTTAATAAAAATAAAAACAATGTGTAGGCCACACCCCTGACACCCTACCCAGCAATTGTTAGTACACCACAAAAGTATCTCTGGTACACCACCCTACCATGTACAGACATCACACATCCACCAGCACAGTACGCTTGACACAAGCATGTGTGCACCATGCTATGTCCCCCGCCATGTCCCTAACACTGCACCATCACAAAAAAGATAAAGCATGAATATCTGCCTCATCAATCCACACTCACCACTGACAACCTGCCTTTCTGACAGGCACATCATCTGACAATGAAGAGGCCCATCCAAGCACCTCAAGGGGCACCAGCCGTCAACGCCGCTGAACACAAGGACACCACAGCCTCAACAGAAACAACTGCCTCTGCGACCCCAGTTGCACCTGTCGAGCCACCTCCGGTCCCACTGGTGCAACCCATCCAGCCACCTCCATTCCCACTGGTGCAACCCATCCACCCACCTCTGGTCCCACTGGTGAAACCCATCCAGCCATCTCCGGTCCCAATGGTGCAAGCCATCCAGCCACCTGCGGTGCCACTGGTGTAACCCATCCAGCCACCTCTTGTCCCACAAGCTGCACCCACCCCGGCAGCTCCAGCTGCAGCAGTACCACCATAACCACAGCAGCCACGAGCATGTGCGCATGCATGCATTGTAGATGACACAGCTGACGACGTTGCAGTGGACACAGGGGATACCACCGACCACAGCACCGATGAGCCCTTGCTATTCAGCACCATGGGCCCAATTAGCCCACAACACCCACCCTTCCCCAGTGCGAGGGAAATCGATGGCAGACTCAGCCGCATGGAACAGCGCTAGGATGCCTTGACAGTCCTGGTGCAGCAGCACCTCCAGGAGGTCCAGCTCAAGCGTGAGAGTGTCCAGTGGACGGCCTAGTGGACGCTCTAATGGCCGCTGTACACATGCTATAGTACAGATGTCCAGGATGGTAGGAACGGGAGGGGAACAGTGTTATGTCATCTATTCCAAGACAATGGTCATCTTCCTCCAGGCATTCCTGGACCAACGCCCCACAGCACTTCCCCATGCACCATCCACAAGTACAATGCCTGCTAGTTTGGTGCAGAGCAGAACAAGGCTGCGTTCAATGCGGCTGGCCCTCTCGGCACACAGCTACACGCCTGACCCAAAAAGGGGACGAAAATAGGCCATGGACATAAATGTGCCCTGCCTGTGACTTGTGCAAGTCATCCTTGCCGAACATGACAGGAGTTGCATAGAGACAGTTGGGGAGGGATAGTGGGGAAGGATAGTTGGGGAGTTGGAGTGGGGAGGGATAGCTATGCCAGTTATTTCGTCCCACATTTGTAAATATTTTCATAGCACACAATACAGTTGGTGTTGCATAGAAATCATGACTGGACATTGCTTTTTCAGTGTAAGTTAGTGATTTATTTACAGTGGTGTGCCCAGTGTGCTAGCTGGCCTGTGCCACCTGTGTGTGGCAAGTGATCAGAAATAGTGGTGAATAAATTCCTCTTGTGCAACGTGGCCATCTATGCCATCACAGCAATGTGCAATTGGCAGTACATCATCATTCACATCCTCCTCTGCCTCTGCCTCTGTTGGGTGCATGTCCATGTCGGGGGGCAGTGGTACGTTGCACCTGATACACATGTTGTTCAACATGGCACAGGCATGGACTATCTTTCCCATCTTCACAGGGCTGTACATAAGTGCGCCCCCCAATCTGCTCAGGCAGCGGAACCTCGCCTTTAACAGGCCAAATGTGTGTTCAAATGCACAACGAGTACGGATATGGGCACGGTTGTATCCCTGCTCATGCTGGTTTGCGTGGTTGCCTCATGGGGGTCATCAGCCATGACATCAGGAATAACCAGCATCAGTTGCACAGGAGCTACAGAAAGTGTAGAATGTCATACTTCTGCCCATATCATGTTAGTACAGTCTGCATAGTGTTCACTAAACAATGCAAAATTGCACATGCAAATTGCTGGTTACGTAGCATATGTCCTATTTTGGGTAGCAGAAATGCACATTGTCAGTGTGATGGGAAGTCCATGCATTGTATGTGCCATTTTAAATAGGATCAGGGTGATGTCAGGGATATATGTCTACAGTCAGCAATGTAAATGTAATCTCAAGTGCTAAATGCAATTGTGTCTTGTCCAGGTGTCAGTGTGTGGGTGCCATCAGACGGTGGCATTGTTTAACGGCTAGGAAAATAGTCTTCGGCCTGACACCGCTGGTGTGCCTGAAATGGCAGACCCTGCCGAGTGCCGCAGCAGACCTAGTAGGCATGGCTTACATGGGTAAGGGCGTTCATCTGCATTGAAATGTGCTTCTAAATGTATGTGAAATCTGTTCATGCCTGTACATGCCTGAAGACGTACTTGCATTCTGAGGTACACGACGTGCTGCATGGGAGTGGTTCAACAGCTTCACTGATTATTGCAAAATGGTGGATGTTTACCTATTCACTGAGAGATACTACATGAGGAATTTGATGGCTGGAGAACGCAATGACAGCCTGATGATTGACATGAAGCAAATATGCGTTGTCAATATGCATGGTGGGTGTGTGGTGTGCAGTCGCTTTGACATGGCCCATTCACACCCACAATAACCTCTGACCGTTTCAACACACACAAATGAGACTGATGTGTGTGTCATTATTGTGTTCAAATGCAATAATCCAATGATGGCCATGTGTCTCAATCATAGATATGTGTGGCTAATAATTTCAACTTCAGGACACATGCATATGTGTATGTGCACTTCAAACAGGCGGGGGACCTGGCTTCTTGATGTAAGGGACACTAGTGGTCAGCGGTCGAAGTGTGCGTAACGAAGTAGTGGAACTATGTTCCCTGCTGGCCTGCACCCACTCCCCACAAACCCCAACACCACGTCCCCTCCCATGCACAATACACACCCCAAACACATGCACCTGCTGTTTAAGGGAACAAGTTTCAACTTCTTCCTACACATTTATTTTAAAACAAAACCATTCCGGAACTGTTTCTTTTTAAAATAAAAGTATAGGAGCCGTAAAAGGTCATTTAAAAAAGTAGAGGAGCACAGCTCCCGACCGCTCCCGCTCACTTCGACCACTGCTAGTGGTATGTAGGTGTAGTGTTCTAATGCATGAGAATTATCAGTCTGTGCATCAGGTAGTGTGGGCTTTGGTGATTGTGCTTGTGCTTGATTTTGTCACATTGGTGTGATGCATTCTGGTACATGCAGCACTTTTGATATTGTTGTTCAGATTTGATGTTGTTATGCATGCACATGATCAGTTTGGCCAATTGAGACACGCCTGTCAAGGCCTTGCACACAGGAAGGCGCTTTTAGTGGCATTGACCTGGTCAGCTGTCCCGGGTAGGCTGATGTGATTTCCAACGTGACGCAGGAGTGCATCGATGACCTGAAGCAGAACACGCCAGAAGCAGGGTTGCGATAGCCAATGCAGTTCACCCACAGTGTGTTGGTAGGTGCCTGTGGCTAGGAAGTGTAGCACAGACACTACCTTGAGCAAGGAGGGGATGGCTGTACTGATCTGTATCAGGCTGACTATGTCGTCATGGATCAGGTCCACTATGGAAGTGATGGTGTCCCTGTCTAGCCGGTAAAGGGTGTGGACCTGGCTTTGGTTCAGGTTGAAGGGTGTGGCCCTTATGCGTGGTATTGTTGGCTGCCTGCGGGCTGCAACTGGCTGGCCATTGTTGTTTTGCTGGGCTATGATGGCCATCCCTCTCCTCAAGCGCCTCTGCTACATCATCTGACTCCCTGCCTCCTCAAGTAGTAGGCCTGCATGCAGGGCCTCCAGCTCCAGTACTGCTACTGCTAGCATGGTACTGTTGGAAGGGGTGTGGCAGTGGTCCTTTTGTGCTTTTGCAGTGCTCATTGGGGTCACCTGGGCTGATTTTGGCCACCTGTGCCATGTTTCTACACACCTGACTCTGCTTAATGCCTGGTCCGCGATGCCAGTGTTTCCAGCGCAGTGTTCACAGTGCTAGCAGCATAACCATGCTGGTCTTTCTGTGTATGTGGAGCTTGGAATGGGCACTTACTAATGCCATGCTGGTGTCTCAGACACAGCAGACGCGTCTTGCTGCAGATTCCAGGCACAGTGTTGCCGGATACGGTGGGTCACTTGCAGTGACGTGTTAGCGGCATCGCAACTCAAAGTATGCTGGACCGGAAACCGCTATTTCCAGACCGGTATACTTGTAATGAGGCCCATTGTGTCCTTCAAATTGTTAGTATGGTTGATTCAAGGACAAATAACAATGAGACCCTTTATTCTGTGCTAACAGCAAGCCACAGGTTGGTTTCGTTTTAGGGGACACAAGCCACACAAATTTAGAATATTATTAACTGTTTTCAATGGCAAGCTGTGCAGTGAAACATAATTAAATATTTCAAGTATTCCACATAGCAAAATATTTACTTCCATTTTAATGGTATGAAACACTTGTGTGTAGGTGAGCTATAGATAAAATATCATATCTTATCATATCAAGGCACCTGGTCCCACAACATTTATGGATTCTTTCACAGATGTGCCTAGACGAGGTGCAGACAGGCTCCGGCTAGGCTCTACAGCAATAGAGCAATGCCCGAAACAAAAATGCTAAATTATAGTGTGGGCTAGTTTTTTGGGTCAAAGTGGCCCACTTTTTTTCTCAAAAACAGAATTTGAATACACATTATGAAAACAAGTTTTTCCACCTTGACCTCAATGCAATGACTTTGTAAATTCTGTACATTAGTAAAATAATTTCACCATTGGGACTATGCAACCTATTGCAACATTACTCAATGCACCTATTTCCCAAAGCTGATAAGTATGTATTGCTGTTTACTAAGTAGCTATTCGCTACTGTGGAGAATCTAATGGGATTCCCCCGGAACCTGGTGTGGGACCATTCTCGTGTGACCTTGGGAGTAGTGTACTGCAGGAGGATCACATGGGAGGGAATCAGACCAGGACGAGTGGGAGGAACCCTTTTTTAACATTCCTTGTGACCCTGCCCTTCTGATGGTCAACCAAGGAAAATAGGAAAATCCAATTTACTTAAAATTGACTACATGTCCCAGAATCCCTCAAACACTGTGACGAAGAAGAGGGCTGAAGAGGCATGTAGAGGTGACGAACAGGCAGCCAGGCTTAATAGCTTTTGGCAGGGTCAGACAATTAATACTTAGGGCCTGCACCTGAAGCCAATTAATCCACATGAGGGCCATAAAAGGCGGCAGCAGGAGAGAGCAATAGAACAAAGCAGGAGCTGGAAGGTCAGCAGCAGCAGCAGTAGAAGAAGAAGCAGAGCACGAGGCTGTCAGTCTCTAGGAGGTGTGACCACAGAAGGGATGACGGAAAGAAGGAAGAGCAGATTTCCACTGCAGGCTCTGGGTTGGTCCCATGCTCACACACCCAGTTTGGCTGTGGCTGCATTGGATGAGACTGGGAGAAGCTGGTAGTCTTTCCAGGTGTGCCTTATTGATGTGAATGCGGAGCTGAAGCTGTGTGTTTACCCGAGGCCCGTTTGCAGAACAAAGCCGAGGGAAGCTGGAGAAAAGAAGACTCTCCATTATTGAGGCCGGTTCTGGGATACCCATGCTGCAGAAAGGTGTGGCTCCCAAGAGAGCCTGTAGCAGTAGAAGCAGAAGTCAGAAAGTCAGGAAGTGGAATCAGCATGCAGCCATTGTGATTTCGGAGCCAGTGAGTGAAGCTCCATATTCCAAATCACATGAAATACCTTGCCAGTAACTGTAACCAGCTGAATTCATATGTGCGTAGAAGTTGAAGTAAGTGAAGTTATTCTCAGTTGTGGGAAGTCTTTTATAACAAAGATAATTGTAGTACGTGCTTAATAAGCATCAGTTAAAGTGCTTGCGCAAGAAGAAAATCTCACTTTTCTCATTGTAACCTAAGAATCATTACCGTAGAGGTTGCATGTCTCCTATTAAGTGGGAGAATGTTATCAGTAATGGTTTAAGAAGGAGTAGTCGACTTTCCCGAAGTGTTACAAGAGGATTGCACATCAAAGAAAGGTTGCGTATAAGACACTGGGCCCCATGACGGGTCCGGCGGTAACTCTGCCAGTGCTACCGACGGGTTGCCACCGGACCCATTATAATTTACCAGCGCCTGACTTCCAGGTGCAACCGGGCTATTACAAGTCCGGTGGCCGGGAAGTCAGGCGCCAATACATTTGTTAATCCCCATTTCCATAGAGTACAATGGGACTTTATGGGAGTGGGGAAACGGGAGCACCGGGAGCGTTAGCAATGGTGCCAGTACTCCCGTGACAAGTCTGCCTACCGTGGCCGCTACACCTGGCAGGGTCAGACCTTTCGAGCACAGTGACTCCGGCAGGCAGACTTGCAGTTTACCGGTCCAGAAACAAGGGGGCCGGTTAGCTTAAAAGAACCCTTGTTTCCGGACCGTCAACATTATAATGAGGCCCACTGTGTTTCCCAGTACTTGTTAAAGCAAAACACTATGAACCAAGGTAAAGGGTATTGCTGTGCCCGGGGTTTGGAGCAAACAGGTTAATTCATTTGGTAACCTCTTTGTGCCAAACCTCTACCTAACCAAAACGAATTGATGCAAATCGCATTCAACCATTTGACAAGAGAAAGAAACACCAGATGGCCAAGAATTCAAAATGAATTCTGTATTCAATTAAACAAACAGGCAAATAGCTGTTAAACTATTGCAATAGACCAGAAAGCAAAAAACACACATTAAATAACAAGCATTTAAATAATGTGTGCCGGTACAGATATAACAGTATGATTAGAAAGAAAAAACAAAACACACAAACCTAAATACATATGTTCAAAAATCATGAAGTATTGACCCAAGACAGAAAAGGAAAAGGGGGAAGGAAAGGGGAACAGACACTTGGAAAACATGAAATTGGCAAATATATGAAAAGGCCTGGAAGAAAAAGGTGACAATGGATGAAGACAGGGTCATTCCATCCTTTCCATGTCATATAGATAAGACACTGAGCTAGGCACTCAATATGTAGCTCATAGTCATGATTGTCACTTATCAATCCTGATTGTAATATGGATGTAGGTTAAAACATACATAAAGAATAACAATACATCTCAGGGACAGCTTTGTTTTCCGAGGTCAAAATCTGCCAACGCAGTGGGGGAGCTGGATTGAGAGCAGGGTCTTGTGTGTTTATGTGGACGAAAGCCTGCAAACCCCTCACAAGTATTGCGTTTCGGCGTAAGGAGCCAAAATATAGAAAGTAGAAAGTTCTGCCTTCATCAGGGCCGCAGTCATGAAATCCTATGCAGAAAATGAGCATCTGAGGGGATCCGGAAGGCAAGGTCCTGCGTGTTGGGATGCTCCTGTTGTGTGATCGAGAAAGGCAGAGAAATAACAGTCATTGCCCGACATTGGTTGAAAATGCCAGGGGCAGTCTTAAAATAGACCGCTGGGTCCCTACAGCTCGGCAAAAATTTCTTTGGGTGATTTGAATCCGTCTGCCCTTATCTCTCGTCCGTGTTCCCGGATGGAAATATGTGCCAGGACCGGCGGAGGAAACTATGTTCATGTTGTGAGGCTCTGCAGGGCGTAGCGTTGCACAGGAGAGACAGCCTTTGCAAAAGGGTTAGCGTGTGCAGCTTGCAGCCGACTCTGCTGGTGTCTGGCTTCTCTCTGCTCAGGAATCTGCAGAATGCGGAAAAGCAAAACACTGCCTGAATAAAAGGGAATGCAATTTTGTAAGTTGAAGTTCAGCATCAAAGGGAAATCGTGTGTATCTAAATTTGTTTCTGAAGTGAAACTTGACTCTTGTAACATTTAGAACAAACCCTTAATAATTGTAGAAGTTGTCGAAATCATGAGAAGAACAAGCATTACCCAAGCCAGTAGACAAAGCCTTCCTAAAGTAAAACCAGCCCAATTAAGATCTGAACAACATTGTTTTGAAGTTGTTGAAGCTGTTGTAAACCAAAGGTCCTCGGATACAAGGGTGACAAGGTTACCCAAGGCTGAAAGAGTGGTAATACAGCTGGGGTAACTACTGGAAACCAAAAGGTGTAAATAAAACTGGGGAAGGAAGCAGGGTGCTTGTTAAAAAAATGAATCGAGCATCTGTGAGGCTGAGACTGGTGAAGCAAAGAGAGAAAAGCAGTCTAGAAGACAAGACAGATTATTGTGATAGCTGCAAGACAAATAGGAGAGGAAAAGAGGCTGCCCTTTTTTATAACATAGAAAGAAGCGTGCCTCGCCAACCTGTAGAGGTCGAAAAGTCTTGTCTGAATTTGCCGAACATATTTTTTTAAGTTGCAGCAGATGCAGTAGAACTGTGGCTGTCTATAATTTTGGCAGACATTTTCATTCAAATGTAGTTGAAGCATTAGTAGACTGTGAGGCAAAGGAGCCTGATTTCACAGTATCATTTGTAGAAGGGAGTTGCCCTGGGAAAGCAGCCACCTTAGAAGAAGCATCCTGTCTAATTGTATTCACAACACTGCAGAGATTACAAAAGCAGATTTTGTGTTAAAGTAGAAGAGGTACTTTTGCTTTAACTCTATCCATTCTATCCTGGAAGGAGGCTATCCAGCAATGCCATTGGTGCTGTGTTCCTTGTGGAAATTGGAAAAGGAATCATTTCAGCAAACGAAGAAGGAACTGTTACCAGTGGATTTTTGTTTGAGTGACATTTTGTTTCTTTTGAACTTTTCAATGACTGATTAAAGACTTTATTTTTCCTTGGAATGAGTTGACTTCGTACATTTCCCGCGGGGGAAACAATACTTCCCTTGGACCAGTAGAATTCACCCTAAAACAGTGGTTATTTGGTGATCTTTTCTTTATGTTGTTTATGCTTTGTTTTGATTGTTCTGTTATTAAGAATGTGGGCCAGTATTGTGTATGCTATGAGATGTCCCCTTAGATCATAGACTTGGTAGGGAGTCCACTGGTAGAGTAGGCTTAGTTAGGTTTTATTTGCACTTTTTCTTTGAAATAAAACGTCAAACACTGAGAAAACTACAAGAAGTTGTACGCCATGCATTACGGATCACCTCACACTACCCCCTTTCAGTGTGGATTAAAAATGCACAAACTCATTTCAGTAATCATACTTGACAATAGAGATGGTTACAGCATGAAATACAGATGCATGGATATAGATAGATCAAAAGTGGTGGGTTAATATATAGATTTTTCAAAAAAGATAGCAGGTGCCCCTCTCCAGAAAGAGCATGGCATGATGACCTGTTATGTGTTTTTTTCCCACTTTGAGAGTTTGCAGCCATCACTTTTTGCTCACTGTACCTTTCACAGATGGGAAATATCCATTTGCTTATCAGTCTTTGTCCTGCACACATGGGCAGTCCAGCACCGAAATGCTATGGCAATTCCCTTCTGACAAGAGTACCAACAGCAACCCCATACACATGTTTCAGCCTTGTTTTAGCCTCATCAGTGAGGTGGAGCTGTGCCTAATACATAGAGATGGCATGGGCGGACCAAAAAGGGGGACAAATGGGCGACAAAGGAGCAGTGTTGCATCAGGCTGGATGTACTGTTGCACCCAGGGCCACATGTGCAATGTGCAGCAATTTTAAAAAAAAGATTACATCACTAAAATTCCAGCATGCCTAGAATGAGTTCAGTTTTGGAAGGCTTACTGGCTTCTGTGTAGATCTATTCCAGCAATTATCTTCATTTCTGCATTGATGCCGGCGCGCCTGAGTGTCCTCCACATGTGCGCCACCACAGTAAGATTAAAATGAGCAAAGGCCACTGGCGCGACTTCATAGTGCACATTGGCAGAGAATGCATTTAAATGACATATTCTTTCACCCGTTATTTCAATCTTGGCTAACACTGTGGCACATTACAATCTGCAGCCACTTAGCATTATTGCTACTTGCCAACAAGTTCGACTGCATATCTTAAAATAATTTTTCCTTGCTTTTATTCTGTATGTCTGCTGCTCCAATTTTCTGCGAGATTCTTGAACTATTGTGAGCTTGTTACAAATAAATAGTTTGATAGCACCCCAAGTAATAACCATGAATAATACAATCATGGTAGATTTTGGTACTCACTTTTGTGCACAGGTCAATAAGATGTGCAGAAGGATGTCAACAGTCAGGTGTTACATATTATTATAATAATACCATTAATGGTCATATTTTATGCACATAATAGACAATATTGTGCCCTTAAAGCTTTTCCTGTGAAAGGCAGCGAGAATGTCTACATCTGAGATACCATCCTTTTCACCCCTTTCTAAAAACTTTAAGTCTTTCAAAGGAAAGCTCCTCTGCTTCATGCACAACACAAACACATATTAATGGTCAGGCTTACTGCCTCTCCATCACCATATGCATGGATGACACCCCACGCAGTTACCTCTGCTTCCATGAAATTTAATGTGTAGCAAAATTCACAAGAAAGTACAATATATCTGCAAATTAAATCTCATATCCATGCTGCATCTTTCAACGTGAGCTTTAGAGCCCTTTTAGTAACACAAAAGCAATGGATGGGATGCAGAATAACTCTGACCCCAAATAATAGAACCAACTCAGGAAGATGGGAAAGTATTTCTGTTTTAATATCTATTGTCTAAAACGGACATCAACAGACGTCGCACAAGCTCTCTCGTACATTTCATAAAAACCCACAGTTATATAATAAAAATGTATCATACGTGACATCACACTACGTGGCAAATAAGAAAAACCTAAATGGGATTGTGATAGGGTCAAGGGGAAAATCTAAGTATACTTTCTATATGGGGTTGGGTTGTGATTGGGTCTCTACTATCAGGTGGACAACTTGTTCCTACCTCTAGTGCAAGTCATCTTCATCATTATTAAGTACACAGAATATTATTGGCTCTCAAACTATAAGGCGCTTTGTTATATGATCCTCTACAATTGGTTGGCACGCTCGTGCCATGTCTGGAACATTCGGCTCACTTAGCAGCATGTAAGCTCATACCCAGATGCTAGGAGGTGGACTTGACTTTGCCTCCCCACCCAATTAGCCCAACATCTCTAATCACCCATGCCTTCTGCCATGAATATTGTCTTTGAACTTGGCTTAGCAGTGTATTCTCGTCTCTGGTAATATAAGGGAGTGTGAGCACATGCTATCCCTTGTTCTAGAACTCCAAGCCCAACTCTATTGCCATCCATGGCTCATGTGACAGGAGACCACAATTTGGACCCTTTTGTAGTAATCAAATTCTTAAATGAATAAAACTTGGCATGCATGGTGTTCTTTCTTTGCACCTTAACAAGGAAGGATTCAACGTCTCACGTTCCCTTTGAAAATAGAAAACCGGCCTTGACTTGCTTCAACTTTGATACCAGGCCAGACAGCTTCACCATTCAAGTCTGCGATCTCAGCTAATTCTTTGCTGCGACACAGCTCTCGGCCCTTTTTTCTCCCTGAGTCTGAGCTTACTAATTCATGACGCTGACGTCCAGCTTCTATACAATAGCCGCTGCGCTTGCAGTCTATTCAATACATATAGCCAGCTTCTATGATCACTCAGTCTACTTGCGTTGCTGCATCTGTACAATTATTAAACGGCTTGTGTTTTCTGCAGTGCTCTTCATGTGCGCGTTCTTTTCTCTGTATATAAACGTTTACTAGATTCTTAACTTCATCATCAGTTTCTATAGGGTCCATGCATTCTCTTCAGCCAGTCTTCTCTGTGAGTAATGCTTGCTTCTTGTGATGTCACTAGCTTTTCTTTCTCTCTTTTTCATATTCCTTCAGTGAGTTCCTCCCTCAGATTATCATCTCTTCGGGGGTGCATCAGATATGGATTTCTCAGAGGATACCTTTTCTCCAATATTCGCCGTGCTATAGTCACAGCTGCTGGTGTCAAGCATGGCACAATCTCAGGCTCCCAACATACTCGAAGTAGGGGGCGGGACTTCCTGAAGAGGCATTCAGCTGCTCATCAACAACTGTGGTGTCCATGAGCAGCCCCCATAGCTACAGTAACCATAAACTGCTCAACCACAACTTCTTTGCTTGTCTTGCATAACATTATTGGCAAATACAAGCGATCTGGCATGTATATGTGAACCAGGGCAATGGAAGGGGGATATTTACAAGCAATTACTCAATGGACAAATTGGGCAAATCAAAGGGGTTGCATGCCAGGCAAGGGAAGGGAAGTCAGTAAAGAGTGATTGGATGATAAAAAATTGTAACATAGGTATGATATTTTATTGTAAGTAATTGTAGGATAAAGGGGCATCACAAATAGTTTGCAATGGAAGAACACCATATGGTGTGGTGTATGTTAAATAGGGTAAATGATATAGAGATATAAATCATGAACGCTGGGACATTAGATTGCGTGGCTGTTGCAAAATATTTATCCTTGACTAGCAGGCCAATGCAACTCCTTCTGGAACACAATTAATAGTTATTGTTCCGTCAATACATGTCCTGTATGCAAGATACATTATAACAATTTTAATAGTACCTCTTGCATCTGTTGTAACATATTCAAGTATGTGACTGCATTACTTTCTGTGGATATTCTATTTTTTCGTAATGAACAATTTGCTGAGACTATTTACAAATTGAATATGTATCTAGAAATGTAACCCAAAAAGACTTTTCAATGATTTTGAAAGAGAGTCACATAGTTAAAATAATCGGATTTACATTTATTGATGTAATATAAATCAATGATATTGAGGGAAATCATTAAAAAATGCAAAGAAAAATAGAACTATGAATGCCTATTTAGTAAAATTACTTTACAAAACATAATCAATTAAAATAAATTATTGAACAATAATATTGCAAGTCATATACTATTTCACTTTTTGTACAATAAAAACAGTTTCCAAACATTGTGCAAAAGCTTTAAACTGGCGTTGTTAAAAATTGTGAAGTAAGCCACACATAATTTCAAGAAGTTCACGTTTGGGAGGACAAACCTCTTTTGGAATGTTCTGTGGCATAGACTGGGCCCTGGCAACATAATGTGGAGCAATTTCACGAGTTTTCATGGCCAGCAGATTCAATGTCATATCTTTAACCAAATCTGAATCCATTTGCTGCAATATTGGCTTTGTCGCCCACTGTTTGCTTCTTTTTTTAAACTCCTTCTTGTAACGAAGCGTCCTAAAAGTTCCTGCAGTTTTTGCTTGTTCTCTACCAATGTTCTCTTTTTTTGCAAGCCTTGTTCTGGCCTCCATACTGTGTATGGAAAAATGCAACCTTTTAGGCCTGTATTTAGTCACATATTATGGAACATCTCCAAATCTCCAGTGTGGTAGAATTCCGTGAGTCCCCTCCATGTCTCTTGAAAGCGTTTTGTCATACACAATCTTCTCAAGTGCTGTGTGAGGCGGGGAGGCTGGCACAAGCCACATTTTCTTACGCTCCTGCGCCTTGCTCAATGTTCCATATGCACATTTGTGGAAATGTTTGTTTTCTTCCCAAGAGTGTATGATTGAACAATGGTACTGCCATGAACGCCATTTTTCAGGCAGAATATCTATAGATCCATCACAAGTTTTTTAGCTCCACCAAAGATGGTTGATGATAGACTGTGACCAATTTAAAATGTTTTCTGTAGCCTTTTTTTTACCAGCAGCTGTAATTTATTTAGAAATTGATTTTGCGACATGCCATATATCATATTGATGCTTTATATGTAGGAACTGCTCTTGCATGGCCTTTGCTATTCCTACATGCTTGCTTTTCAGTGGCTATCAGTTCTATTTGCATTCCTCTGGATTGCAGAAGTTCAATGGATTTAATGAAACCATATTCTATTATGTGTTGTATTGTTTTTTTGGAAACAACCAAAGGGACCAAATTAAAATGTCTATATGGGACATTTGATAAATCAAGTGCCCCATTCAGTGGCATTATGGTGAACAAGGGGAGCGGGATCTCCGTGGGTGTCTCCTGCACCCTTGTTCACTATAATGTCAGCTGGGTTGCGGGGGTGTCCCTGCACCCGTTCGCATTAAGCAAAAAAAAGCAACGCCTGTTCCCAATCACTTCTGGGATTGGAAACTGGTGTCTCAGGGAAACGGTGGTGCCGACTGGAAAGTAAGGGGGTGGGTAGGATCGGGGTATCCGAAATGGCTGCAGGAAGAAAAAACAAATGTTATTTTCGAACAAATAACATTCAGTCTTTTCTTCCTCGTCATTTTGGATACAGGAAATTCACCCGATTTCTTTTTCTTAACCTTTCAAATTTTCGGAAGGCAGCTATAGTTTATGAACAAAAAAATACACTATTCATATAGTAAAGGGTTCTATGTTATTCAGTTACAAAGTACGTTTATGTAATGGTTTACATTCATTATTGCACGTGTTTGACCGATAAATACAACAAGGTTGTTGATCAAATGCTTTGCAATTTGCTGACACTATTGGAAATTCTCAAAAGATTATCACTTATCTTAAATTTAAACAAGATATTGTTAAACAACAACTATCAATATAGTTCAATACATTCTCACTTCTCATACGTCATCCTCCAGACTGTTTGCAGCAGAAGAATAGTGCGTTGTTGAAGTTCCAGCTTCCCCCTATTTCAAAGTAAATGTAGTAATGAGGATGTAAAAGCAAAATATCAAATAATTACATGGCTAATATTATACATAACAATGGTCAATACGTTTTAAGTTGAAATTGACCATATAAATATACTGTGTAGTCGCATCTGAAGGATTAGTATAAAACCATTACCGGAAAGGTGAGTGAGGTTGGTGTTGTAGGGGAGACATGCTATCACAAGTATGAGACTGACACAATGTGTATAATTTGTAAAACCTTTATTCAAATGGTGGGGGTTGGAGAAACTCCTAATTTGCCCTATAACTAAGATGGGAGTAGTCTCGACCATCAAATACTAAATAAAGCAGTCCTAGTGGAGTCCGTCAAATCAAAATTGCCTATGCTAACAAAACCTAACGCCTGCCCATCTCCTATACAAAAAAGTGTAAAAAGGAGAAATGTGTTTTCAAAAGGAAGAATCAGTGTTCAAATGAATAAATGTGGTTGCACTAGCTGTCCTCCCCATGTTAGACCTCACGTGGTAAGGCTGTCCCTGTAGGCAGGATGACACACTGGCTCCATTTCTAACACAATAAGCAGTTCCAAAACATGCATCGAGGCCAGTCTAGCCTTCCACGTTAAAGTCTCTTTTCTTGTCTTCCAAAATAATGTTTCAACCAAAAGGTTCACAAAGGTACCCCTCTGTCAGGCTCAGACCTTTCAGCACACAGTTCTTGTCGGTCCCCTTCTGTCGGGCTCAGACCTCTCACAATACAGTTCAACACAAACTCATAGATCTCCTTCTGTCGGGCTCAGACCTCTTAGTGATAAAGTTCAACAGAAACTTGTAGATGCCCCTCTTTTAGGATCAGACCTATCACAATAAAGTTCAAAATAAACGTGCAAGGGGCTCCCTTGCACAAGCTCATTTCCCTTTGGGTCTCCCTTTGTCGGGCTCGGACCACTTTTGGATGTCAAAGACTTTCGAATGTGCGTGGTTTTTGTTACTGACCACTGCAGGACCATTCCAATTCAAACTTTACAGTTCAACTTTCACTCGCCCCTTCTCTAGGAGTTAAAATTTTTACTTCACTTTTACTGTCCATTCATTTTATCGCTTTAAACAATTTAGTTTTCAAAGAGACTTTTGAGTGGGCTACTTCCTATCACTGGACCACTCCGTTACATAGTATCGCTGGCTTTGCATCTACATTTTACTTCAAAGTTCCTTCACAGGTCTGCCTTTCCTCGCATCTCATTCACTCCTTGCAGCCTTCTTTTGTAATAAAATGTTTCTACTTCAAACTTTGACACACACTGGTCTTTCAGGTTGCTTGCCAACTCACTGTTTGTGTGCGCCTCTTTCTTACTTTTGCGATTCCTAATTCCTAATTTAGTAGTCAAGGTTAGTATCACAGGCTTGGCCTCGCCTCCCCAGCTCTGCCACTCACCCAGGAGAGTCGCTTGCGTCCTTGAAACACAATGCAATCTTCACTTGTGGGATCTAGCCTTCTTCACGTGTCACTCGCGGCCTGTCAGAGGCAACGATCTCCAGTAAGGAACCGCTGCTCTCGTCCCTTGGTCGATCGCTCTGCTCCAGTAGGTTTGCCTTGGTCCCGGAAGCCTTGCTCGTACTCATGTTCCGCCTTGCTCAGTGTGTCTTTGGGTTCTGACTTTCATTCATGTGAGGAGAGCTAATTGGTATGAGGTCAATGCAATTAGAGTCAAGTGCCTGACTTTGCCTGACCTGATTAGCACAACGTGTCCAGTAAGATGTGTGAAAGTTACTGGTGTTACTCTCATTAACCCTGTTCCTCTGCCCAGTGTTTGTGTAAAAAGACTGAGTAAAACGGGGGAGTTGAGACTTCAGAGCCTCCTACAACATAGGATGGGTTGGATAAAAAAAATAGGCGCGAATACTGTGTCTCACCCTTGGCTGCCTCACCCCCACTCCCTGAAGACCCCTCAGCCAGGTGATCCACCCACACTGGTCTACCCCCAGGAACTGGATTCAAAAGCGATGGCCGTGTCCTGGCCACCTGGATGACAAGTCCCAGAGGACTAACGGGAGAGACACCCTATGGTTTCTCACATACCCTTCCCCAATGCGAGGTGAATAGGTTTGTTCTTCTACAAAGTCCTCGAGTCCGAGGACTCTGGGAAGGATAAGTGGAAATTCTATCCAGGGACTCTTGCATATCCACAGAGTTTATTTTTAGCTGAGCCGGTAGGGGCTGTATGTTAATCTTAGTTCCTTTTGAGTAGCCAATAAATTGGGATCGAGGAGTTGTGATGTCCATAATGTCTCTATGAGGGTCTGTTTTTGTCCATTCCCATAACAAGGAGATCTGGGAATAGAAATCAGATTGACACCAAGCTTGGGGTGTAAATTATATGGGTGGAAATGGAGGTTCTTGAAGAAGGGTGGAGAATTCTGAAGTTTCTACCTATAATAACTTCTTCCAGAAGTCCAGGGATAATGGCTAATGACAATAGCTGGGTTTCCCCTCGGATATTATTGTACACCGCTACTCGGGGGTCGCTCTTGTTATCTCTGTGTACACAGGTGACGCTAACCATGGTTGCATGTTCTAGATCTGTCAGGGTGATTAAAACTGCTCTTATGGCTGCTCATTTACTGCCAGAATCAATTAAAGATTTCACTGCTTTGCCATTTACCAGAGCTCTCTCATATGTAAACTCAACTGAGGATTGACATAAACATATGCTAAAGGTTTCTAGATCTTCCTCTTGTTCTGTGCATTCCTCTCCTCTTAGGCATCCTATTTCCATGGGCTCCTCCTTTTGATATTTGGGGCAATATCGAGGCAAATGGCCTCTCCACCCTGCATGAGAAGCAGATGGGTGGCAATCTTTTAATGCCTCTGGGTTCTTCTCTCCTTAGCTCCTCCTTACCCTTAATATCAGGGTTTTTAATTTCTACGCTCTCTTTCGGGATCCACTCTCGGGTTTTAGAAAGTCCCCTCGTTCTAATGTCAAGTTTTGTAAGCAGTAAGCTGGTTTCTGATCTTTTCTATCTTCATTTTTATGTAAGGAATGGAAATGTTTTACTGCGTCCGTATGATTTTGGGCAGTCTCAATAGCCATGCTGAGGGTGGGCCAGTTAAATTGTAATACAGATTTCTTAGAAAAGGCGGTAACAAGTTGTAAACTGTTCAAAGATAGTCATTTCTATTAACTCCTCCATTGTTGTATTGCTCACTGACAGGGAAACAGTGGGCGTCATTACAAGGTAGAAGGTATCCATGCCGCTACTAGCAGCATGGCTACCCCCTTACCGTGTACCGGGTCCGGGTTCCTCGAATGAGGAATTAATGGCCGATTCCGACCTTGAAGGGCCCGGTAATTCCTCATACGAGGAACCATTCCCATTCAACCCATTCGACCATAGGGCTCAATGGGAATGGGGAGGGTGCTAACAACGGGCCCGTTAATAACGGGCCCGTTGTTAGCACCCTGGTCTACTCACGGGAACCCGCTAAGGGGTTCCTGCAAGCAGACTCGTAATGAGGCGGTAAGGGGTTGATGGCTCCGGCACCATTACCGGTGCCGTTAACCCCTTACCGCCTCACTCAGAATGACCACCAGTGTATTTATTTGTTACCCTACTTTCAGGGGGGTCACACCGGAGTTTAATCTGACGGACCTTAGATTTTGTCGGTACAAATGATTGGTCCAGCCTACTCTTTTAAGGAGTCTTTCTTTGATGGATATGAAAGTATCTCCCAAGGCCAGACTAAGTAACTGATATGAGGTCTGTAGCTCGCCTTTTAATAGAGGTTCCAAGTAGGATTTCTTTATGTTTTTTCCTCATCACAGCTGTTCAGCTAATCGTTCAAAATTATGAAAATAATTCCCTAGGTCTTTACCTTCCTGGTAGGGTTGTAATATCCCTTTAGGTAGTAGGGGTCTGGCTTGTAATTCGACCAACTTTGTTAGATTTTCTTGAAGTCGGGCTTCGGCTTACATCTGATGGGTGGCCAGTTGAGCCATGTCTGTTTCAATATCGGTCATTTTTTCAGGAGGGGTAAGGGGTCCCTCTGTTGGGGTTTTGGACTCGAAGAAGAAAAGGGTCTCAACATCTTCAGAGAGGGTTTCGACATTGTCTGACCCTTCTGAGATGAAGGGGGTTTGGTCCCAGAATTTCTTTTTTTGTGAAAAGGTGGATTTAAGGAGCTAGGTCTAATGAATATATGGCAGAGTCTTATTATTAAGACTATTCAGTCCCACTTTTGTATTTGATAATGGGCTATCGGTACGGTGTCTATTCGCACCTGGGGTTTGAAAAACAAATCATGTTGGCCAACTGGGATTGGAAGTTGGGAGAAAAACTCTCCTGAATGGTGGAAATTTGATCAGAATCAAGAACTTCAATAATCTTATTCTCCCCTTCCGGTCGGATGACAAATACTAGCATGGGTTCTCAACTTTTATCAATTGAGTCAGAACCCACTGCTGACACTGTATGTAGGGGAGCCATGGTATCACAAGTATGACACTGACACAATGGGTATAATTTGTATTACCTTTATTGAAATGGTTGGGGTTGGAGAAACTCCTACTCTGCTCTATAACTAAGTTGGCAGTAGTCTTGACCATCAAATAATAAATAATGCAGTCCTACTGGTGTCTGTCAAATGAAAATGGCCTTTGCTAACAAAATCAAATGCCTGCGCATCTCTTACACAAAAAAGTGTAAAAAGGAGAAATCTATGCAAAAGAAAGAATCAGTGTTCAAATGAATAAATGTGGTTAAACCAGCTCTCCTCCCACGTAAGACCTCAAGTGGTAAGGCTGTCCCTGTAGGCAGGATGATACACTCTGGCTCAGTTTCCAACACAATAAACAGTCGAAAACATGGATCGAGGGCCGTCTGGCCTTCCATGTTAAAGTCTCTTTTCTTGACTTCCAAAATAATGTTTCAACCAAAAGGTTCACAAAGGTCCCCCTCTGTCCAACTCAAACCTTTCACCACAAGTTCTCGTAGGTCCCCTTCTATCGGGCTCAGACCTCTCACGATACAGTTCAACACAAACTCGTAGTTCCCCTCTGTCGGGCTCAGACCTCTCATGATAAAGTTCAACACAAACTCGTAGATCCCCCTATGTCGGGCTCAGACCTCTCACAATAAAGTTCAACACAAACTTGCAAGGGGTCTCCCTTGCACAATCTATTTTCCCTTTGGGTCTTCCTCTGTCGGACTCGGACCACTTTCAGATGTTGAAGACACTCAAATGTGTATGGTTTCTTTTACTGACGACTGCAGGACCACTCCGACTCAAAGTTTACAGTTCAACTTTCACTCTCCCCTTTCTAGGAGTTAAACTTCTTTATTTCACTTTTGCTGTTCATTCGATTTATCGCTTTAAACAATTGACTTTTCACAGATACTTTCAAGTGGGCTACTTCCTTTCGTCGGACCACTCTGTTACTTAGTATCGCTGGCCTTGCAGCTATATTTTACTTCAAAGTTCATTCACAGGTCTGCCTTTCCTCACGTCTCATTCACACGTGTGCAGCCCTCATTTGCGATAGAATTTTGCTACTTCACACTTTAACACACACCGGTCTTTGAGGTCGCTTGCCAACTCACCGGCTATGTCCGTCTTCTTCTTGCTTTTGTGATTCCAAATTCACGAGTCAAGGTTAGTACCACCGGCTTGGCCTCGCCTCCCCAACTCTGCCATTCACCCAGGTGGGTCGCTGGCGTCCTTGAAACACAATGCAATCTTTAAGTGTGGTATCTGGCCTTCTCCATGTGTCCCTTGCATCAAGTCGGAGGCAGCAAGTCGGAGGCAAATTCTTGACTCGCTGCTCTCATCCCTTGGTCTGTCGCTCTGTAATTGGGTTCTGCCATTCATTCGTGTGAGGAGAGCTAATTGGTATCAGGTGTATGCAATTAGAGTGAAGTGCCTGACTTTGCCTGACCCGATTAGCAGGACGTGTCAAGTACGATGTGTTAAAGTTAATGTTTTTACCCTCAGTCACCCTTGTCATTGGCCCAGTGTTTGCGTAAAAAGGTGATAGGGGATTTGGGACCTCAGAGCATCCTACAAAATAGGATGGGTTGGATAAACATAATAGGGGAATGCAGCTTCTCACCGTCGGCTGCCACACCCCCACTCCTCGAAGGCCCCTCACTCAGGTGATCCTCCTTCACTCGTCCACCCCCAGGAACAGGATCCAAAAGCGCGGGCCATGTCCCGGCCACCTGGATGACAAGTGCCCGAGGACTAGCGGGTGAGACACCCTTTAGTTTCTCACAATGTTGACTTTGGATTAGTGGTCAATGTAGAATCTTGGTCCATTATTCATTATTCAATGTATACATTCATACCAGTGTTCAATAGATAATTTACATTAGTATTATAATTTAGACCACATGAAAAGCTCTAAAATAAGTTAACGTCCAGTGGCTCAGGCTCATAAGTCAGTGACAGTTTCCCGCGGGGATGCCGGTTCCTTATCAGCGCCTCGTCCCCGGGCACAAGTTTTTATTGGTGGACACCTCTCCTGTCATTCTCTTGCTCAGTTCGTAGTTGCTGCTCCAGCTCCACTTGTTGAGTGTCAATGATCGCTGGCTCTTTCTCCCCCACTTCCGGCAGCAACCTTCTCGGGCACCGTTTGAAGAGAGCTTCGGCCGGGGCCACTCCCGTCGAGGTGTGCAGTGTTGTTCGATACACCTGCAGGAATTGGTAGAGGGCCCTCTCCAAACTCTGTCCTTGACCTTGCGCAATCCGAAAGACCTTATTTAACGTGCGCATCATTCTTTCAGCCTCTCCATTGGCCCTCGGCCACAGGGGTGTGACCTTCCTATGGTGTACACCTTGAAATGGAGCCCCATTGTCCGAACAGAGTACAGTGGGGAGACCATGGGCCGCGAATACCTTTTCCACTGCCACCACCACCTGCTCGAAGGCCACCGAATGGATGGACTCCACCTCCGGGTATCTGGAGTACTCATCCACCACCACTAGGAAGTGCGTCCCCTGTGACGTAGACCCAAAGTCTGCATGGACCACATCCCATGGTCATGTGCCGCGTGGCATGGCTTTGATGGCAGGCTCCCTCTGGGCAGGCGACACTGCCTGACACCACACACATGATGTGACATAGTCATCCACCTGTTTTTCTAGCTCGGGAAACCAAACCTTGAGGCGTAGTCGGGCTTTGGTGTTTGCTGCCCATTGATGGCCTTGGTGTGCCTGGTCTATCACCCCCTGTACCTTTGCCTGCGGGACCACGATTCGATCACCTCTCAGCAGCAGGCCCTTCTCCGAGAATGACATCTCCTCCCGCACGCTCCACAGCTGCTCAAGCACCACCTTTGCTTCCTGGGTGTGCCCAGCCAGCGACTCCAGGACACTCTTTCATGACCCTTGCTGCAGGGCCACTTTGAGTATTCAGACGCACTCATCGTTGGCAGCCGCGACTTCCAGTTTTTCCAGCGGTAGGGCATTCGGGGTGGCCGCTTTGACCACCAGTTGTATATGGTCACCGTCCTCTTCTTCGCAGCCATCCGCTTCTCTATCCTGGTGACTCCCCGGATGGCGAGATAGATAATCGGCTGCATTGTTGGCACCTGGCCGATATACCAGCAAGACCCCTTATTCCAACAGGGCCAGCATCCATCTCTCGATCCTCGTTGGCGGTTTTAAGGATGAGCCTGCCAGGATCAGCAGCAGGGGCTTGTGGTCTGTCACCACGGTCACCAGCCTTCCCAGGATGTATAGCTGGAATTGCCTGCACCCGCAGAGGACCGCCAACGCCTCCCGCTAGATGTGTTTTCCATCGAAACTACCTGGTTTAAGGCGCCATGCTCACGATACTGTTTTACGTATTTGTGGTTTATTTCGCATGTCACCTTAGTAGTTGACGTATAGCATCCCATGTTAGACTTTTTAGAGTATGGGTTTATGAATATCATTTTTGTGAAGACCTTTCAGTTTCTTGTCTATTGCAATGTTCAAACTGCTAGATTCGGAACTAACGACTTTTTTTGCTGCCACTTTCAGGATTTAATCCATCTTCGAATTCATTTCGAAAACATCCTGACTATATTCGGTTGACTAGGATTTTTTCCCTTCTCTCAAGTGGATTTTATCCTTCGACATTGACTTGGACTTATTTTGGACGATGGTGATTATTACCCAGCTTGTAATTGGGCAGCAAGTTCCCAGCAGCTCTATTGTGATATTAGCATTTTTCTTCACATTTTGCACTTTATTTATGTTGTATAACTGTATGTCCTATATTTATACTTACTCTTATATGAGCTCTGATCTATTTAATAATCATTTTAATGTTTCTAATTAAATAAAGAAAAATAAATACATTTTTCAAAAAAAACTTGTCTATGTATTATGTGTAGTGATCGGAGGGGTTGATTGAGGGACCGCCCCGAATACTGGTGGGATTGTGTTGTTTATAGTGGACTTGTTTATATCCGCTGGCTTGATTTCTGTGCCTTGTTTCTGGTTGTTTCCCCTCTTGCCAGCGATGTAGGGGGTACCCATCTATTGTATTGCTGTTCTAAGTGCAGTGAGTTCACTGCGTGGGTTTCTTTTTCCTCTTAACCTCATTGAAAGGTTTTTTGTTTTCCGTTTTTCTCTGGAATTGGTCTTGCTTCGAGTAAGATCTACAGGTGGCCAAACTATTTGGGATTTTCTCATATTGTAGTATTTTCTCTAATTATTGTTTATCTCTTAATTATCATTTCTTGTTGAGTTGTTTATTTTGTATTTTTTATTCTTTTTGGCTGAACATCTATTACCTTGATCATGGCTGCTTCAGGCACTTACTCGTTTAGCGATGAACAACTAGCAGAAGCTATTTGTGTTCCATCTTTCTTTGAGTCATTAAACAAATCTACAGGGGAAGAATCTAATACGGGCGTTACCAGCGAAGGCATCCTTAAACTGAAAAAGAAGAAATTTAGGACCGAGATGCACGGGCACTTACTGACTGAATATCTCAAGAAAAACATTATACCACACGGACTCCTAGTGAGGAACGAACCCTGTCTTTTTGTCGACGATCTAGAATATAAAACAGCTTTCTCTGGGGTAGGTACTAAATGCAGCCGAGACTGGATGCTATTAACCATCAACACGGCCCTCAAGAAAAGCATACTCGTCGGCGATGAAATTGATGAAGCTGAAGCCGTATTTGCCCTTGATACGACAATCCTTAATATCAAAGAAAAGCTTGACCTAATGGACAAGCATACTAAAGAGTTTATCAAACTTACTACTGCTAAAAAAATGAATAAACTCAAGAAAGACATTTCTACTTTTTCTAAGGAATCTGCCTACCCGTATCTGAGTCCCGATTATGCGGGGCCAGGCCTTTGGTATGATCCGTCTCATCCTAATCAGGGTCCGCAGCATTATAGAAAAAGAGTTACCTTTTCAGATAGTTCCTCAGACGGGAGTGGTTCATTTCCTAACCAAAATACACGCGGCCCGAGAGGTCGCCAATGGAATAGAGGCTCACGTAGAGGGAGAAGAGGACGCCAAAATTGGCCTTACCAACAATACATGCAGATGCCCATGTTTGTACCCCAAGGCCCTTATCAGGCCTTTCCTCCCCCGAACCTCCCTTTTCCTCCCGCCGAAGTAGGACCTCCGCCTATAGAGAACATGTTTCAGACAAGGAGGAGGTCTTACCAACGTTAACTAACACATCGGCAGTTTACAACATCTCGAAACGGATACTTACCACCAACGAAACTGCAGTACTTGAGAAAGGTTTTTCTTTCATTCCTATGCGCAATCCAAGCCAGATGGACCTTGAATTAGAACTTCGGAGCTTTTTTAGAAAAATTCGGCTTAGAGACCATTTTGGCACAAACGGCTGTGATTTAGAAAACAACTATACTCCGTTCAGGCCCAAATCGACTTTTATGCCCACATCACAGATGGTCTCTTACGAAACGATCACTTTTGAACGTGCCGTTCTTCGTGATTTCCATTCCATTTTCTCAGCACAGGCTAATCCCCCTTCTAATCGATGTTATAACTTTTCTAAAAAAGAATGGTCCTGCTTGCAAGACCTTAAAAGAGACACTTCTATCATCATTAAACAGGCAGACAAAGGTGGAGGAGTGGTAGTCTGTGACGCAACTTTCTATGATTCAGAAGTACGTAGACAATTGGACAATGGGATCTTCTATCTTAAACTCAAGGGGGACCCTACAGAGACTATACAAGGTGAAATCTTAGCCCTGGTCACACGGGCTAAAGATGCGGATATTCTTAGTACCAAAGAATTTTCATTTCTTACTGGTAAAGGAACACGCATACCTCTGTTCTATATCTTGTTAAAAATCCACAAGAATATATTAAATCCTCCATGTAGACCGATAGTGTCTCTTTGTGGCTCTATCTTAGAACCTTTGGGAAAATACATTGATTATTTTCTCAAACCATTGGCAGCCAGTACACCGACCTATCTGGCCGATACCACCGATGCTATTGTTCATTTGGAAAATTTTCCATTTGATCCAGACAAAAACTTGTTTATCACTCTTGATGTCGAATCCCTTTATTCGAATATCCCACAGTCAGAATCATTGCCCATTATTAAATGTTTCTTGGATCTCAGAGATGACCCGCAGTTGGTCCCAAGCGAATTCATTCTGGATCTCCTCCAAATTGCCCTGACCAAGAATTACTTTAGGTTTAAAGAACGTTTCTACCTACAAGTCAAAGGTACCGCAATGGGTGCAGCATTTGCACCCAATTACGCGACCCTTTTTATGTGGGCTTTTGAGAAGGTCTCTATCCTTGATACCTCCAATCCCTTTTTGCCATCTATTCTTTTTTATAAAAGATATATAGATGATATCATAATTGTGTGGGACAAAACGACGGGAGATCATGAAGAATTCCTGACTTGGATTAACTCATTGAATGACCATCTCAAGTTTACCATGTCGGTGGACAGTGCGTCTATCTCTTTCCTGGATCTAATACCCAAACACCAGAATGGTGTTATCGTTGTGGACCTTTTCCGTAAGAATACGGATCGAAATACTATCCTCCACTTTGATAGTTTTCACCCGCAGTCTTTAAGGGAAAGTATTCCGTACGGTCAATTTTTGAGGGCTAGGCGGAACTGCACCAACAAGAAAGATTTTATGTCCCAATCTAACATCATAGAAAACAGACTTTCCCAGCGAGGTTATCCAGCTCACATATTGTGACAGTCCCGTAAAAGGGCGAGATATCAACATCGCGAAGTCCTGTTGACTAAAAATATCCGCACCACCCAGAACCAGTCACGTATAGTCTGTGCCATGACCTACAACACCCACCATGCCAAAATCAAGAAGACTATTGCTAAGCATTGGCATTTACTTCAAATGAACATGCCCGATTTGGAACATCCCATGTATGCATTCAAAAAGGGCAGGAATTTGAAGAGCTGGCTATCTCAGGCAGATAGACTGCAGACCAGCCAGGCACCCAAAACCATCACTGAAATGTGGGGTATGGAAAGAGTTACTGGCAACTATCCCTGTGGCAATTGTTTTCAGTGCGGATCTACTACAGTGACCAACACTGTCACCATTAACCACAGAGTCTGGAAACTGAGGGATCACACTACGTGTAATTCTAAAAACGTGATTTACGTGATTATGTGTTCATGTGATAAATCGTATATAGGAAAAACCTCTAGACCTATTAAACTGAGAATCTCTGAGCACAAGTCTAGAATCAGGACTCGCAATCTTTCTTCTCCCTTAGTTGCTCATTTTGTTGAACACCAACATGACTGTGAAAACTTACGTTGGTGGTGTCTTGAAAGAGTTACGGGACCAGACCTTTATGCCATAGCCACGAATTTGTCCCGAAGGGAACAGTGGTGGATATTTAACACCCAAAGCCATATACTGGGCCTGAATGCCCATGAAGAATGGCATGCGCTATTTCAATAGATCCTCTATGTCGTGACGTCTTTTGGACTCACCTTTATAGGCTTTGGTTATTCCTGGTGCCTTTGATACGGCTTTCAGGCGTTATTAGCCTGTTGCATTCCATTGTTAATCATTCTAGGTGTTATGTCTACCTCTATACTGGTAGAGATCTACCACTGCATGGGGTGCATTATAACTTATTTTTTCCTTTATTTTTATTTTTCCTTTGTTGTCTTGACCCCATGGTGGAACGGGTAATGCTGGGCCGCCTGTATACCTTCAGGGGGCGTGGTTACATCCATTCGGCTCCCTTCCATTGCACGGTACGTGGCCCGAGATTATACGTGCCTTTCTGTGTCAATGGTCACGTCCACTAGAGACGTTGTAGACGGCAGTCCTGATACGCCCATTGACGTATTTAACCCCAGACAAATGCCAACACAGGAAGTTTGGTTACCGACTTCCTGGTTTGGTGTCTATGGCCTTTGCCGCTGAGGTAAGTAACTTTGAACGGGTAGCTAGGCGGAATCTTTCACGCTTTTGGCTTTGTTTTATTTCTCATTTTCAAGATTAGGTCAAACATCTATATAGATTTACCTATAGGTTGGGACCTTGTAGTACTGCTACTTAGACTATACAACAGACACACAGATCCTGTTTGGACTGATGTAAGTTCAGTTTTTTCATGAACTTTCAGATTATGCTTCATGACTTGATTCCATACAGCGCAGTGTTGCATTCTATGTATGTGATACTTTGGGACATTACAGATGTCTTACTAGTTTGTTGTACTTACTATTGCCCCACAGACTTCGCCTATCCTTTAATGACATTTGGAGATTCACCCTTCTGGGGAACCTTCGGACATCCGATTCTGTACATGTAGTTGAGGTCGTTCTACACATTAAGGAATCATCTGTTGATGGTTCTTGATTGATCAATGGTGAGAATAATGACAACTATGATGTTGGTTCTATCCTTCTTCTTTGGGTGCAGGATCTTCCTTTATTTATTTTTATGGATACCACTGCATCACTCATTCGTTTCTTTCACTTTAATTCTCAATTTCTTTTAATTTATCTTCAACATATGGGCAGTCCCATTTTTGGGCTCCTCTTTTCTATACATATGTTTTTTTTTTTTGTATGTTTATTTCATTAGAGTTATATTTATCTATTTTTCTACTTCTGGTTTTCTCTTTGGCTGCTTGTATCTTGCTCGAATCTGTTAACCAGAGAAATTCATGACCAATTTGTGGCCTTCTTTTCTCTCATTTTTTACAGATCTAATTCAATTGTGATTTGTTTTGGTGTGGCCGGATGGCTTTTTCCTGGACTTTTTTGTCAGGCTTCTGGGCCCACCCCCAAAGGGTCTGAGATCATGGTAATTAGATTTTCTCCCCTACTAGCCACTATACACGTCCCAACCCAGTGTTGGGGACCGGGTCCTTCATCGGGATCCTCAGATCACTTGTTTTTATGGTCATTATGTATGAATGATTGTGCGGCCTATATGAAATTCTGCTTTGATGTTAGCATTACTATTTTCTCGTTTCTTTTTCTTTATTTCACTGTTTGGAGAACATACATTTTTAGTGTCTCTTTTTAATTTACAACATTTGTGTAGGTAATTCCAAGACACAGATGAATCTTCATGAATGTTTATACGGGAATGCTACGTCCTGACGAAGATGGACATCATCTGTAATCCAGCTAGATGTGTTTTCCATCGAAACTACCTGGTTTAAGGCGCCATGCTCACGATACTGTTTTACGTATTTGTGGTTTATTTCGCATGTCACCTTAGTAGTTGACGTATAGCATCCCATGTTACACTTTTTAGAGTATGGGTTTATGAATATCATTTTTGTGAAGACCTTTCAGTTTCTTGTCTATTGCAATGTTCAAACTGCTAGATTCGGAACTAACAACTTTTTTTGCTGCCACTATCAGGCTTTAATCCATCTTCGAATTCATTTCGAAACCATCCTGACTATATTCGGTTGACTAGGATTTTTTCCACCCGAGGGATTCCCTTCTCTCGAGTGGATTTTATCCTTCGACATTGACTTGGACTTATTTTGGACGATGGTGATTATTACCCAGCTTGTAATTGGGCAGCAAGTTCCCAGCAGCTCTATTGTGATATTAGCATTTTTCTTCACATTTTGCACTTTATTTATGTTGTATAACTGTATGTCCTATATTTATACTTACTCTTATATGAGCTCTGATCTATTTAATAATCATTTTAATGTTTCTAATTAAATAAAGAAAAATAAATACATTTTTCAAAAAAAAAACTTGTCTATGTATTACGTGTAGTGATCTGAGGGGTTGATTGAGGGACCTCCCCGAATACTGGTGGGATTGTGTTGTTTATAGTGGACTTGTTTATATCCGCTGGCTTGATTTCTGTGCCTTGTTTCTGGTTGTTTCCCCTCTTGCCAACGATGTAGGGGGTACCCATCTATTGTATTGCAGCCAGCGACTCCAGGACACTCTTTCATGACCCTTGCTGCAGGGCCACTTTGAGTATTCAGACGCACTCATCGTTGGCAGCCGCGACTTCCAGTTCTTCCAGCAGTAGGGCATTCGGGGTGGCCGCTTTGACCACCAGTTGTATATGGTCACAGTCCTCTTCTTCGCAGCCATCCGCTTCTCCATCCTGGTGACTCCCCGGATGGCGAGATAGATAATCGGCTGCATTGTTGGCACCTGGCCGATATACCAGCAAGACCCCTTATTCCAACAGGGCCAGCATCCATCTCTCGATCCTCATTGGCGGTTTTAAGGATGAGCCTGCCAGGATCAGCAGCAGGGGCTTGTGGTCTGTCACCACGGTCACCAGCCTTCCCAGGATGTATAGCTGGAATTGCCTGCACCCGCAGAGGACCGCCAACGCCTCCCGCTCTATCTGGGAGTATTGCTGCTCCGTGTCGGACAGGGCCTTGCTGGCATAGGCCACGGGACGGACACAGGAGTCTTGAACCGCTCCGAGGCCAAACGGGCTGGCGTCCATGACAATCTCAGACTGCAGGCCCAGGTCGAAAAAGGCCATTGTGTCTTCCTCAATGAGGGCGCTTTTAATGTCCTTGAACGCCACCTGTTCCAATGGTCCCCACTGCCACGCCGTCTCTTTCTTACTGAGTGCCTGTAGCAGCTCCGACCTGGATGCCAGGTTTTTGATAAACCGACCACAGTAGGTGACCATCAACAGGAAGCTTCTCACTTCGGACACATTTTCAGGTGGTTTTGCATCCTTGATATCCTTTACCTTCCTGGGGTCTGGAGACACTCCTCCCCCTTTGAACATAAATCCAAAGAACTCTATGCTCGTCCTCAGGAACTCAAATTTTTCGCAGTGGAGTGTTTGGGCCCAATGACTGAAGTTTCTCGAAAGTCTTCGCCAGTCTCTGTATATGGTCCACTTCTGACTTGGCGAACACCAGGATGTCGTCACTGATGTTGAGAACACCCTCTAGGTCTGCCAGTGCCCCCCTGATTATGTTTTGAAATACCTCAGCTGTGGAAGAGACCCCTAGTTCTTTGTCCACCAATTCCCTCAGATGGAATGGCACCCTATGGTGTTTGAGGGCAATTGGCTGCACAGAGTCATCGATGTGAAGTCGCACTGGATCCCCAACCATGTGGCCAATCCCTTGGAAGAGGCCTGTGTACTTTTCCAGGAGCGTTTGCATATCCTCCACATACATGGAGTATGCAAAGCTCACCAGTCCGAGGACTTCAGCCACTGCACAGATCAGTAGGGTGTTGGTACTGACTGGGGTGACGTAAAACTGTTCTTTGATCTTGGAACTTCCATGCCCTACCCGAGCCACAAATGCACCATCCAGGGGAATAGGATGTGATCCCCCAAATATGAAAATGCAAGCCTTTGGGGTGGACAGTCTGGGGGGGCAGGGCATGGCATCATAATGCTGACGGGCCATAACGTTTACTGAGGCCCCCGTGTCCACCAGAACCGACACTGGAGAGTCATTGACTGCCACGATGCATCTTGGCTTTCTTCGGCCCTTGGACTGGAGGGCAACGTTTGGAGGGGAATTTTCCTACCCCTGATCTACTTGGGCAACGTTTGGAGGGCGAGATTGTCTGAAAAACCCAGATCGGACTGGGCCTCTCGGCACCATCACTGGCAGGGACGCTCTGCACACCCTTGCAAAATGGTCCATCATGCCACAATGTCCACATGGCCTCCCCGCGGCTGGGCATTCACCAGGGTGGGGCAGGTCGTACCCGCACTTCTGACATGCTTTGCCTGGCTTCCCGCCCCTCTCACGGAAATTGCCAGGTGGCCTCCGGGCACTCCTGCCACCATGACCCACAGCACACACCTCTTCCGACTTGGCTGCGCGGTACCCCGCCTCCATCCTAGAAGCACGTACCTCAGAAATCTCCTGGCAGTGGCCCAGCTTCAGGAAGAGAGGAATGGTGATTCCTGGTTCCCTCAGTACTTGTCTCCTCAACTTGCCCAAGGAGCACCCATGGATGAGCTGATTTCTGATCATGTCATCAGCTTTGTCCCATGCGCAGGCCACAGAGAGTCTCCTGAGACAACCATGGAAGGTGTCGAGGGTCTCATCATCTTTCTGTTTGGTAGAGCGCATCACAAACCTCTCATAGTCCACAACAGCCAGTGGAAGGAAATAGTTGTGCAGGGCTGTCTTTTCTGCCGCATAAGTGTTGTCTGTGGTCGTAAGAGAGTCAAAGATCTCGTGAACAGCTGGGCCGTCAGCATACAGTAATGTGGCCAGCTTGCTGTCATCGCTGGTTTACTTCGTTGCCTGAAAATACATGTCCAGGCGACCAACCTATCGCCTCCACCGAGGCGCCTGGCTCGATGGGGGGCCAGACATGTCAAACTCAGGTATGGGTGGTAGCGCCGCCGGGGCCCTCATCTGGGCCATTGCTGGAGGTTGGGGTGGTGGTGGCGCTTGTCCTTGTGGGGAAGCCTGCACCCCGCCCTGATTCGCAGGGTTACTCATGGGTCAGAGCGCACAGGCACCCCTTTGTCTTGTACAGGGGCCGCAACTCACCCAGTGCAGATGTCCTTCACCTAGCCAGCTTGGTGTTACACCTTCTACACCCGGATCTCAGGCATCCAGGCCACCTTGATCTTCAAAACCCTCCACCAGTCTTCCACCAGTGCACACAGGCACTTACCAGCTTCCAGCCGTAGTATTGGTCCAGTGGCCAGTTGTTAGATTGTCCAGCAAATGAGGAGTGTCCAAAAATTGAGCCAGTGAGGCCTATTGTCGGAGTTTCAGAATAGCAGGCCTCCCCGCCAGCGCCTCCACTTCACTCTGTAAAATACACCCAAAAATTACAAAATATTGTACATTTTAGGCATGTCCATGTGGGGATAGCAGTCCGCTATCCATTTTTCCAAAAATTGTGCCTGGATGGCACTCACAGGCCCCACCGGAGCTCTGTGAAGTTTTCAAGTTGAGGGGACAAAATGGCCACAGCCGCGTGGGCTGCCCCTCCCCCACGCATAAAACGAGGGAGCCGTCTCTCGTTCAGTGAAAAAAATAAAATGTGATCATCACCGCCGGGTCCGGCATATTACTGGCCTCATCGCCACTGTTGTATGTGGGTGGGGGAATACCTAGCCCCCACCGTAGTGCTCCGTGAGCCCCAGGCCTCCCTTCACTGCAGGAACTCAAACAGAGGTGAATTAACAGGCTCGGGCTCCCCGGTCACGAATGCCGCAGCCGGGAACACCCCCTTTATTAATAGGGAACGCAGCAGCGTGAAAAGTCACGCCGCCGCGTGCATTCCCTTAAAGGAACAGCACCACACCGCCTAAGCTTTGCCTCCCACACACACGTCGTCCGTCATATCGGGGCTGTGTGCGAGCCTTGAGTGAAGTCACCACTACTTAGCAGTACTGGCTCAAGGTGTGCTCAGGATGTGCAGCTGCACAAGGGCGCCCCCCAGGCGCAGCAAATAAAGGGCGCCTTGCCTCCAACTCAGTGTCATGTAACTTAAATATCGGTCTGGTCCAGCGCCTATTAAACAATCACGCCGTCCGCTTAAAGAAACACACTTCCAAAAACAGAAGGGGGCTCAGTTCTGTTGTTCAGCTGATGCTTATTCCTGATACTATACAGTATTGCTTTCCTGCATTGGGTTGGCTATAATACTGTGAGAATGTTGGGGAGGGTGGGAGCACATGGCTCGCATAGGGCACTGCTACTTAGTATTCATACATTAAACAGGTGAATGGATGTTTGTTGCTTTGGGCCATCTGTGGATATTATCAACAGACATCCATGAAACAGTGTTTTATGAGGGTGG